>NW_020948983.1:17852799-17911083 GCF_900497805.2 Vombatus ursinus
TTCTACGTTCTAGACAGATTTCCCATTGCTCTTCTTCACATATTCTATGTTCTAGACAATCTGGCCCACGTGCTGTTCCCACTACAAAACATTCCATCTCCTTCATCCATGCCTTGGTACAGGTTGTGCCTCATGTCTGGAAAGCTTATTCCACCTTACCTTCATCTCATGGATTCCCTGGGTCAACTCTAGCATCACCTCCTTCAGGAAGCCCCCTGATTTCCCCCTTTCCCAAGTTTTAGAGCTCTCTCCCTTCCCAAAAGTACCTTGCAGGTATTTTGAATTCACTGATACAAGTAAAGATAAGTATTTTTCCAGTACAGTATAAATTCCTGGAGGGCAAAGACCATTTCTTTATTGACTATGTATACCCAGCGCCTAGCACAGTGACTTGGTAGGTGATTAATAAATCACACAAAAATATCTTTCCCTTAAAACTGGCTTTATTATTTCTACCAATGGTACTATTGTTCTCCTGGTAACCCAGGCTGAAAATTAGAATCATCTTTTACTCCTGTCTACTTCATTCCCCAAATCCAGTTATTCCTCAGAGATATTTATTTTTTTTTAATATCTCTTGCATAAGTCCCTTCTTCTCTATTCTCACCACCAATGCCCCAATACAGGCCCTTATCACCTTTTATCTAGACTATTGCCATAGCCTCACTTGACCCTTGCTCTCCTGTTTCTCTCCACTTCCTATCAAGGCTACATACCTAATACCAAGGCAATCCTTGTAAAATATTGCTTTTACTGCATCTACTCCAAATCTTTAAAGGCAGCTTATCACTTACAGGAAAACGTTCAGCTTAGCAACTGAGGATTCACAGTATGACCCTGAGCTATCGTTCCTGCCCTTATCTACTAGCATTCCATAACACAAACACTTTGCTCTAGCTCACAACAATCTCCACCTCCTCGGATTTACTGAGCACTTGGTATTGGCATCACTTAGCGTTTACCTGGTCCTTCAAGTCATCCTTTTGTGTGTGTATGCCCTAGGGGCAGTTAACTGGCAATGCTGAAGGGGCAAGGGATGTGTGGCATCAGGAAGCCCTGAGTTCAAAGCCAGTCTCAGACACTTACTAGCTGTGTGACCCTCGGCAAGTCATTTCACCTCTGTTTGCCTCAATTTCCTCATCTGTAAAATGGGGATAATAATAGGGTCTACTTCCCAGGATTGTTGTAAGGATCAAATGAGTTAATAATTCTAAAGTGTTTAGCATGGTGTCTGACATATATATATATATATACATATATATATGTATAAATGTTATTAGCTATATAAATATTATATAGCAATATAAAAGTTACATAAATATACAAATGTTAAATATTATTATCATTGTCTCCCCCAACTAAGTTGTAAGCTCCTTGAAGGAAAGGGCATGAAACTTCCTTGCATCCTCTGCAGTGGCCTAGTCCAGCACCATGCACGTTCTTGTCAGTTACTGTTTTGAGATGCTCCTTCTCCAAGGCCTATTCCCGGCCCTTTTTTGACCCAGCATATACCAATTCAAAACCATGAACTGCCATGAAACATCTAGCTCGGCATATTACTGAACTGTAAAACCTAGAGCCAGAAGGGACCTCAAGAAAACCTCTGAATTCAGCACCTACCTCCATTCAGGTAAGATATAAATGATCCCCATTTTGTAGGAGACAACTGAAGCCCAAAGCCATTTAATAACTTCCCAGGAGTCACACGGCTATTGGGCAGCTTGGTCAGTCAAGCATTGTAAGACATTTCTCTCCCATAACGCTTGGGCAGAGCGCTAACCCGAAGATCCTACACAAAAGACAACCCTTTGGTCACATACCTGAGCAGAGAAAGCACAAGAGTCAGTCAGCTTCGGCATTCCTGTTCTCAGCATGCAGACAGTCATTTGGGTCTGCTCCCTAGCTCTTAGGACTCCTGGCCATTCTCCCTCTCCCGCTCTGGTCCTTGGCTGGTCACTTCTGTTCACATGCCAACTCCAGTGCTAGCTCCCACAGGGCTAACTGCCCAACCTACACTTGAAACAAATGACAACTCAGACACACTCCACTAGACCGTGCCCAACACAGGCCTTTGCATAGAACTGCGCACCTCTGGGTACTTAATAAGAATTCTCGTATGCTGAAAGCAGAAGCTTCCCAGTGAGAGTGCAGATAGCTGGAAAGAGTGATGGCTACCGAGGAGGGCATGGTGGCATACTAGCTACAAGTACAGAGTCAAAGGCTACCTCAACAGCAAAGCCGAGGCCTGGATGAAAGTTATTCACTTGGAAATGTGGAGCCATGGAATCTTCCCCATTGGGCTTCAAGAAAAAAGGAGCTAAAATTGCGCCTTCAGCATGTAAAATAGCTTTTGAAGTTCTCAATGACATTTCAAGAAAGTTTTAACTATGAAAATCAGAAGGCTCGGGTAAAGATTCCTAATCAAGTTATAGGAAGAAAAAAAACATGTTTTGGGTAGACAGAAAATGTCAACCACTCAAATTGTTCTAAAAAAAAAAAAAGAAAAAAAAAGGACAAACAATTCAGAGTAATTTGGGTTCTCATGGTTTACACAGCAATCTAACACAATGCAGGGGTTTCGTCCAGTCTTTGCAGAAAGGAAAAACGGTTTCCCCTTCTTGTCGGAAAAGACAGCAAACAAAATCCAGTATTGTTCTGTCCCTGAAGAGAAGTTATATTTCTAAAAGGAATGATGACGAGGTTATCACACAATGAAATGTATACATTAATATTCCTGGCTTGTTTTGTTGAACAATAAAACCCTTTCCCCAAGAAACAATGCCTTTAAACTACTTACATAAACTCCCTGAAAAATACACTGGAGACAAAATCTCAATGTTTCTGTGAAAGAGCCCAGATAAAAGGGGGCCCTTGGGTCAGGATTCAAAAACCAGGATGCCAAATGTCTCTCCTGCTTTAAAACAGAGCCTTTAAAAACGACCTCCATGAACAGTCTTCCTTTAGTTAAGCAGGCAGCAGCTTACAACTGAGCACCAACTTTCCTGACTCGGAAAGGCATGCAGGGCACTACCTAAATTACTCACAGGTTCTAGAATCCAGTATTGAAAAATCAGAAATAACAGGCTGTACAAGCATGGGTACCCTTCACAGACACTGAAAAGACCAGGATGACTGGGGAGCACTTGTACGTTATGATTTGGGTGAAATCTACTTATATCTGATGTTTCTGAGACATCTTCTGATATTAATCTCTAGACTACATCTTCAATATGCTGTTTTAAAAAAGTCACTGCTTTCTACAACTCTTTGTTATGGTACCCATTTCCCATTTTCATAAGTGCATATACTGCACATCAGCTGAGGAATTTACTGACTGAAATGCAAGGCTACCCAGCCACTACATGCCCATTAAGGATAAAAACCTGTTTTCCATACCCATCTTTTGCAGTAACAATGAAGGCACTGTTTATCTAACCCAGAGCTCTACAAACAGTCCTATCTACAGACAAGCCCATTGCATTCTTGGCTCTAGCTATTTACAGATTCCTGATTCATAATTAATACCCCTGATGAAAACAATTACTGGTATCTGAAAGCTCTACAGCAACAATCGGCTAATTACTAATCAAAGCTCTATAGCCTTCATTAAGCTGTGGGACTGTCACTAGGCATAGCAAATAATCCAATGGTGAGTAAAGCTGAGCTCTAGAAGCTCAGGTTTTCTCTCCGATTCTAAATCCTTGAAATAAGGATACCTAAGATGTAAAGATTCCACAAAGAAATTAATATATAAATGACCAGTCAAGGTTTGCTGGTAAAAGTGATATTAAGGAAACCATGCAGAACAGAAAAGCACCTTGAATTGCGCCTATCTGTTCTACACCCACCAAAGCAGCAGATGAGATGTAATTCAGCAACAATGTATTTCTCAATAGATGAAGTTTCACACTATAAACATAAGACTATTTATGCCAGGCCTCCAAAATTCTCTGTCAAATGATCTCTAGGAGGTCCTTTGAGCCACAATATTCTAAGGTTTTTTTTTTTAATTATGACACTAAAATATAGTCTATTAAGAAACATCAGATTTTTATCATACATCAACAGATGGTGATTTTCATTTACTTAATATACGGCAACATGGCATCGTGGATAGTGTACAGACCTTGGAGACAGTAAGTTCTGGTTCTAACTCTAAAACAAATTATCTGTGTGACTAGGAGCAAGTCACTTGCGCTCACTGGAGTTTGATTCATCATCTATAAAAGGAGGAGGCTAACCTCTCAATGTCCCAAGCAGGTCTCTAAGGACCTAAATTACAGAAGAGTTGCTGATCAGCATGGGTGGAGATGTTTCTCTATCACAGATTTCCTACACCAATAAAATCACAAGCCCATATTAAAAAATCAATTTGGCTCTTATTAAAAGCTAATTTGTATCCCAATGCTTTTTTATTCAACTTTACACCCAGCACAGCAGAGAGTATGCTGGATTTGGAGTCTGTGGCCCTGGGTTCTAATCTCATATTTGTCACTACCTACCTGTATGATCTTGGGTAAGTCATTAAACTCACAGGAGCTCAGTTCATCATCTGTAAAATGACAGGATTGGCCTTAGAGGTCCTTTTGGAATTGGATAACATATGTGAAGTGTTTTGTAAAACTTAAAGCGCTAATAAATGCTAGTTATTATTATTCCAGCTCTAGAACTGAATAATATACACAAACCATTTATATCGTTTAAGATACACAAAGCCCAAAACATTTGTCACTTTGTCAACTCAGCTAAGTGAAGGCCATGTGAAGTGGTGGCCCATGCGATTAGGAAGAGCCATACTGCCAGAGAGAGTCACTAGGACCTTAAAAAGTATACGAAAGAACAGAGAATGAGACCCAAAAAAGTAAAAAGAACCAAGGATCAATGGGAAGAGGAGGCAGGGTACAGATATTAAAGGAAATTAAAGTGATGCAAAAAAAAGATGGCAATCAAAATTAATTCTTAAAAGAGCCATCAAATATGTAAGGAGGATGGCTGACTGTAGCCTCTTCCAGTCTCTTTTCCCAACCTAACTCAAAATGCCCACAAGATTTTTTTTAAATGTACTTATCCAAAATTCGTGTTAAGATTTGTGGCTATCACTTACTAAGTAGAACCTATAAATGCCATAGTTATAGAATTAGAGAGTTGGGAAGAAACAGAGTTAGAGATCACCCCTGATAGTCCAACACTGTCAGGTTACAGATGGAAAGTGAAGTTAATTAAGATGACCCTCCCCTCCCAACCACACACCCCCACACTCCCAAGTCAGAGGGAAAACCCAGGCTGGAGTTCAGATCTCCAAAGCCACCATTCTTTACAACCACAGCATGCTGTCATTCAATTCTAATTTAGAGTTACACTTCAAGATATATTTCACATTACATTCAATATCATCCCTTGAAATTACTAGAAGTAGAAGCTAAGTATCAGCAAAGTAAATTATCTGACAACCAAAGGGTTAGTTTTATCTACGATAACAGAAATGTTAAGAGAAGATTTCCAAGCAAGCAATAAAAGTAATTTTTAAAAAATAAAAGTTTAGAAAATGAGACCCAAGAAAGTAACAAGAACCAAGGTTAATTAGTAAGAAAAAAGGCTATGTAGTGACATAAGAATCTTCAAATAATGCTGCATAATTACAATGACCAAGCTTGGCCCTAAAGAAATGAGAAAATGAAAAATGTACCTCTTCCCTTTCTTTGCAGAGATGGAGGACTACAGATATGAAAAATGATATACTGTCAGATTCAGTTAATGTAGTGGTTAATTTTGCTTTTAACTGCTTCTTTTTCCCTCTCTTTTTATTCTTTATTAAAAGCTATTGTTCCCTGGTTAAAGGTGGTAGGGAGTATGTTCAGAAATTAAAGTGATACAAAAAAGAGATGCAAAAAAATTAATTTTTAAAAGTCATTAAATATGTAAGTAACTCTCATATGAGGCATGCACCAGTTTCCCATCTCCTAGCAGGACAGAACAAGAAAAGAAGGAAGTACAGTTTAGAAAGACTTACAATTTTTCTTAAAAAGAAAAATGTCTAAGTGGTAAAAAGTCAAGTACTGCAACAGGTTATTACCAGGAAAAGATGAATAATCCCATTCTAATTGAGAGCTCTAAAACAGACCAGATAAAACAGCTTATATGCACTACAATACTTACAGCGGCATTTGGAAACATATAGACGCTCAATGGACTATGTGAATGTAAAATCAAACTTTTTTGATATGTTGATTGGTTGTGTTAATTTTTTCCTCTTTTTTTGTAAGGAATGACTTTCTAAGAAGGGAAGGGAAAATGACTCAAAGAAAAATGTAGATGATGTAAAAACAAAAGCTATCCAAAAAAATCTTTTGTTCACTCTTCCACTGCACTGCAGAGACATTGTGGTGGAACATTACATATCACAGACTTTTCTGGACATGATTGTTAGTTTTATAGAACTTTATTTTCTTTTTTATTCTTTGTTACAAGGAATGATTCTCTGGGAAGGGAAGGATACAGTGCAAAATATAAGTGGTATAAAAACAGAAGCTATCAATAAGTTTTTAAATTTAAAAATCTATTTAAAAAAACTAAACCAAGACAGCCCATATGTCCACTATGTTTCAAGTGTCATATTGGTGAAAGAGTAGGGGGGAGGAGTGAAGAGGAAACTGGACCAGAAACGCTGAAGAGGTCTTGAGGGGAAAAAGTTTAAGAAGCCCACTAGACAAATTCTCAAGGTTCCTTCTACCCTCCTTTGTTGCCTATTTTGCCACTATAAAGAACAAGTTTTTCCTACATATCAGCTGAAATCTTAAAAAGCAAGTTGGTTCCATATATATATCCTAACTACACACTCAAATTACTTTTCATTAAGATAAACTTTCAAACAATCAGTTGTTTAATTTTATGACCCAATTTACAAAAATATGGACAATCACCCATGAAGTGAGGATCAGCATATTCCCAAAAGATAACATCTTTACCATCCATCCCCTTCTTTCTACTAATACAGCCACCACCTTAGCTCTGGCTTTCATTATCTCTCACCTGGACTCTTATCATAGGCTCTCAACTGGTGCCCTGGCTTCCCCTTCTCCAGTCCATCCTCTATATAGTTACCAAAATAAACATCCTGAGACATAGGCCCAAGCACATTACTGTACCTTTTCTCAAAAACCTTCAATCACCATGTACTGCTCCAGGGGAAACTAAACTGCTCAGCCTGGCATTTAAGGTCTTCTACAATCTGGCTCCAATCTACCTTTGAGGCCTTATTCTCCTCACATTCCAGCCAAAATGAACTACTAGTTGTTCCACAAATGCTATATTCCACTTCTGGTCCCTATGACAATCTGTCCCTCCTCCCTTTCCCTAGCATCCTTCTAGGCTCAGCTTGAATGCCACCACCTTCCATAATCCCCTCACTGCAGGGTTCTCTTCTTTCTTAGATTACTTTATGCCATTTAATCTAGGCATCCGTTGTATCCTCCTCCCCACACTTGCACAAAAATGTAAGCTCCTTGAGATCAGGAATTGTTTCCCTTTTATCTTCCTGGCACCCAGCATAGTGCCTTAACCTAGTACCTAATAACTATCTGGTGAACTGATTCCCATTTTTCATATTTCCCTGATATTACCACATACCATGCCAGCAGTTTATGCCTAAATGTTGCCAGAGCACAACAATGCATCATAAATACCTGAGCACAAGAGACCATTCTCTAGCCCATGGGCGTCCATAACTCAGTACCCACAAGAAAGGAACTTTCAGCTTAATACTGCATCTAAAACACAGAGGGGGTAGTCCTACTAGACTCTACCCTGATCAGACCATGGGTACAAGGTTATGCTCAGCTCGGGGACACTAACTGAAACATATCCATGAGAGGACAACAAATGTGGCAAATGAATCCAAAACCACAGAAGGATTCATTTAAATTAGAGATGTTTAGCCTAGAGAAGAAAAGAATTGGTGGGGGCATAACTGTCCTCTTCAAAATCTGAAGGGACAAAATATGAAATAGGGCTCAATATTAAAGGAAGAGAAGTTTCCAACAACTACAGTTCTCCAACAATGAATGTGAGAGAATATCTTATATAGTAGTGCATTTGCCATTGCTGAGAGCACCCAAACAGGGATGAGATGAGCATCTGTCGAGGCTGTTACAGAAGAGAAGGAGCCCTACCTTCCCTCAGAAGGCCAAAAGCAGACTGTCCAACAGTGTCTGAGTGTCTGAGTCTCTGTCTGTCTCTCTATCTCTCTGTCTCTCTCCCTCCCTCCCTCCCCCGGGTCCTTATGATCCTCTACAGCCTCTGTTCTTGGAGGTCTCTTTCCATGAAGGCCAAACTGTGCAGAGCCTTTGGCAGGTATGATGGAGTGGCCAGATTAAATAAACATTAGGCCTCAGGACTGTAATTTCCTGGGAGTTGTCATATACCACCTGGGAGTTGGATACACCACTTTCAAAAAACAGTTGTTTACCTGTTATTGGACTCTTGCTTCTATAGAAGAGATGATGTGTAATACCTGTTCAGAGTTGCTCATCATGAGTTGTGGGATACGACAGGATCTCTTTAATGATATGGATAAGGTAATGGAGGTTTCCATTGTTAGATGGAAATGGTATAGTAAAAAAATCTTGTCTGCCCTCTCCATCAAGGTTATTTTACACATCAGTCAGGCAGCTCTCAGCTTAGCCCATTGGGAGCAGGACCCTCATACATCAGGGTGCCCCATTACTAGATCAATGGCTGCTGAGGTCCAGTTGTATACACCTCTCTCATTAGGGACAGAACCATCCATGAACCAGGCAAAGAAGCATTCTTTGAGAACTAAGTCCTTACAGGCAAGGGTTAGAGGAGGAAGCAAAGCATTGGCAGTAGGACTGGAAGCCTCAGCCTTCAGCAAAGCCATAGCCTGTTCATGGAGGGCACCACCAGTGGAGAGGCCTGGGCAGGCACAATCTTGAATATACCAATTCAACTTGGCTATAAACGGGAATTTCAATAACTACTGCACGTCACAAGGTGGATTCGAGGCTCAATGAGATCATGCAGGTAAAACACTATGTAAATGTGAGTAGCTACTCCCATCTTGCCCTGACAGCTCCTCAATCCATTTGTCTTGCCTGTCTCATCTCAATTTTTAAAATCCTCCCATTCATTATCCTAAAATTTCCATCATCTGTGGATAACCATGCCAGATCTAGTTTCACCAGGATGGACCCTTGCCACTCCCTCCTCTCTCCTCATTTACCCTCTTGCTATTTCTCTCAATCTCCTCCTCTTATTACCTCTGCATCAAATGTTCCATTATTTGAGTTTTTTCATCTGCCATCTTTTTAAAGCTGGGCTTTTTTATTCCATCTTTCCACTACCTTAGATCTCCTTGGCATGTCTAAAGATGAGCCTGAAGGCTCATTTCCTCAAGTGTTGGCTTCTTTTTTTTAAACCTATGTAACCTCCAGCCTGTGCCTGATGCCTGGAATTCCACTATTAGAGATTTATTCCTTTGATTTAAAGCATTTTCTCCTATACTATATTTGACAAGTACCTCTTGATAGGAAAGGTAACCCCATCAAGCTTTTACCACTTTGACATAAATGAGTTTTTTGGTTCTCTCCAACCCTAACTTTGCTGAAAGTAACTCCAGACAGACTGACACACAACAGATAGGTTTGAAACCTAAATGGAAATACAGAGGCACTGCCTAGGATGCCACGGGTTGGGGCCCTTGGCAGGAAGAGTATGGTATGAGGCCCCAGAGTTGCTAAGGAGGTTTCAAAGAGGACAAGGGGTCAGTGCTTTGGAAATACTTTTAAAATGTTATTCTGAACTTAGCAGCCAAGACAAAAACAATCAAATATACTAAGAAGAATAAAAATTATTATACATGCCATCAATTTAATTGTTTAGACTTTGTTTTTAAAATATGCATATTAACTAGCACCCTATTCACTTCCATATCCTTTTCTGAACTCTCTTCTGTGTATTTTTCCATAGTTGCCATAATATTGGCTTAGCTGATCCAATTCCATTTTCTTCACTCTGTATCACTTTATATGTTCTGTCATTTCTAATTGGTGTAATAATATTCCACAATCTGTTTAGCCATTGCTCAATCACTGCACACGTGTGCCACCCCCTTCTGGAGGACATCACAAAGAATCCTGCCAGTGTACACTCTGTGTGAGGTGCTGGGCAACACGGACAAGATGACAACAGCTCTTACTCAAGGACCTTATCATTTTTCTATGCAAAGATATCTTTGGTGTTTTGGTCTTGGAGACATTTTACAGAAATAGAGACAGGGGGCTCCCAAACACAGCTCTCTTGCCTCATTGTTTTGCTTACACCAATATGCATTAAGTGTCTTCTTATGCTTGCTTCACTATTTCAAAATTCACACCAGGACCTCTCCACTTTCAATTTTCAACTTAAACCCACTGCTCCTCCAAGGATTTAGCAATGTTCTTAAAGGCAAATTAACACTAGGAGGTATGAATTTTCTCTCTCCCTCTCTGCAGACAACTGAAACTCCTCACCTCATTACCCTAGCCTGGACCCTGAATTGACTTTCTTACTCCTGCTTTCTAGCCCCTTAATTTATTCAGTGCTATTCACATCTGTTGTCACTGTCATTAACCATCCCATGAATGTCATATCCTTCTCTTCTTGTAATTCTTAACCTTTTACCTTCAAAAATACTTAAGCTTTTCTTTCCTGAGGAAAACAAAATTAAAATTTTGCTTCAGAAGATAAGATTAGCCTAGTGAAAAGACCACAACCCTGATGAAGCCAAAAAACAAATTTTTCAAAGACTGGTCCCACAAGGCTGCAAGAGGCCAGCAAGACATCAGAGAGGTTTCCCAAAAGGATATACCCTTCTCCCTTGTGCTACTTAAGATAAAAAGCATATTTTAAACAAGTGTCTTCATTAGAAATTCAATGACTAAATCTATTCCTCAATTCCACAGAGAACAATTAAAACATTTCTACCTAAATTCCCTCACTTACTTAATTGGATGAGATCGTAGGATTTCCTACTCCTAAATTACTTCAAAACTTTAAAAAATAAGATCATAGGATGCTAAGTCTGGAAGGACCTTAGGTATCAATCATCTAGTCCAATCCCTCGATTTTCCAGATGAGGAAAATGAGGCCCAAAGAAGTTATTAATTAACCCATCCCCTTGGCTGGTGGGAAGGAGAACTGAGAATAGGGCGAAGGGACCAGACTCCATCTCTAGGGCTCTTCATACTCTGCCTTGCTCACTGGCAGTTTCAGAGATGTTGAGAGAGAAAAAAATGAAGGCAAAGTTTGGACTGTCCATCAAAGAATTCTACAAAAACATGAAGCTAAAGTAGCATAGCTTCTCCCTCCCTTCCATGAGAGTACTGCACTGAACAGGCTACAATCCTGTCCAATCCCTTCTTTTCTGACCTCCTCCTGTTCTCTGTTCCTCTTTCCTGGGATTCCTTTCCTTTCAGCTGAAGCCCCAGGTTACGGTATTGCTGCTTGTTCTCTCTCTAAAATGAGGTCACCTGAGCCTAAAGCATTGCTTATAGAACTGCCCAAGTTAAAGTACTAGATTTTGATCCCTGACTTCTTCCTTTGCTTCCCTCAGGTATTAATCCCCTGGCTATTGTGAAAGCAGGCAGGAGGACTAAAGGAGTCTCTTATTAAAATGCCTTGGAGGCTGAAACCCATTCTTGGCAGAAAATCTATAAAGGGAAGGAGGCTCATGGATTATGGTTCAGATTTCCATTTTAGCTATTTCTCCAAGGTGAAGAGCAAGGAGGTGGAAGAAAGATAGCAGACTTACCTATCACTGATCCAAGCTGCTCTCCTCGTGCCCGGGGTGGACTGGATTATGTTTGCCAGTCTAAAAATCTATTCACTCCTACTCTACAACACTAAAAACAAAGGTCCATTTCCTAGGAGATATGCATGCCACCACCACCACCACCCCAGTACCTCAAAAGCCAGCTGACTCTCAAACCTTTTAGTTGTAGTTTCAGCACAAGACAGCAAAGGATAAATCCCTTGTTCACCTCTCTAGCTTGACCTATAGATTCAAACTAACAAGACCAATATGAAAAAAAAAAAAAACCTGTGTGGATAGCTTTTAACAAGTGGATCCAAACCATAGTACTACCGTTTGAAAGGGCAAAGATGAAAATACGCAAGTATAAATAGATAATGAAAAAGTTAGCTTAGCATTACTTAACTCAAGAATTCAGAAAACCTAGGTTTTCAGGTTCTCATATGCAAATAACTCCTCAATCTAACATGGGATTCATTCTTTAGCTCTCAATAAAATTGATATATGCAGGTGAAAGAGACATCACGTAAGAAGAACCCAAACTGCAAAGCATCCTCAGAATGACAGCTAATAGAAAGCAATAGACTTGTAGAACATCACCTTCTTAACTAAACTAAAAAGAAAAAGATGTCATTTTTTGCTAAATAGTCTCTTGATGGGATTTTTGAGGTAAGATATGGAAAGGCATAGAAGAGCCCATGTCCCTCACACACCAAGAAGACACCAGATAAAACAAATGTTCAGGAAGACTAAAGAAAAATGGCAATAAACTCCTCTACCCAATCCAAGACTACAAAAGAAGACAGTAGGAAGCTTACCGGCAACAAAATAGAAATTGCGCCAGAGAATATGTAACCAACATGAGTTCCAGTAAATGGTCTGAAGCCTGTGGGCCCTTTGAGTAGGGACACACAAGGAGAAGTAGAAGGTAGTGAAACAAGCAGGCTCTCAGCCATGACCTGTGGGAGAAGAGGGGAGGCAGCTCCTGAAGAATAAAAGGTAGAACACTTTACCTATGTAGTAGACTCCCTCAAACTGAGGGAAAAGGACTCAATGATTCCATGAGAAAGCAATAACTTTTTTCTTTTCTATTTTTTATAATTTATTTATTTTTCAGTTTTCAACATTCACTTCCATAAGATTTTGAGTTTTAAATTTTCTCCCCATCCCTCTCCTCCCCCCTCCCCAAGACAGCAGGCAATCTGATAGAGGCTTTACTTATACATTCATTTTAAACGTATTTTCACATTAGTCATGATGTAAAGAAGAATTAGAACTAATAAGAGAAACCAAAGAAAAGGAAAGCAAATATCATGCTTCCATCTGCATTCAAACTCCACAGTTCTTTCTCTGGATATGGATAGCATTTTCCATTGTGAGTCATTTGGAGATGTCTTAGATCCTTGCCTTGCTGAGAAGAGCTAAGTTATCAAAGTCAGTCATTGCACAATGTAGCTGTTACTGTGTACAGTGTTCTCCTGGTTCTGCTCACTTCACTCAGCATCAGTCCATACAAGTCTTTCCAGGTTTTTCTGAAGTCCACCTGCTCATCATTTCTTACAGCACAATAGTATTCCATTACATTCACATACCTTGTTCAGCCATTCCTCAATTGATGGGCATCCCTTCAATTTCCAATTCTTTGCCACCACAAAAAAAAGCTATTATAAATATTTTTGTACATGTGGGTCCTTTTCCCATTTTTTTGATCCCTTTGGGATACAGCCCTAGAAGTGCTATTGCTGGGTCAAAGGGTATGTACAGTTTTATAGCCCTTTAGGCATAGTTCCAAATTGCTCTCCAGAATGCTTGGATTAGTTCACAACTCCACTAACAATGCATTAGCATTCCAATTTTCCCACATCTTCTCCAACATTTACCATTAACCTGTTTTGTAATGTTAGCCAATCTGATAGGTGTGAGTTGGTACCTCAAAGTTCTTTTGATTTGCATTTCTCTAATCAATAGTGATTTAGAGCACTTTTTCATATGACTATAGATAGCTTTAATTTCTTCCTCTGAAAACTGCCCGTTCATATCCTTTGACCATTTATCAATCGGTGAAGAAAGCAATAATTTTTTGAACAAACTCAAAAGACTGAAAAATTAGACAAATATGTGAGGTATCTACTATCAAAAACAATTGACTTGGAAAACATATAGAGGAAAAATAAATTTAAGAATCAGCAAACTTCCTGAAAACCATAACCAAAAAACCTGGACACCATATTTTTTTTGTTGTTTTTTGTTTTTGTTTTTGTTTGTTTGTTTGTTTTTTGGTGAAGCAATTGGGGTTAAGTGACTTGTCCAGAGTCACACAGCTAGTAAGTGTTATGTGTCTGAGGCTGGATTTGAATTCAGGTCCTTCTGACTCCAGGGTCGGTACTCCATCCACTGCTCCACCTAGTTGCCATCTGCACACCACATTTTAAGAAATCATTTTTTAAAAAACTGTCTAGATATATTAGAACCAGAAGGAAAAGTGAAAACAGAAAGAATACACTGGTCACTTCCTGAAAACCCAAGTTGATAATACATAGAAATCTCACAGTCAAAATCCAGGATTTCCATATCAAATAAAAAATGCCATTATATGCCATTAGTTTACTGGTGTTCTCAGCACTGATACCTCTGGATGACACTGCAGCCATTAATTCATAGGGCTATTACAAACAATCCTACAATTCAAACCAAATCCCAACCTAGCATAAAAGCTCCTAGGCCAGGAAGAACGCCAACATTTCTTATTCTAGGGTGTTAAAATGTAAGCTCATTTTAGGATTTTTTTATTTCCTCAGACCAGAATAGGCCCTTTACATTACAGACACATAATAATTTAATTTTTTTAAATTCTGAACCTTACAATTTCCAAATTGTTGTTGTTCATTCTTTGTTTTTGAAGAGGACCAATGACATCACAGTGTGACGTCTTAACTTGCTTATAAACTGGATTGAAGTGAAGCAGAGTCGTACAAAGTCATTAACCTCACTTTCTCTTCTGGAGTCACAGAAATCCAGCGGCAAGACAAAAGTCAAGATGACTGGCAATGGTCCAGGATGCAGTGGATGACCTTGGTGTCTTTGATGTCTGACCAAACTCTAAGTGCTTCACAGCACCTGCTTCGTGGCTGGTGGAACAAATTGTTCTCACCCACCCATTCCACTGGGGGAAGTCTTCACAAGCTTGGGATAGACAGCCCCCCCCCCTCACCAATGGGTTTACGGCATATCAGTTACGCTCAACCTGGTTTAGCTCATCTGCCAAGACAGTTTTACACAGGGGTGGCCACTGTGCATTCTACAGTTTCTTAAAGCCACAAAATAAATAAAGCAGATAATAAAGACTACCTGAAATCACTAATCTCTATTATGTTCAGCTTGCTTTTCCTTTTAAATATGCAATTTAATGGTACTTTCAAAGCTGACCTAATCATCTCTGTTTCCTTCTGGACTTTCTTCTATTCGTTTCTGAGCATTTTTAATGTTTTAATGACTTCCTTTTCTTTCTTTTCTTCACTTTCTCATAATACTACTACTAACCTCTTTCTCCCTCTAACTGTCCCTCCATTGGAAAAAACAAAAATAAAACAAAACCCTCATAACAAACATACATCCTTAAACAAAACAAATCCAACCACTGGCCATGTCCGAAAACATGTACTGCATTCTGCTCCTAGGACCATCAGCTCTCTATCAGGAAACAGGTAGGTGGCATGCTTCATCATCTGTCCTCCAAAATAGGGGATGGACATTTTATTGATCAAGTGTCTTAAGTCCTTCAGAGTTGTTTTTCTTTACAATGTTTTATGGTGTAAATAGCTGTCCTGGGTTTCTGTTCACTTCCTCTGGCATCAGTTCATATAAGCACTCCCAGGTTTCTCTGACACTGTCCATTTGATCACTCCATCATACCTGATAAGAGTTTTCACAGAACATGATTTGTCCAGTCATTCTCTGAACAATGGACACCATTTTCTGGTGCTTTGCTACAACAAATATAACTGCTTCCTGAACTCCAAACAACACTTTTGTACAGGTGGGGTTTTTTCCCCTCCATTTTCAATATCTTTGGGGCCAAATAAGTTAGTTTACTGAACAACTTTCAGGCAGAATTCTGAGTAAAGTAATAGAGTATGGTTATATAGTTTTGTGAAGCAAGTTCTCCATAGTGATGACTACCAATTTTTCTCTCAGACAACAGCCATGTACTGGTCACTCTTACTTGAAAAATAATAATAATGCTTCACAAGTGTATAGCACTGTATAGCTTATAAAACACTTTGACTTAAATTATGCATTTGTGCAAAGTGACTAAAGTCTACCTCAAATTCTAAAGAGGTTTTCTCACTTCTTAAATAATCTGTTTCTATAAGTTAACACGGTGGTCTTTTCAGGGAAAAGAAGACAATGCAACTCATTTTTGCAATCACAATGCTTATCAGACCAACAGAATTTAACCTTCCCAGAGCACTTCCCAGAGACAGAGCGTGGAAAGGCCTAACAATGTTGAGGAGAAAACAGCTGACTCAGACCTCTGTAAAAGAGGTTGTAAGACAGCAAAATAGGCAATACAAGAAAATAGTTGCCTTCTATTGGTAAATTGACAGGGAAGAAATTAGGGTGCTTTTAGATAGTAAAGTTTTGGCAGAAACACCAGGTTCTGTATTAATACTAAGAAAAAATATTATTAAAAATATTAATCCCAAGGAAAAAAAGTTAAGAAAAACCATCGGCCAGATCATGCCCCCAAGACAGGGAGCAGCAAGAGCAGCTAGAGGGCCGCTGATTTGCCACCTACGTATCAATTCGAACCTACAAATAATCAGACCTACATACAAACCACTCTAATTTCAGAGAAGAAAAAGAATGGGGGAAGAAGGGAGAGAGTAGATCATCCTCAAGAAATGTTTTAATCTAACCTTACAGCTGTATGGTACTTCTAACTTTCCAAAGTCCAATAACTCTGGATTTTCTGAGCACCCCAAAGAGGCAGAGCAGAAATTAATAGGTATTCCATACCAGAGAAAGCTATTAAAAGCAAAAAGGGAGGTTGAATGACTGGCCAAATTAACCAATGCTTCTTGCCAAATAATTAGTGGCAGAGCTGGGATGACGACTCCCGTCTAATTCCCAGCCTGGGTTCCTTCCACTGGATTCTGCTCCTTCCCCAAAAAGCTTAACAGAGATTCCCTCCTACCCCAACTGCCAATTTGAAAAAGATACAATGTAAATTGGTACTAAGCTTATTGGTTCAAGCCCTGGTGATTTCAGAAAAATATTTAATTTTATATAGAGAGATATATCAATATGGGCACCCATATCAATGAATCTTCTAAATATAAAATTATATACATGTACTTACATACATATCTATATATAGATATGTTTCCTCTTTTTTCTCACTTGTAAAATTGGGATAATAATGTTTGCATTATATACCACATGTGGTTTTTATGAGGAAAATATAGATGTAAGCTTTTATTATTATTCCAATACCTTTTCATGGTGTGAAAACAGCCCTGGGTTCTCAAAGGTGACATTAGTAAAACATAAGCTTTCCAGTCCCTACTAGGCTGGAAAGCATTCCTTCCTGTCACCTGAGGAGAACCAGGCTAGCTTAGGTTTGGCACAGGATGGAGAATGTTGTGACCATGGCACCTTACACAGGCTGTCTCCTATGGCCCCGAAGCCCTTTGATCTGTGCTGATGGAGACAGCACCCACAACAACAAAATGACAGATTCTCCAAGAGGAATCGGTTGTGGTGGCTGTTTGGCAGGGGTGAAAGAAAACTAGGAATGGCAGCTCTGACACTTAGACCTATATGGCCATAGGCAAATGGCTTAACCTCCCTTTGCCTCAGTTTCTTCATCTATAAAATGGAGATAATGCTTGGAATTACCCACTGCACTGGACTGCTGTGAGAAAAGCACGTCATTAAACCCATCACCAGAAGGTTGGTCACCAAGTGACAAATTTGTCTGGCCACAGAAACTCATGGGAGGCAGGCAGGCAGTGTGGTGCAATGGCCTTCTGTCTTTGCAGTGTTCTCATACTAGACTCTCTTCCACATACTCTTTGATCCACTTATTCCTCTTACACAATATACCATCACTTGCCTTCATGCCTTTTCAGTGCTTATTCCCATACCTGGAATGTTCTCCCTGATTTCTGCCTCTCAGAGGCCCTGGCTTCCTTCAGGACTCTGGTCAAGTGCCCCTTCCAGCAGGGGCATTCCCCTCTCAGGCTACCTTTCAGCTAATGTTTATGAATCTGGAACATCCAGGTTTCTTCCCACCATTAAAATGGAAGCTCCCTTAGGAAAGGAAGGGTGTGTGTGTATGTGTATGTGTATGTGTGTGTGTGTGTGTGTGTGTGTGTGTGTGTGTTGCTATTTCTTTGTATCCCCAGTATCGCCTGGATTAAATGCTGAACAAATGCTTGTCAACTGACTGACAGTTGGAATTCCCATCCTGTCAGTCACCGCCTGCATGACCTTAAACTCTGCAGTCACTTAAACTCTGAGCCAAAATTTTTTCATTTATAAAATAAGGGGATTGGACATCAAAAGCCATACAAAAAACATTCCAAATCACTAACAGCTAGAGAAAAGCAAATTAAAGCAACTCTGAGGTTCTACCTCACACTTATCAAATTGACAAAGATGACAGAAAAGGAAAATGTCAATTTTTGGAGGAACTATGAGAGGTCAGGCACATTAATGCACTGTTGGGGAAGCTGTGAATTGGTCCAGTCACTCTGGAGAGCAATTTGGAACTATTCCCCAAAGTCAAACTGTGCATACCCTTTGACCCAGAAATAACTCTACTAGGCCTATACCCCAAAGAGAACAAAGAAGAAAAGAACCATGTGTACAAAAATATTTATAGCAGCTCTTTTTGTAGTAACAAAGAACTAGAAATTATGGGCTTGCCCTTCAACTGGGGAAGGACTAAACAAACTATGGCATATCAATGTAATGGAATACTATCTTGCCAGAAGAAATGATAAAGGAGATGGTTTCAGAGGAACCTGATGATGCAGAGTGAAGTAAGCAGAAGCAGGAGAACAATTTATGACAAGAAAAATATTGTAAAGACAAATAACTTCGAAAGCCTGAAGATCTTTCTTATCAATGTGATGGCCATCCGTGACTCCACAGGACTGATAAGATGATCCATGCTGCCCACCTCCTGCCAGAGAAGGGATGAATTCAAGATGCAGGATGAGATAGATGTTTTTGGACATAAGAGATTGTGAGGCTGTGTTGTTCTTTACTATCAATATTTATTACAAGAATTTTTGTCTTTCTTTTTTTTTTTCATTTAAGTTGGGGATGGGGAGCTAAAGAGGGAGAGAAAATAAACACCTGTTTGGAGTGGTGAGCTTATCAGTGCCCCAGGAAACTTCTGGAGACTGCAGGTAGCAGAGCAGCTACAGATCTGCATCAGCACAGGGAGTTTCCTCCTCAGGAGATCACTACACCAATGAAAGCACAAATTGATATTTGGGATATTTTTAAAAGCTTGGCAGAAGAAAGATTATTAATACCATCTTTGTTGCAGGTAGGTAGGTCCAGGTAGGTCAGTGAAAACAGTGTTAGCTTTGGAGGCAGAGGACTGGGGTCTGGTCCCTTGAGCAAGTCACTTCCCCTCAAAGCCTCAGTTTCCTCATCTATAAAATGAGAAGGTGAGACTAGGTAACCTCTACAATCCCTACTAGTACTAAATCTATGATCCTATGACCATCAGTGCTTTCCTCCACAGCTGTTGATTGCAGTCCCTCCACACCTCATCCTGTACAATTCTGGCTCATGTTTTTACATAAAATCCTCACAGAAGAGCTAACTAATACTCTGGTTGCCCTCCTCTTGTTCTTTTTATCTCTCAGGGGTACCAACTGACCACTTATGCTGTTATCTCTCATTATTGATAAATTACCAGTCCACCTCCATTTCCAGTCAAATATGACCTCAAAATGTCTTTTGTACTACTTGGTATGTGTAATCTACCAATGGCACTTAATTAGCACGTTCTACTAATATTATAGCCACAGAAACCACTAATGGCCCTAAGAAAGTTCAGGTCTAGGCAGGAAGCAAGGCAGAATTCAACTTGGTTTGGGGGGAAAATTAGGGAAATACAAACAAGGGATGGGGGAAAAGTGAGGGAAATGTTCTGAGGTTATAGCTAATGACTTAATATTCCTATTACTGTGGATCAACAGGTATTCACTGAGCACCTGTTGTGAAGTTAGCATTGCACAGTATCTGATGTAGTACAAAGCACAGTCCCTTGGCCACATGGAAATAATCTAGTCTGAAAATCAAAAGTAACAATTAGGAGTGTCAAATCAGTATTACAGCCAGAGGAATCACCAATACATCCCTAAAGAAGTTCAAGTCTAGGGGCAGTTAGGTGGCGCAGTGGATAGAGCTCTAGCCTTGGAGTCAGGAGGACCTGAGTTCAAATCTGGCCTGAAATACTTGCCACTTACTAGCTGTGTGGCCCTGGGTAAGTCACTTAACCCCAATTGCCTCACCAAAAAAAAACAAAATTTAAAGTCGAGGAAAGAATTAATATGAAATTCAACTGAGAAAACTTGATCATAAGTTTTGAGGAGAGATGAGGAAAATATATATATATATGAAATATATATATGTACATGCATACACATACATATGTGGGATTACTTCATATACACATTTATACACACATACACAAAACATATATGTAACCCAAGTGCAATTAAAAATCATTTTTCTATCCTTTTGTCATGCTCAGAATCAGTACATTTAATGAAAAATAAAAGATTTCTACAATAATAGTAGGAATCACAGGGAACAATCAGCCTTGAATCAAAAGTTGGTTTCTGTCATCAGGTTCTAATTAAGAACGTCAGATAAAGCAGATGGAGAACAGCTTTAATCTTCATGCAAAGTTGATCCTGCTCTGGTGAAAACACAGAAAAATTGTTTGGACAAGCCAACTGAACAAACATGATATTGGATGTCTAGAGGAAAGTCGTTCTTAAAGAGTCTTCTTTCCACTAGATGGCCATCTGACCTTTATCCAAGGGACTCAGTCAGAGTGAAAAGGCTTAAATGAATATTCCTGTGCATTCCAGCTAGGCCAAGGAGACAAGTTACTCAGAGGGAGAAAAGTGGAAGTTATGGGGAGGCTTCAATAACTAGAAATTCAGTCAAATAAAGGAATTTTTATTTCTACTTTTAAGGAATTCTTTTACCTCTGGAGATATATAGACAGTCCTCTCTTTTATTTATTTATATTATGTATTTGTATAGTACTGGAAAAAAGATGAAATGGTGCCAAAATTCTTGTCTAAGAAGGTTACAATCCACTTAAAATTCATTCACTTTTGAATCTCAGACCAGTTACAACCATCCTCTGTTTCAGTTTACCCATTTACAAAGCAAGATTAATCAACTTTACAGAATCCATGTTTATGTAAACCACTAACACTGTTCAATGTTCCCAAATAATATTAGTCTTTAAGTACAAAGGCCCATATGTAGAAACTTACCTATTTGATAAAAGGCAGTGAACCACTGAGGGACATTTGAATCACTGTTTTGCTTAGCTCAAATGGGTGGCAACTTGGTGTGTGTATCGCTATACAACCTCTTTTAAAGTGTAGTAATGTCTCAAACCCTTGAATAAATTTACATTATTGCCGATGACATAGAGTCATCTGGTATTAACAAAATTAGATGAATAGTACAAATTATTTTGGAAAGAAACTAACTCAAAAAGGAAAAATAATATATTAACTACTGCAAAGGTGTGCTAAGTCCTTTAAAAAGTTTCGTACAACTTCACTAGCATTCACCTTATACCACTGCCATTTTAAAAAAAAAATAAAGCAAAACATGTTACATACAATACTATAGGAACAAATTAAAATTCCCTGTCAGAGAGAAAGAAACATCATTCTTATATTTTCTTTTTAAATGGATATATTAAAGATAAATGGATACTTAAATTATCTAGGATGCAATTTACTCAGAATATCACCAAAAGGTTGGCCATCCATTGATTTATTTCTTTTGGCCACTGAAACTCATGAAGACCATCTAGCAAAGTGCTATTCCAACATAGGAGCCAGTACACGACCACAAGGTTCAGCTAAGGAAGTGTGACTCCTCTAAATTTTGGCAATCTTAGGTGAAACCCAGACACTATTCTCTACATAAGGTTCTGTATGGTCCTTGTAAGAAATGTCAGAAGCACTAAAGCACAAAACGAACCAAGGCTGGTGAAGAAAACTAAAGACAACAACCAGTGCCCTCCCTTGACAAAATCCGAGCTGTTCATTCCAAGTTACATGAGCTACTTGATTTATCTTAAGAATAATTCAAAGTACCAGCCCTGGAGTCAGGAGGACCTGAGTTCAAATCCAGCCTCAGACACATAATAATCACCAGCTGTGTGACCCTGGGCAGTCACTTAACCCCGATTGCCTCAAAAAAAAAATAATAATTCAATGAAAACTGTAGCTTTGAATCATTACAACTCCACAGTACTCCCAATTCACCATAGTATTTAGTTTCTTTGTTGGGGAAATGACCTGATAAGGAGAAAGAACTTAGGTCAAGATACTGATAGTCCTTCTTAAAATTGAAAACATAGCTAAAAAATTATCTGACTTTCAACTGTTATACATTCTACATTAATTATTACTATAAAAGAATCTTCAATATTCAATCTCTCTCCATAATAAGCTCCATCCACTGTGCTGGTTCTATTTCCAAATCTTCCTTCTCTCACTTTAGGAAAAAATTATCTTTCATGGAGTACACTTTTTATTCAAAATGTTTTTAAAGTGTAAATTTTTTTTTAGGCAATTGGGGTTAAGTGACTTTGCCCAGGGTCACACAGCTAGTAAGTGTCAAGTGTTTGGTCTGAGGTCACATTTGAACTCGGGTCCTCCTGACTTCAGGGCCAGTGCTCTATCCACTGCACCACCTAGCTGCCCCAAAGTGTAAAATTTAAAGGGATGAGAAGGTTACCACCAAAGAGAAGATCATCAGATACAAAAAAAGAAAACTGTTCACTGGCATTACTTATAGTTACTAAAATGATAAATATAAAGAATAAAAGTAAATATGGAACGCTCCATACAAATTAATTCAAAACAAGATGAACAAAATCACATCAGTATACACTGACCACAGCTATTAAAAAGAAACACAGCCAAAAGACAATGGATCTTCAAAATAACTTGGAAGCAGTCACTGAGCAATTTTTTTTTTTTGGTGCACTTACCACTCATTGTTTTGGGGACGTTATTTTATTAAACGGTCTTGTGTACAATACGCAAGCTGATATGACTTGGAGTGGAGAGGAAGCTGGGTTAAAATCCTGCCCCTGACACCTGCTGCTTGGATGCTCATGGAAACCTTGTTCTCATCTGTAAAACAGGTTAATAACCCTGGCAGTGCTGACTTCACAGGGTGGTTGTGAGGATCCAATAAGATACTATATGTAAAGCATTCTGCAAACCTTGAAGCACTGAACAAAAGTATTAGCTACTACTGTTGTTATTATTATTATACCCTTCAGATTTGAATTACTATCCTTCAGGGAGTGTTTTCCTTGACAATAAAGTGAATACCTGGAACGGCTATATGGATGTGTGTGTTGTGTTCATACGCACACCTCTGTATATACATGCATGTAAATCTCTCTCAACAGAGACAAAGAAATAAAGATACCTCAGAAGATGGCTATGGAGTGCACAGAATAAGCCTCAATGATGAATTAATTGCTACTAAAAAGTCACAAAAGGGTGCATGTTCAAGTTTCCTGTGTCCGCGCAATCGTAACTAGAATAGCTTTGAAAGCTCACACCAAGATGCAGCTACCAAACAGTTTCCAAAAACCAATATTCTTCCATCTGGTAAGCAGTATTCTGTGTTAACAAATTACTTCCTTCCTATTTATTTAATAAAAGGCTGAGAACTCACTTGAGTTCTCACATTGCACATGTGAAAATTTTGGCCACAACAATAAAACAAACCATTGCCCTCAGATTGTCAATACCAGGGTTACAATTCAAGATGAATTCTTAAAAAAAAAAAAAAAAAAGAAAGAAATTCTGACTGTTATCCAAAAGCACTGACAAGTACTAACTAGAAATATAGCTATCATAATCAAAAGAATGAATAGATAAGCTAAAAAAAAATACTAGCACAAGTTGTGAGGCTAGTAAGTGTATTCAATACAACATTACTCATTTCTACTGTTCAAAGTCTTCAGATGACAGGCCACCAAAACCAATTCCAATTTAAAATTGTATTTATATAAAGTTCACTTCCATTTTTGGCTTCCTGGGACTTCCTTTTCCTGTGACCAGAAGAATCTCATATTATTCAGCCAAGGCATAAAAAGAGAACAGATTTGAACTCCAACTTAGTCAATGCCTATGAAATTTTCTCTCTCAAAGCAATTGATAGTCTAGTATCCCAGATTGTGCTGGTTTTGGAGAAAGAGAGCTAGAGAATTTATTAAGTAAAATCAAGCAAGCCATGCCAGACTTAGTATTTCACCAGATGAGCATGGATCAAAAGCCAGACAAATTTATTTCAGAACTGCAATAGGTGCCAAATTATCATACTGAAGTATAACTGAGTGCTTTTCAACATAAGTTTTCTTCGATCAGTACCTAACATCAAAGACAAATGCCAAGGTCATAAGACATTTGCAAGGAGCCCAGACCAAAAAGAAGACAACCAAAAGATCAAACTAAAATAATTAGAGAAAAAGCCATCCAACTCTAACAAAGATCTAAGCAACAAGTCCCTAATACTTACCAAGGAAAAGTCCAATTCGGTAGTCCTCCCTGGTCCAGCACCAACCTCTTTTCCTTTCTTTTTCTACACAAAATCTATAGTCCAACCAGACTGAACTCCTTGCCCTTTCTTCAAACACACACAACACTTTGTTTTACTTATGCTTGTACTATTTTTGCTTATACTATTTTTTTTTTTGCTTACACTATTGGCTGTTCCTGGAATATTCTATCCACTCCCCCTATTCTACCTACTGAAATGCTACTCACCTTTCAAAGTCCAAATAAAATGGCACTTCATCCATGAAAACCTTCCACTACTGATTCCCTCTTAGCTAGAGGTATGCTCACCCACCTCTGAACTCTTCCAGGTCTTCCTCTGTCTGAACTCTTGTCATTTGTTACAAATTAGCCTTCTTTTATCATTTGTACCACATCTTTTCTTCCCTACAGAATTATAACCTCCTTGTGAGTAGTCCCTATAACAGCCTAGCATAAGGCCTTGCACACAGTAGGGCCATGAGAAATATTTGTTGAACAAATAAACAAAAAATCTAGTAAAAATGACTAGGTTAGGTCCCTTAATCATGTGGCATTTGCCTCAGTTGGAAAGAAACCCAGCAAAACCTTAGCCTCACACTTCAGCATTGCTTGGGTTTGCTTCAATTCATTTCCATAAACATTTATTAATAAGTTCCTACTGGGTTTTAAGGCATTGTGCTAAGTTATAGGGATACAAAGGCAAAAACAACAAAAAATACTTGACCTCGCGAAGTTTGTAATCTATTAAGGGAAGGGGAAGAGATAAGACATGCATAGGTAAGTAAATACAAAGTCATTTGAAGGAATGGGCACTGATAGTGAGATAGTGAGATCATAAAAGACTTCTAAGGAGGAGAAAATGCTTAAGAAAAGGAAGGAATGCTAGGCATTCTTCTAAGCAGAGGGTAGGAAGGAAAAAATACATTTGGGCATAGTGGGATAGCCTTATGAAGGCAAAGAAACTGGTATATGACACAATGTAGAGTTCAGAGGCAATCAGTCAATAAACATTTATTAAATGCCTAGTTTGTGCCAGGCACAGTACTAAGTGCTGGGAACAGCTAGTAAGTCAATACAGCTGGAACATAGGATACATCATGGAGAATAATACAAAATGAGCCCGGAAAGGCTGGTTGGAGTCAGGTTAAGGACAATTTTAAATATCATACTGAAGATTTTTGAGTAGGAGAACGACAGCTCTACCTGTGCCTTAGGAAAATGATTTTGGCAGCTGTGTGAAGGATGACTAGAGAAAGGAAGAGACTCGGAGCAGTGAGGCCCAGTTAAGGAGTTATTGCAATAGTCCAGGTGAGAGTTGATGAAAGCCTGGGCTACTCTGGTAGTCCTAGAAATGAAAAGAAGGGGTGAGATGAACCAACAAGTCTTGGTGAGTGATTAGATATGGAGAGAGAAGGCCGAGGACAATCAAGTAGGATGCACATCTCCAAATCTGAGTGCATCGAAGGACAGTGGGATCCTTGACGAAAACTGAGTAACTTGATGGAGAAATAGGTTTAGGAAGGGAAAATAATTAATTCTATTTTGGACATGGTGAGTTGGACATACTGATACATACAGGAGAATGTGTACAACAGGCAGTTGGTGATAGTAGATTGGGGTTCATATGAGAAATCAGGCTTGGATAGGAATCTATTTACATTGCCACATGGGAATTTGTAGTGCAAATATGTAAGGGAGACAAGACCTTTCATGTGGCCATAGGAATACAGAACAAAGGTCTCTAGATGCCCGTGGTCCTCTCCCTCCAGAGTTACTAAGTGTCCCCTTGAAGCCTATGAACACTTCAAGGCAATTCACACAGTGCAGGCCTACCAAGAGTTGACAGGGCAAATGCCTCAGCACAACTCAGCAGGATAGGCTGAGGACAAGGGATAGTGGGAAACAAGAAAGTCTCAGCAAATCTTTTGTGGGTCACCTGTGTAGAGGGGAAGCTTGACTAACCAAAAGACAGGAAATAAGTTAATGAACTAAAATCTGAAAGCATGTAAGGGAAGGGGGCCTCTCCCCAGCCCCGGCAGCACAATGGCACCAGCAGCTCTGTGGAGAAGCAGCACATTTAAAAACAGAGGGCAGTGGTATAGAACAGTTTCAGCAAATGACCACTACTGACCCTGAGTAGAAGAGCTAACTAGAACCAAAAACAGCTCTGTGCAGCCAGGTACAGGAGAGGGAGTCTTGGGAGCCTTCAACCTAATGGGAGACTGCTCCCCTCCTTACCAGCAAATAACCCTTCTAGTATGGAGGGGAGGAAGGATGAAGACTGATTCTATGGCTTGATTTTCTCTGTTATTTACTTTGCTATTCTGTCCTAAATATATGCTTTGCTATTTGATTTATGGTTCCTGCTTGGTCTGCTAGTAGGGAATGCACTGGATGAGGGCCCGAACTGCACTGAATGATTATCTTTAGCCAAAATGCTCCACATTGAACCCAGGTGGCAAGGGATTACTGATTGGGATCCCTGTTACAAGCCTTACTATTTATGTTTTAGAGGTAAAAAAACTGAGCCTTAGAGAAATAAAAAGTAACTTGCTAAAAGGCACATCACCAGTAAATCTGAGAGCCAGGACTTAGACCCAAATATTCTGACTTCAAGACAAACTCTTCTTCTACCAACTCATGCCACCTCTTCATTCTGAAAGGCGACTAGAAACTACCATAACTATGAAGAATTATTACATATATTGTGCTGTAAGAAATGATGAGCAGGTGGATTTCAGAAAAACCTAGAAAGTCTTGTACAAACTGATGCAAAGTGATGTGAGCAGAACCAAGAAAAAATTGCACAGTATCAGCAACATTATGTGTTGATCAATTATGAAGGACTCAGTTCTTCTCAACAGTATAATCATCCAACACAAGTACAAAGGACTCACAAGGGAAAATGCTATCCACATCCAGATAAAAAATTGATGGACTCTGAATACAGAATGAAGCATACTTTGTTCACTTACTTTATTCTTTTTCAGTTTTTTCCCTTTTGATCTGTTTCTTCTTTCACAATGGTGACTAATATGGAAATACGTCTTACATGATAGTATATGTATAACCTATATCAAATTGTCTACCATTTTTGGAAGAGGGGAGGGCAAAGAAAGAGGGAGAAAAATTTGGAATTCAAAATCTTGTAAAAATAAACATTGAAAATTGTCTTGACATGTAATTGGGGGGGGGGAAGAATTATTATTTGTATATCAACAACAATAACTGTTTCTCATGTAATTCTTCCACCAAAATCTGAATTCACTTTACATTTTAAGTACCATGACATAAACTGGTGGGATGTTAACAGATATTTTTTAGCTCAGCAGTCTCAAAGAAATTACTTACCCTAAAAACAAGGAAAAGGATTTATAATATCCAACCCAATCCTAAAGTCCTATTTTGCTCTCCTTTAGATTCATCATTAGGAAACACTTATCTCCTTATCAAAAGGACACCACTGTCAAGAGGTAGGAGACTTGAGGGGCAGATTGAAATAAACATTTTCAGACTTGACCACTGTGTGGATGCTTTCCTTAACCATAATTATTTGTTACAAGGGAGGATTTTTTTCTAATGGGGTGTGGGGGATTTGGAAAGACGAAGGGGATTAATGATGGGAATGCCAAAAAAAAAAGAGGAAGAAGAAAAGAAAGAAAAGAGGGTTCCTATAGTATTTTAAAACGCACAAAAGTGAACAGACAAGGTTTAGAAGGAGGCAGAGACAAGTAGAAAGACTGCAATTAATATGCTAGATTATTTTTTTTAAAATACAAACTATTCATAAAAGATGCATGGTTTCATGAGTATAATCCTCTCTTTCCATTCTTCTGTAAATAAATATTTGTGTTTGATGATGTTTAGTAAGTACAAAAGAAAAAATACTCCCCAGTGCTTGAATGTCCAGGGCTCAGGGCTCTGCAGCCAGGAAACTAAAGTTAATCGTGTCATACAAGTAACTGAAGGGTGCTCTACAATGAGCCTAGCACCAGGGAAACCAAGGCAAGAATGAAATAGTTCTCGCTTTCTAGAAGCTTACATTTCACTAGGGGATACAACACACACATGCAACTATGCAAACATGAAGGACATACCAAGTTATGCCAAGTTATTTCTTTTTTTATTAATTTACTTTTAGTTTTCAACTTCCATAAGCTTTTGAGTTTTAAATTTTCTCTCCCTCTCTCCCTACGTCCCTCCTCCCCAAGATGGAATACAATCTGATATAAGCTCAACATATACATTCCTATTAAACATATTTTCACATTAGTCATGTTGTAAAGAAGAATTAGAACCAATAGGAGGAACCACAAGAAAGAAGAAACAAAACAGAAGAAAAAAAAAGATCAAATAGTATGTTTCAATCTGCATTTAAACTCCATAGTTCTCTCTCTGGATGTGGATAGCATTTTCCATTGTGAGTCTTTTGGAGATGTCTTAGATCCTCGCATTGCTGAAAAGAGCTAAGTCTATCACAGTTAGTCATCGCACAATGTGGCTGTTACTGTGTACAATGTTTTCCTGGTTCTGCTCACTTCACTCAACATCAGTCCATACAAGTCTTTCCAGGTTTTTCTGAAATCCACCTGCTCATCATTTCTTATAGCACAATAGTATTCCATTACATTCATATACCACAACTTGTTCAGCCATTCCTCAATTGATGGGCATTCCCTCAATTTCCAATTCTTTGCCACCACAGAAAGAGCTGCTACAAATATTTTTGTGCATATGGGTCCTTTTCCCATTTTTATGATCACTTTGGGACACAGCCCTAGAAGAGCTATTGCTGGGTCAAAGGGTATGCACATTTTTATAGCCCTTTGTATGCCAAGTTATTTCAAAGAGGAGAGAGTGTTCATGAGAGGTACCAGGGAAAGCTTGTGCAAAGGCAGATGGGCAGGAGACACAATATTATGGCAACCCCATAGGATCCTGGAGAGTGCTGGCCTCGGAATCAGGCACAAATACTTTGTTGGCTGTATGATCCTAGGCAAGTCACTTAACCCCTTTGGGCCTCAGTTTTCTAACTATAAAATGGGGATAAAAATAGTTTCTTCCTTACAGGGTTGTTGTGAGGATCAAATGAGATAACACATAGCAAGCAAGCTTTATCATTACGATCATGATGATTATTACAGGGAAGAACAATTGGGCCAGTTTGGCATATAAGGATGCATGAGAGGGAATAATGTGAAAACAAGTCAGTAGGTCAGTTCATTAATGCATTTATTAAGCACCTACTTGGGTGCCAAGCACTGTGCTTAAGCACTAGAGATATAAAGCAAAATTAAGACAGTCTCTGTTTTCAAGAAAGCCACAGTTTAATGGAAAGAGGGATATAACGTAGATTGTAAAGGGCTTTAAATGCCAAACAAGGGAGTTTGTATTTTATCCTAAAAGCAATAAGAAGCCATTAAGACTTTGGTCAGACCTGTGCTTTTGGAATATCAACTGGGCAGCTGTGTGGATGATGGACTGGAGAGGGGACAGGAGACCACTGCACTAGTCCAGGTAATAAGTGACAAGGGCCTACACTAGGGTAGAGGCTGTGTGATGGGAAAAAAGAGGGTGGCTATAAGAGGCACTGTGGAGGTAGTTAAGAGAAGACTTGGCAAACGATCAAGTATCAGGTTGAAGAGGGAAGAGTCCAGGATGACTTGATGGTTCCAAACCTGAGTGACTGGAAAGAAAGTAGTGCCTCTGACAGAAATAAGGAAGTTACTTTTGTGATTCCTCAATTTTTAACATGTGGATGTGCCCAACACTCACAAAATGTCTTGAATCTGAAAAGATTCAAAAAGCAGTCTTCCATCACATCAAGTGATATTACACAATAGGAAAAAATGTATAAGTACCCTTCATTTAATGAAGTAAATGTATGCTAGGAAAAGCCATTAAAAAAACAAATTTCTATTAAGTGAATCTTTTTTTTCCCTACTGAGGTCCTTTATAAAACTGGATTATATTCAGTTGGATTTTTTTTTAAATTAGTCATTTAAGTGATAAAAACCCACTTAAGAATGGTAGCAAATTTTTAAATTACATATTTCAAAGGGGGAAAATTACTAATATGGTATGAATACCCCATACTAACAATATTACAAGTTTATGCTCAAAAATCAAGTTGCACAATGTAAATGCCTAAATCTCTATACCTGTCACTCTAACAATACAATTGCCTAACTTACATATTATTTCCCACAGCAGAGGCAGAAATTCATAAAGCAATACAGCTAATATTTCCATCAACCTCCATAATAGCTTTATCTTTACATCCAACTTCATTTCTTTACATTAAAAAAAACATAACACACAACACTTTTCCCACCATATGAAATTACTGGCCTCCTTCCAGATTCTCTCTGCCTGATAACATCTGTACAGAACCCTGGAACAGCAGGAAACAGCACCACATAAAGCTAAGTAAGGACTCAAATGGCCAATGTTTGTTTAGCAATGAAGTCTGCTGGGTCAAACAATTATCTGACAGACTGGAAGGTTATACCTGTGTGCAGAGATCTGTTCCTAGATCATTCATTTATTAAGCTAATGGAGTATATCCTTGTGGGAGGACATTGTATATCAAAATGGCATTTATTGAACCTGGCAAGATGCATAATAATAATGATGATGGTAATGACAGCTCATGTTCACATAGCACTTTCAGGCTTGCAAAGCATTTTGCATATGTTATCTTACTTGACACAGAGAATTTTCAGTCATTATTTGACTGCCTATATTTTGCTAGAACAGATATAATAGGGGAAGGGGATTATTTAAACCAGAAACAGCAGCAAAAATAGTGGCTTGAGATCTCTAAGATTACTTCCTATCTATCTCCTAGAATGAAAGAATTCATTGATTTTTTTAAAATAAGCTGCATATAATAGACATTCCTGGTTTCATATACAAGACCTTTTTGTCCTTAATATGTGGAATTTTTGTCATTCATTGATGTTTGTCATGTTCATTGATGACTGTCATGTTCATAATTTTTTTTAAATGTGAAAACCATAATCACTGTACTTTCAGCACTGCAAAGTCTTCAAATCTATCCAGTTTATTCAGCTGCATCCCCAGACTTATTCTAGCTGAACTGAAAGACTGTCACACTGGAATAAATAGGAAATAATCAGCCTGCAAAATACATGAATGAGTCAGCAGTGAAGAGAATGTGCCACACACTCTAGACTGATTTTCCCAAGCAAATACAAAGTATACACACAAATACATACTTTAACACTTGCTGCTTTTTCTGTTCAATTACTTCCTATAGACATTCAAGTAAAACCTCTTTCAACTGCAACTTGTATTCAGAATTTCAGGGGTACTTCAGGAATGGGTAGCTGATTCAGGTTTTGGCTAGATTATTCTTCTAAGAACTCCTTTACTTAATAAACATTACAAAGCTGACACAACAAAAAAAAAAAGTGTGGAAAAGCCTTCAAGCTAATCTATTCTATAATAGGGTACAAATCCAGCTTTTGAGATTTGATTTGTCATAGAAGGAAATATCCTGAGACATTACAACACTGTCCTGTCAGCTAAGTAGAAAAAATGTGAAACTATAAAACACATTGAGGAAACTCCTTGGGAGTACAAAAAAAAAAAAAAGAAAGAAAGAAAAAAAAGAAAGGAAGAAAGAAAGAAAAAAAAGAAAGGGAACTGCCAATTTCTAAGCTTTTTTTCAACAAACGTTTAGGGCAAAAAAATTGGAAATAATTTTGTGCAAAACAGAAGCAAAAAAAAAATTTATTATCTAGAAAGGCCTAATTAATGTCAAATTTTGGGATTTACAAATAAATGTCAGTTAACATGACTTTCAAAAGTACTTAGTTGGTAAGTTATTAGCACTATCAGTATGTCTGTGACACCCAAGTCCAATTAATGAGCAATTCTTACCTTCGTTCTTCATGAGACTTAACATTAGTTAGGTGTTTCAAATGATGTGAAGACTAATGTCTCCATGAACCTACTGAAAGTTCAAGCTTTGTACAGAACACTCAGATTCTCAAATTATAACACCCACTCTATCAGACACTAGAAAGATGCAGAATTCTTTATGAGAAAAATAACTTTGAAAGTTCAAAAGCGTCACATATTCATAAACAATAAAACTTTTTTTTGGTAGATACTGCTCCAACCCCTCATTTGAACTCTATGTGACTCATTATAAGTAGCTTGCGTTGTTGTTGTTCAGTTGTGTCTGACTCTTTGAGACTCCTTTTTGGGGTTTTCTTGGCAAAGATACTAGAACGGTTTACCATTTTCTTCTCCAGCTCATTTTACAAACGAGGACCTAAGGCAAACAGGGTTAAGTGACTTGCCCAGGGTCACAGAACTAATAAATGCCTGAGGCCAGATTTGAACTCAAGAAGAGGAGTCTTTCAGATTCTAAGCCCAGTGCTCCATCCAGTTATCAGTCATACATACATACTCTGAAATCACCAGGTGCAACAAAATAATGTCAATCCCAGAATCATCCACACCAAAAAAAAAAAACTAATTCTGACAAGCAGAAATGGCAAGGATAATTTACCCACATATATGTTGCAGGGGCTGAAGTGAAGCACACCATGGAGTCCTAAACCTGTGCCCTGTCCGTTTAGGGGCAGTCTCAGTACTCCATGAGATATATTCCAATCCAACTTTTCCTGCATATAAATGATACGAAAACAAACCAATTCTGAGTAAATATAGTAAAGAGAGTGGTCTCCCAACTGCTAATTCAAATTCTGAAATCTACACATCAATACTAAAGTGGGCCAATCCATGTTGCAGTGTGAGCACACCAGGGTGGCCTTTTTTCAGGGGGATCCCCCGCATAGAACATCCATCCCAATAAAGAAAAAGTGTCTATGTAATCAAACGTATAGAGACCAAATAATACCTGTCAAATCTCCTCTAAATCAAAAGAGGTTAAAAGAAACAAGTAGCGAAATCAATTTGCCTAGTCCTTAAAATGTGAGACAGACTTGTCGAGTCATTCTAGTTTCCCATACATCTGGGTAAATGGCTCTGCCACTTCTTTTCTCTCCCGCTGTAGAATCTCCAGTTGGCCTCTGACAACCAGTAAAAAGAGGATCCATGAAGAATCAGCACATTTCTCCAGCAACTGAAGGTGAGCAGATAGATAAACTGAGGCTTTGCTCACTAAGCTAATGATAAGATGATAGTAGTAAAACTTCACCCCTAGGGCAAAAGCCCTCACCTTCATTCAGTCCATTCCTGCTACCTGGGCCTCACCTGAAGATCGACCCTCCAGGGAAGTTTTCTGAAAGTAGCACATTTAGAATGTGAACTAATACAGTATTTCTTTAAATATTTCCTAAATGACCCAAAGAAAACCATGGATATGGTGTATATGTGTGTGTGTGTGTATATGTGTGTATATGTATGTGTGTATTTGCTTGTGTATATATGTACACATATGTGTATATGTATATATATGTGTGTGTGTTTATGTGTGTAGCCATCTCTTCTACGCTCACCTCCTTACCTACAACCCTTAGTTGGAGCAAAGATGCTCCAGAGGCTAATTGGATAGCAATCAAGTTACTTTCAAACTCCCAATGATTCAGTCAGTCAGATTTTTACAGGTATCAGGTTGGCTGACTGACTGTAATATCTTTGTCCCTACCTAATTTGGAAGGATGCAACTTTATCCATCATTTGAAAGTATACTACATGAATCGGTGAAGTGATCCAACCATTCTGGAGAGCAATTTAGGACTATGCCCAAAGGGCTATAAAACTGTGTATACCCTTTGATCCAGCAATACCACTACTAGGTCTGTATCCCAAAGAGATCATAAAAAAGAGAAAAGCACCCAAATGTACCAAAATATTTATAGCAGCTCTTTCTGTGGTAGCAAAGATTGCAAATTGAGGGGATGCCCATCAATTAGGAATGGCTGAACAAGCTGTGGTATATGAATGGAATGGAATACTATTGTGCTATAAGAAATGATGAGCAGGCAGATTTCAGAAAAACATGGAAAGACTTACGTGAACTGATGCTGAGTGAAGTGAGCAGAACCAAGAGAACACTGTACACAGTAACAGCAATATTGTGTGATGATCAATTATGATAGACTTAGTCTTCTCAGCAACACAATGATCTAAGACAATTCCAAAAGACTCATGACGGAAAATGTTATCCACATCCAGAGAAAGAACTATGGAGTCTGAATTACTTTTTTTGTTTTTTGTTTTTTCTTTCTCGTGGTTTTTCCCTTTTTTTCTGACTGTTCTTTCAAAATATGACTAATGCAGAAATACGTTTGACATGATTGTACATGTATAATCTATATCAGACTGCTTGCTGTCTTGAGGAAAAGGGAGGGAGAAAAATTTGGAAATCAAAATCTTATAAAAATGAATGTTGAAAACTATCTTTACATGTAATTGGGAAAAAAATAAAATACTATTAAGTGGAAAAAATTTTAAAAATAAAGTTGCAAAAAAAAAAAAAAAGAAGGTATTACCAGAAGACAGTTACAGTGCATTTCACCAATGGCAGATGCTCTTGCTATCCCCACTACATCATAAGTATGTAACTTACTATCTTTCAAAACGACCCCAATGTCTTAACAAAAAGGGAGGGGGGGAGGAAGGAAGGGACAATTTAGATATAAATTAATAAATTTTAGCTATAAATAAAATTCAACTGCTTGAAGATTAAGTATTCCACTCCCTAGGCCTTGGTAATGAGAATGGACACAGTCGGGTGACCTGGATTCATTTTATTTACAAAGAAATTTTGTATTCTCTTTTAATATAATTCCTGGAGTATCCAAGACAAAGACTAGAGGGCTTCCCCCATTGCAATATGCTCATGCCTCCTTTCTACATACTATCACTATCTCACATCACTTCACCTTTAATTTTTTTTTTAAAGGCAACAAGCCAAAAAAGTCTCAAAAAGCTTTTAAGCATGGTCAGAGTCAGTCTTGGGCTTCTAAAGAAGCTCTCAGCATCTATCAAAAGGTACTGCACAAAATATGTAATGAATGAATAAACAAAGGCATGGAAAAGAAAGAGAGAGAACGCAAAGATGTTCCACCTTATCCTGGAATTGAAGTTTATATCTTCTGCAGTACATTCTCTTTATTCTTCTAAAGATAGGGGAACAAACTTAAGGCCTAAAATGTTATATGAAGCAACAAACTGAACATTCAGTCACTTAGTGAACGACTCAGTTTGATTTCTAGGATTACTATAAGCACAAATGGCCCACACTGGTCTTTGTCACAAGTCTTCAGAGGAATTTCCAAAACCAAGAGGGCCAGGGACGACACCGGCTTGATATTCCTAGAGCTTGGGAAAGGAGAGGGGGGGGGAAGTAGTGAGCAGGGAGAGAAAGAGCACCAAAAAGGAGGCCACCTACAACCAGCAATGAAATCGGCCAAGACAGATTACACCAGTGTTTATACTTGGCCCGAAGAAAAGTGACTGAACACAAGGCAATCCAATCTCAGAGCTTGGATGTGCACTGGATTAACTTGAAACCAAAAGGAAAAACAAAGACTTTGTCAGCTTTATGATGTGTATCTAACGTGCAAAGAAAAAATCTGCTCTTTCTTCTCTCTTGGTGTCTTGTATTTTAAGGAAGTGATGAGGGCAAGACATAAAACTAAAATAAATCAAAACTGTTCCTTTGAATATCCAAAGCTGGTAATACACTTTCAGAAGTTAAGGTTAATAACTGGTCCTTCTATACCTAAAGCTTAACTAATCTTACTGAAAACGAAGCATACTTCTAATGCATATGAAATCTAGGGGAAAGAGTCACTTATAAACTAAGTGCTATGACTCTCTTAACTGCATTGTCAGAGTATAGCAGCTTGCTCAAAAATGTGTAGGCTGTCCAAGGATTGTTATTCATGATGAAACATTCCACTGGCTAACTAAATTCTATTGTGATCTTCCTTGTTATTGATATTTTAAATTGAGACTGAATTTACTAAATACTTGGGATTAGTACCTTTTCAGAATAATTGGAAGTCTTTCAGTCATCCTGATGACAGTTTTTGTAAGATGAACAGGAGCCAGATTGTATTTAATTCATGAAAGTATTGGGGGAAACAGAAAAAGACATCTTCCTGCCTAGTCTAGATCATACTAAGTTAGTCACCAAGCTGGCCAACAAGGTGATTTTTTTTCCTGATTTGACTTCTGTTCAGATCTTTTAACCTGACCAAGTTCCAATCTTTTAAAGTTCAGGAAGAATTCTACCTCACAAGAGACAGATTCTTGATATAAATATGAAAAAAAAAGAATGTCTGAAGAAATGAACTGCAATACAAAAAGCAGATGTACCTATCAGTGAGAATGTAAAATCCAAATAGTTTGGCCAAAGCTCCAAGGGGAATCTTACAGCTTAACAATGCAAACAGAAATTGAAAGAGTCAAAAAAATTTCAACCTACAACCCCAATTCAGTCTTCAAGGCCCTAACCTGAACATATTGTGTGTTCCTTCTCATTAAGGAAACAACCAAAAGAGTAAATAAATTGCAAAGGGACTCCAGAAAAGTAAATATTTGCTATCAGGTCTGTTACAATGGAAACAATGTCCAATATTTAACCACCCTTGGCACCAACTAATCCCTATATCATCAGCCCCTTACCCAAAATATACTCCTAGTCTGATTTTGGTAGAGAGATTTGAAATATAAAGTAAAATGCCTATTCAAATTTGGGCTTATTATTTACGATAATAATACCTACCAAAAGAGATATGAAATATTTCATAGAAATTGTTAGCATTAAGATTATAGGTTGAATCAAAACTGCCTGGAAACTAAACATTGGCTTTCCTTTTCCAATGATCATAGTAAGTCTTAAGTAGCAAGGCTGCACTGCACAGTGGAAAGAACACTGGTCTAACCATTCCAATGCTAAGATTTTATCATGAAAATATTATAAAAAAGAAAAGAGCACCTAGCTGGAAATAAAGCAGCTATGAATGTGTGTGTGACATAGTTATTTTACTTCTAAAAGCAAAAAATTGGAAACCTGTATGTCCAGCCAATCGGAGAATGGTTGAATAAAGTAAGCTATATTGCTACAATGGAATATTATGCCCTCCAAAAAGGGATAAATATGAGATATATGAGGAAATATAGAAAGACCTTTATGAAGCAATGCAAAGGGAACCCTGCAAAATCATAGCCGGCTTTACACAATGACTGCTACTACATTAAAGAAAGAAAACAAAGCTGAAGGGAGGGGAGCAATCAGGCAGACTGGGGAAGGGACGTTTGGGTAGACAGTTATTTGTTAAAAATGTTGGTTCTATCTTTGTTAAACGCAAAAGGATACGCAAAAAGTTGTGTTCCTTATTTTCTATGCTTGATTGATAAGTCTTTAATGATAGTAAGGTTTATTCCTTTTTTTTTTTTAAGAACACTAACAATCAGGAAACCTGGGTTATAGTCCTACTTCTTTCATTAATTAGTTATGTTAATACGTTAACCCACCTAATATGTTAGCTATGTTAACCCACCTTTCTGGTTTTCATTTTCCTCACTCCTAATTGGAGAGGTGGATCCAGTCTAAATGACCTCTGGTCCATTCCAGCTCTGAGTCCACAATTCCCCCTTCCCATTTCAGTGCATGTGTGTATGTATGTGTATGTATGTGTGTGTGTGTGTGTGTACATACATATATATTATATATACATATATATATGCATAGCCACATCTTATGCATGTTCATTATGTGTTCTGAAGACTTATTATAATAACACATGCAATCCTCAGAACAAACCTGCCCAAGTTGTGTTCCATAACTTTAGGAACCTATAAAAAAGACATTCCAGAATCCAGCCAACACATATGTAGCTCTCAAACTAACACTTGGAATGAAGAAATTCATCTATTAAATGTGAAAACCTCAATACAATAGTATGGAAAGACTTGCTATGATACAGGAGCACATAATCATATACTTAGGCTGTGTTCATTACATATTTGTTTCTATTTTCTCAAAGAAGAACATCCTTATCTGGACATCAGAACCAAATCATTTTTTCCCATCTGTTCTCAGCAGAGGTAAGAAGGAGGAAGCCAGGAAGAAGGAACTCAAGAGCCTAGATAAAGCCCTAGTACTGTAACCCAGAGGGCACTAGGAGACCACAATATAACAGTTGCAAAACTAAGAGATAAAAATGACAATGGATTACTAATTCTTTAGCTTCCTGGTAAATCTTCAGCTTCCTTGAGGTTATATGTGAAGTTTATTGTTTCTCCCTATTTGTAAAGAAAGACTTTGGCAAGCAAATCTAAGAGACCCTCCAGTTAAGGCTACAATTTTGTCCATTTCAGCTGGGTTTTCCCTTCCCCCACCTGGCACTGCTTTCCTCCAAGGTTTTCCAAGATTCCTGTAACCTCACCAAAGGGATTCACATAGATCATCCTCTTCTTTAGATCTATTATCACAAAACTAGATGCATGGAGCAGAGTCATTAAGAATTGCTCATTAGAAATGGATTTTTTGTATAGGTTACAAAAAATAAACACAAAAATGATGGATCAAAATTCAATTGTGCCCAGCATCATTACTATAGCAGATGAGGAACTGAGAACTCATGACAAGTACTGATGCTAAAAAACCTCTGGGCCATTAAAGTAGCCAACCCACTAATGCCACACAATATTAACATCACAACAGAGTTTCCAGACAAATTTTTGTTGCTTCTTCATGTAAGAACTAGAAAAGGAATGCCTTAGATTTAGGATCACACATGCTAACATCAGTCAAGAAAAAACAAAAATTGAACACCAAGTGACATATGCTTAGTATAAAATAAACACACACATAATAAGAGCATCTGTAGATATTCTTGTACTTCTATTCACATTACTGAACTTTTCTATTCCCTCCACACTAAAGACAATGCAGATGACTCACTATTTCACAAAATCTTCAATGCAGAAATCCCACCTACCCTCACTCCCTACCCCCAAATAAAATAATCACTTTTCCCAAGAGATCTGGGACTGTTGAGCTCTTTAGCTTAAGAATTTGAGGGAAGGAAAAAGAAAGAAAATAAAAATCTAACTACATTTGGGAAACTAGTTTTTGTGAATATTAATGACAAATCACTCTTCTCCAGTGTACCCCCAAATACCAACACTATACTCCTCAACCCCCTGAAGATAAAAAATCCTTGGAGGGATATTATTACAATTACTACAATACATCCAAAATATCTAAGGAATAAAAGGGAAAAAAATCAAGTGAAATTTTTGCAATTTATAGCTAAGGAAACAGGAGATACATCAGGGAGAAACATTAAAAACCCAAGCTCATCATCCCTGGAAAGAGAATTTAAAATACAAGATGAAAAATCAACTCTTAAGTTTAGTGGTAGATGGTTAAAGACATCTTCCTTCAAGGACTATGACTTAACATCAACATTTGCAACCACAGGCCTGAAATACTTCAATTTCTTATTACAAATTAATTAAAAGGCTTAAGTTCAAATAGCTCATAATCCCAAAATATAAACAAAAATCTAATGGCAAGACATGACTCCAAGTTTCACTAGAAGGTTTTTCAGATCACATTTTGCATTTTCTCTCCTTAGAATCTACACCATTATTTTGTACCACCTCCTTAACTAACCCTGAACAGCATGCTGGTTTCCAGGCTAGCACTGATCACACACATACTACTAAGTCTATATGACATTATATTTCAGAATGTTTTCTTTGAATAAAGATGGATAATTAGGAAGCAAGTTTCTCAAGAAAAGATGACAAAGTTAAAATACAGGGAAATGATAGATGACAACCAGAAATTGACTACCAAACAGTAACTTGTGCAAAATCACTCAAAAAATGTTTTTGAGTGGGGTCAGGATTAGAGAACCAAGATTTATAAGCTGAGTGGGAGTGAGGTACCTAAGGCAGAGAAAACAAAGTGAGTATTAGCCAGACTGAAGTAAATGGTGAAAAAAAGAACTATGTAAAACGTAACATCATTCTCATTGTTTTGCAATGGAAAGATGATAAAGTATTTAGCAGGAGTTTCATGTAATTTTTCTGTGTTAAAATCACTGTGCCTAACTGTTAGGTAAGAAGGAGGTAAATATTATTTTAGTCAACTGAGGAGTAGTGAAAGAAGAAATAGAATCCTTAACCCTGTCCGTAAGTTGCTTGCATGTCATTTCCTCCATTAGAACATGAGCTCCTAGGGGCAGCTAGGTGGCACAGTGGATACAGCTCCGACCTTGGAATCAGGAGGACCTGAGTTCAAATTTGGCCTCAGATACTTTACACTTACTAGCTGTGTGACCCTAGGCAAGTGACTTAACCCAGATTGCCTCACCAAAAAAAACAAAACAAAACAAAACAAAAGAACATGAGCTCCTTGAGGGCAGGGACTGGTTTTGCCTTTGTATCCCCAGCAATTAGCACAGAGCCTGGTCCACAGTAAAGAATGACTTGTTGACTTGATTGACTTCCTGCCCATTACTAATGGACTAATGGATTAAGGACAAGTAGACTGTTTGAGAATTTATTGGTCAATCCATCTTTTTTTTTTTTAGCCCAATGTAAATTACCATCCTAGATTCCTTTCTGCTATATTCATGTGGCCACTCATTCATTCAGCAAACAAATATTTGTCAAGCAGATGCTGTAGTGTGCTAAAACTACGATAGAAGGTAGTTTGGTTAAGACTTGGTCACTGCTTCTGTGGAACTTGCTGTCTAACAGAAGGCTAAGAAAACAAAAACAGACTATAATACACAAGATTACACAGTGTGTTAAAGAGCTGCAAAACAAAGTGCTAAGTGAAGTCTGAAAGGTATCAAGGAAGGAGGCTCAAGGAAAACTGGAGGAAATGGTATTTGAGTTGAGTTTAAAGGAGGGTAAAAATTCAACTAAGGAAAAGGGGGGAAGGAAGGCATTCCTGGTATTGAGAACTCAGGAGAATGCAGGGTAGTTAATGTGGGGGCTGGGTAAGAGAGACACAGATTAGTTTTGTTTGACTGAAATAAATAAAGAAGACAGGTGATGCCAGAGAATGACAGACAAAGGAGTCTGAAGAATTTTACTGGGTGGATATTAGGTAGTGATCAAAGATGTATGAGTAGAAAAGTGGCATGACTAAGTATAAGAAGGATTATTCTTGTAGGATTACAAAAAAAAAAATGGATTGGAGATGAAAAGACCTGTGAGAAGGCTACTGCAATTTACCAAGTGGGTGGTAATGAAGGTCTGTACTAGACTGTTGTCACTGGGGATAAAGAGATGGAAGAACATGAGAGATTTTGCAGAGGTAGAATCAATGTAAGTTGGATATAAGAGGAGAGGGAAAGGGAAGAGTTAAAGGTGATACCAAGGTCACAAACAGGGGAGAAAGGAAGAATGGTGACACCACAGACAGAATAGGGCAGTTGGGTTTAAAGAGGAGGTAATGAGTAAGGCTATTATGAGCATAACCCATAAAAGCCTGATTTCTGCAAAAATTCACTAGCTATCTCATAGAGTTGTTGTAAGGAAAGCACAAATTTAAATGAGCATGATTATTATTCAAATAGTCAATATTTTACCATTATTAATTCAACCTGGAAAATGGAATTAAGGAATATACTTAATTCAATATTTCTGATTCTCACAACTAGGAAGCCACCTGCTAGGGTGGACTTTTTCGGTTAGGAGGCTGTCAGAAATTAAAAATACATTTGCAGGAATAAATGAAAGTGTGAATAGAACCCAGTTATTAAAAGGTAACATGTATGCCCTTAGATTATTTTCATCAGAAACCAAGCAAGTTTGTTTTCAAAGCGCTATACTAGAAGATAAACTAACTGATTTTTATTTTAAACCCAGTCTGTACTGCTACCTTTACAAGAAAAGATTCTGGCTACCAAGTCTTTGCATGATAAAAGGGCGCAAGATACAATGAGCAAAGCAGTTTATAGGCTACTCTTTTCTACAAACAACCTTGGATGTACCGAGTTGTCAAGGTTAAAAAGAAAACTTATTAGGTCAGAATTACTAAGACCTAAACAAACAACTATTAATAAAGGGATGCAGCAGGTTAAGGGTCAAGCTTTGTGCAGAACCCATATTTGACTTTGGAAATTCTATTGGTTGTTTCCTGTAAATGTGAAAACAAATTGACAAGAAAGTTAAGCAAAGATATAACCTTGGTGAAAGGTTAACTTTCGTCTTCCCAAATTACATGCTAATAACTAACCTGGTTCTAAAAAGCTCTTCTCTCGCTGAAGCAGGTCACATCCAGGCGGCTCAATTTTTCTGTGGTACTCGGATCACCTCCCTCTCTCCCTTCCCCCATTGGTAGACCAGAGAAGAAAAAACCAAGTACCGTGTAGCCTGCCTGTTTTGCCCTAAGGGCTTAACGCAACCATGAAATGGAGCACAAGAAATGGCATTTTCCAAACTCTGGAAAGACGAGGGTTTGGGAAATGGTTGACCTAAGTCCCTAAGAGCTATTTAAAAATACTAGGCAAGAGAATCTGCAACTACAAGTCAAGCCAACATCTTCAGCACGCCTAAATTGCCTCAATCTTGCCTCCCCATTTAGAACCAAATTTGGGCAGCTGAAGCACCTATAATCATCGGAATCCCAAACTCCAGGCATTTGTTCCTTTGAGACTGCCCTTAAGAAGCGAAACAACGGATTTAAGACCCGTACATTTTAAAAGACAAGCTCGCAAGCCAGGGACAGTCATTTCACATCTACAAACTACTCCCTCCTCCCTCCCGGCTACGCAATAAGACCTAAGGTAAAGAGGGAGAGTTCCAGTCAACTGACCACCTTAGGATAGTAGGGAGGAGAAAGGAATGGAAATGAGGGGAGGGGCAGGAAAGAAGAAACAAACCAACAAGAGGTACCAAATTCGCCCACCTTTCTTAAACTCTTCCAGCATGGCGTCCAGCTTAGTGTCATTAAAAACAAAATGCAAAGGGTGATTGTAAAACTTCGTGATGGTTTTCAAGGGAGTGGAGTCATCAGGATCAACGAACGCCAAGTCCTTGACAAAGAGGAGGTCCACGATGTTGGAGCGCTCCCCTTCAAAGACCGGGATGCGAGTGTAGCCGCTCTCCATGATCTCTGACATCGTGTTGAAATCCAGGATCGCCTCTCCAGTGATCATGAAGCAGTCCCGCAGCGGAGTCATCACGTCCTCCACTGTCTTGGTGCGGAGCTCCAGCGCCCCTTGGATGATGTTGAGCTCCTCCTTGACGAGGTCGTTGTAGGGGTCGGTGACGCGAAGCATCTCCAGCAGCTTCTCGCGGTTGTAGACTGTGCCGATCTCCTGGCCCAGGACGCAGTCCAGCAGCTTGCTGACCGGGTAGGAGGCGGGAAAGGTCATCATCATGAAAAACTTGGTGAGGAAGATGGTGTTGGCGCCCACTGCCAGGCCGTGCCGGGAACAGATGGCCTGAGGCACTATCTCCCCAAAGATGACTATGCCAATGGTGGAAACCACCACGGCCACCAGGCCGGAGCCCGCGATGTCGTCCAGCAGGATGGTGAGGGTAGTGTTGACCAGCACGTTGCCCAGCAGCAGGGAGCACAGCAGGTAGTTGCCCTGCCTGCGCACGGGCTCGATGCGCTTGGCGTAATTCTTCTCCTTCTCCGTGCCGCAGTTCTGCACGATGCGCAGCTCCATGGGGTCCAGCGCCATCAGTCCCAGGTTGAGGCCGCTGAACATCCCCGAGAGGCAGAGCAGCAGCGAGATGAAGATCACCTGCAGCCAGAAAGGTAACAAGAACTTCTTCTCCTCCCCCACGATCATCTTCGTGTCCTCGCCATCGTGGTAGATCCAGGTGGTCTCTGCCCACGGAGGCGGAGGGAGCCCCGCCACGCCGCGGCCGCCTTTGCCCCCCACGGGGCTGCCCGCCGAGCCGGGGCCGCCGGCCGCCACGGGCGGGGTGGAGAGCGACGTGCACAGGTAGTAGGATTTGCTCTTCTCCGTCTTGCGCAGAGGCTTGATTTCGATCTCGATGATGCCCGACGTGCGGCGGTTGAGGACGATGTGGGGCAGGATGATGATGTCCGAGGTGCGGATGCCGCAGCGCTGGGGGCCGCTCTCCGGCTCCGGCTGCAAGGGGCCCCCGGCCCCCCTCTCCCCGTGGCCCTGCCGCCGCCGCTCGTGCTCAGTGAAAGCAATGCGAGACCAGGTCTCGTTGTTGATGTTCTGCCCGTAGACCCGCAACTTGACCCGGGTCCGCTCGCTCACCCGCAGCGCCCCCCCTTCCATAAACGACACGTCGTTCGTGTCTTCCAGCCTCAACCCGATGATCACCGTCTCCTCCGCCTCGCCGCCCCCCGCGCAGCTGCCCCTGCCGCAGCAGCAGCTCAGCAGCAGCAGCAGCCCCGCCACCACCCGCAGGACCTCCCGGCCGTGGGCACTGGGGCTGCGGCGCGCCGCCATCTTCCAAGTGGGCAGTGCGGCGGCCACCGGCCCGCCCGCCATCTTTACTCCGGGCTTACAACCGCCACAGCCAATCATAAGGGGGCTGCTCCGGCTGTGGCTTCATCCTTCTCTCTGGCTGCCCGAGGCGCAGGCACCGGCACCTCAGCTGGGCTGCCACCGGGAGTCCTCCCCCGGCGCTTCACTGCCCGCTTCCCTTGCTGACACTGACACTGCTGGGGCCAAATACTGGACCTCTAGCCTGAGTGGGGAGGGGGAGGAGGCGGGAGCGGTCGGGCAACAACTTGAAGAGCAGGTAGGCCAACCAGTCAGGAGAGAGCACCCGCCCTCTCAGTTAGGGGGCTGGAATGAAGGCGTGGCCACCGGCTGCGCCATGGGCCAATAGCAAGGTAAGGGGGTGGGGCGATTTTTACCTCGGCCCCCTCACCACGCCAAGTTTCCAACTGCAAGGCGCGTGACTCTTGTGTATGTGTGAGGGGTGGAGGTGTGGCCAGCAGCAACCCATAAACCAATCACAATTCAGAAGTCGACTGAAAAAGGTGGGGTTGCCCAAGGCCTAGCCAATCATATTCTAACAACCCTCCAGCTGGGCGCTCTCCTTCGGGTACTTGATAGTAGACAGAGGCTCGTGCTTTTTTTTTTTTTTTTTTTTTTTTTTTTTGCAGGTGCAGTGTCAGATTCGGGACTCTGCCCTGCGGCGGGGTATTTTGCGCTTCCCTGGAGCAAATACATGTGTTGGCCACCTCTCATCTCATCGCCTGTTCCGCGGGTCTTAGTGCAGGTGCAGCGTGGGTTGAGCTCTGCTCTAGCACCATTGGCAGGGGGCTTTTGCAGGGTTAGAGAAGCCAGTTTGGAGAGGGGAAGATGGAAGTGTGCGTGAAGCTAAACGCAGTTTTTATTGCCCAAGGGCATCAGGGTCACGCAAGGGAATTCCACTGCCTTGGCGTGAACAGACGCATGCTGAAAGTGGGTAGAGGGGCATCATTTACAGCTGGCCGGACAGCTCTTCCCAAAGCCACGTGTTTTCAAGTGCCTGCCGGTGGTAGAAGCGGGTTGGCATTGAGGAGGCGCCCTCGGGCGGCTTGTAGAACCGCAGCACCGCCTGCCGTCAGCGAAGCTGTCCTGCAGATATTTTCTATGCCGGCCGCAAATGCTCTCTCTACTTTGTGTAGGTGTGTATAAAATATATACAATGTATAAAGTCGGGAAAGTGGAAAGGGAAACCCTGGGGAGATCAGGAGAGACCTTATGTAGGAGGTCTTTTAATATCAAGTATTAATTAATTTGAACAGTATTTAGATTACTTAATTTATCAATAAATTATATCTTAATAAATTGGTTTATTAGATTAATTAAAGTGTTAAAAGTATCAATTAATACTTTAAATACTAAGCTTTGAAGGATGCTAGGAATCCTAAGGGTGGAAATGAAGGGGGAGAATGTTCCAGGTATGGAGGACACAGCCTGTGCTAAGGCCCAGAGGTGGGAGAAGGGTAGTACGCCTGGAGCTTACAATATGAGGAAGGTAAAGTGGATAACAAGCCTGGAAATTAAGGCTAGATCCAGACCACGGAGAGTTTTAAATGTTGACCAGAGGAGTTTGTGACTCCACCCTGAGAAGTGTGGACTCGGGCTAAAGCATGGTAGGATGGAAAGATGGAGGTTTAACCTCTGCCACTTACTTTCTGTATGATCTGGGGCAAGTGGTGAACTGACCCTCAGTTTCCTCATCTGTAAAAAGGGGTAATACCTGCACTTTATGTCCCACAGGGTTTTGCAAGGTTGGCCTTGTATGTATAGCATAGTGCCTGCCTGCCACATAAGTGCTCGATGAATGGCTGTCAGATTAAAATAAGACACTTCAAGTAGTGATCCGGAAACCTTAAAGTGAGCTCTTTTTTTTTTTTTAAACCAAGCACATTTTATACCTTTGGGTGGATCATGTTGCACACAAATCAGACATGTTTTACTAAGTTTGGGTAGGAGGTGTCAGTTTTATTTAACAGCTCCAAAGACATCACAATATTTGGTTTCCATTAATTTTTCCTCATTCCAACCTTGTTCCCTCCCTCAAAACAAACACACACACACACACACTTCATCCTTAAAACTTGCATTTGAAATCAAAAGTCAAAAGGAGAAAATTTGATTGGCAGACATGACATAGGGTGTCCTCTTTCCCCGAAATAGTAAAACTAAGATAGGTCATTAAAAAACAAAACTAAAGAGTTTTATGGGTACTAGTCAAAGGTCAGGGTTAAGTAGTTAAATGAAAAAATACCAAAAATAGGGCCAAAACAGGAATTTTGAACTAATGCAGCTTTAGAAATAGCTTGCTGTTATTTAGTTGTTTCAACCATGTCTGATTCTTCATTACCCCTTTTGGGTCTTTCATGGCAAAGATACTGTAGTGGTTTGCTGTTTCCTTTTCCAGCTCATTTTACACCAGACTGCCAGAAGGGTCTACAACAGTAAAATAAATAAATAACCAATAAAATAAAAGAGGTTAAGAATTCCTGACTTATATCAAATACTTTGATAACACAAGGATCTCAGAATTTCCCTGGGCAATCCTTCCAACAACACAGGTCACAACCTTGTCTCCATCACTTTGCACAGTACCAGGCACATAATAGGTGCTTAATAAATGCTCATTGACTGCCTACCCCTCTACTTAGGAGTAAATAGTAGATGTAAGACTTAGCAAGACCTGGGTTCAAAAATCCAGCCCCAGACACTTGCCAATCCTGTGACTCTGGGGCAAGTCATTTAAATTCTCTCAGCCTCAGTTTCTTTATCTGTAAAATAGGTCTAATAATACCTACCTTACATGGTTATTGTGAGACTCAAATGAGAAAATAGACTAAAGTGCTTGGCAAGCCTTAAAGCTCTATAAAAACATCAGTTGTTATTAATGGTATAACAAGAAATGTAGGACTCCCTAGCCAAACATACACATATCTCTCTCTCTCTCTCTCTCTCTCTATATATATATATATATATATAGATAGATAGATAGATAGATAGATATAGATATATATTCAGAAAGGTCACGCTGACCTTTTGTTAGCTGAAAAATGAAGAATTGCAGTGCCTCCGAAATGTAAATAGGATTTCTTAGAAGGAAAAGGGGATTTTTACACTTATCAAGGTCATATGAAGCTAATTACCTTCCCTAGTCTAAATAACTGAACTTAAGTGGGTTCACTCAGTGCCTAAACTTGTCAGTTCCTCCAATGGAAAGGGTTTCTCTGATGGAGGCATGGTATTAAATGTTGAAGTGGCATATTGCTGGAAGTCCCATCCTTGACTCCAGGGTTCTTCTGGGGATCCTTCTAGCCTCAGGGCCCCTTTACCTGGTCAGTAGTGCCTGTGGTTGTACCAATGGAAGTCCAACGTATGTCCTTGATTTTAGTGCTGCTCGGTAAAGGCAGGAAGAAAGAGGGAAAAAGACAAACAGAGGAGAGAGACAGAGAGAGAGAGACAGAGACAGACAGAGACAGAGAGAGAGACAGAAAGAGAGACACAGAGATAGAGAGACAGACAGAGAGAGGGAGAAAGAGAGAAAGAAAGAGAGAGCGAGCCAAGCCCTAAGCAGATTCGTGGATTCAATGTCCTTTAGTCCAGTAATTACTTAATGGTCTTCTCCAAAGGCAGACTCCCTATTCTGGTTCAAATGAGATATGTGTAAAGTGTTTAGCACAGTGCCTAGAACATAGTAGGTGTTTAATAAACTCTTGTTCCCTTCTGTCTCCTGACCCCTTTCGTGCTCTGTGTGACCCTCTAAATGTGCTAATTTAAGCAAAACTAGATATTCCTACCAAAAGCCTCTTGCACACATAACACCCACGACTGAAATAATCCACAGTAACAAATCAAGATAAAAATATGAAACTGTGACCTCTGTGATTCCCTGGTCTGCAAAGGCTAATTGGAAAGTCTGTAAATTCCATGCTTTGTCAGGAGGAACTGCCAGACTACCAGGATTATGAAAAATCTATATATTTAGTCTGGAATTTTTTTAGGATAGCATGTGAAACATAGACATGACAATATAATCTATGGATTTTCGTTTTCAACATAAACCCCAGACTTTATAGGGAAGCATTTCTACTTAAGGAAATTACCTAGTATTAAAAGTATTCAAAACCCTCGAAGAGTCAGATTTTAGACCCAGGCCAAACCCTTGCTGAATATCCAGAAGGAAAACAGGAGCTAGGTAAACACCAGATCCAGTAGTTCTCCCCTCAGAAGCTACCTTGTCTTCCCCTGAATCACATCCACCCTCTGGGAAACTGAAGGATTTCTCAGGACTGGTAGAGTGTTTATTTAAACACATAGGGGGACTTTAGCAGGAATGCATGTCATTCAAAGCCAGGAGTAGAAAGAAAACAGCAGTACCATTTACCTCTCCAATAGGACTTCCCAGTCTTTTTTGCTCTCCCATTTCCCACCTTCTCTTGCCACTTCCTGGACTTTTCACAAACCAGTGACACCCTGACTATACTTGAAGAAGAAAAGCTTCCTTAGTCTCCAGACCCCATTCAGTTCACTTTAAAATACTCACTTAAATGCTAGCTACTAGTGTTATTAATCAAATGTGAATTAAAGTGAATTAAATTAGTGAATTAATTTAGTGAATTAAAGATAGCTACAATGAATTGTAGTTCATACAGCCCCATTGATATGCCTTAGCATACCTAACCCTTCCCCCTGCCTTGCCAGGTAGGAGGATAGAGCATCTTTGGGGGAGGCTAGAGCTGAGCAAACACAACTTGTGCTCACAGACCCACCTCTCACTGTTTGGTCTGTGGTCTCCGTTCTTTCTCTTCCTCCTCCATGTAGATCTGGTGCTGCTGCAACTTTGTCTTTAGTGTAGCATACTCTTTGTCTGACAAAGCTTTTACCATATACTAAGGCCCAGGGCTGCAGACACTTCTTATCCCAACTTTCCAAGGCTCCTCCAGCTCCTTCAGAATAGCCCTTAGGCAAAAGAGCTCCCTCTCTAAGAAGTGAGTGGGCCAATTGCCTTCATTTGGCTTGCCATGCTTGAAATTGCCAAAAAAACAGGATGATTTGCACAGCTACCAACCACCTGGTTCGCCAACTGTGTCACCTGACTCCAGCATTCTGTGATTGACTACCTGTCAAACCTAGCCACCTGAATGGAACTGGACTGCCCATCTCTGTGTGAGTACCTAAGGCTCTGAACTTTACTATTTCACCATTTTAGCTTAAACAGCCACTCAGGTATCCCTCACATGGCTTCCCATTGCAGATAACCAAGTCATGTGACCAATGAGGAGCTGGTGGAATAATTGCTTTCAGCAACCCAAAATACATAAAGGGATTATGCATCAGACACAGAGTTACTAAAGTTGAATCTACAAGATAAGAATATAAATCCACAAAGTAAACACCTCTTAAAAAAGCCAAAAAATTTAAATACTTAGGGCTCCCACTCGGCATCACCCTACCACCACCCACTCTGTGCCCAGCACAATGAGCAGAAGCAAACACGAAAACTCGTGATTCAGTCTCCAGATGTGACATCTGCCCACTCCTCCAATGGCAATGACTCAGCCTAAACTCTGGCTCAACCCGCAAGTGGTGGCAAATACTGATTTTGCCCAGCCACATGAGGAGAGCAACCAGAGGGAGGAGGAAGGCGGAAGATGCAGGCAGTGCATAGCAGACAAAAGATTCAGCTACAGAGGGAGTGGGCATCAGCTCTTAAAGAAGGGAGGCTGAAAACCTAGCTAAGGCTAATACTTTTCTGTGGAATTTACCCAGTAATAAGACTCAGATCCTACCCTAATACAAGAAGAATGAAGGCAACCAGACCCTCAATCCCTCTGTGTAGCAGTGAAAGGAGGAGGGACCAAAAAGAGAAGAGGATTATTGGGAATATAAGAGAAAGTCAGAAAGACCAAAAACTCAAGAGATGAAAACTGAATACACCCCTAGCTCACAAGCATGTAACCCAAAAGAGAGGATCAAAAAGTCAGAGGAAGAATGAGTAAAATTTCAAAAAGAGTCCAAAATACCACAAATAAGTATTATACTATGAAAGAAAATATTATACTATGTATAATATATATAAAGAAAGTATAATATAGAGAATATAGTATAGTGTATAATGTGTATATATATATATATATATTTATGTAAAGAAAGTATTATACTATGAAAGAACTGAAATAACCTGATGAAAAGAAGATCCTATATACTCCACAACAATCGTGGAACAATCACAAAAAACTCCAAAGGAGTCTAAAAGAGAAATGAAACTACTAAAATAAGAAATTGAGAGTTAATTTAGGTTAGAAATAGAGTTCTCAATATAGAATTTAAAAACATAAACAGCAGAGTAGGGGTAATTATGTACATGATGGAGAATCTCTCTCAAAAAAGTAGTAGCTCAGAGAGAAAGAGTAACAGATTTTGAGGAAAAAAGAAAAAGAAAAGAAAATTCTGAAGTGGAAGAAAAATTGACACAGAAGAAAAAAAGCAAATATATATATATATATATGTATATATATATATATGTATATATGTATATATATAAACAAACAAACATGAATTCCACACAAACCAAAGTGACTAACCCTGAAGATAAAATGCCCAGAGATAACATAAGGCTCATAGGTGTCCCAAAAGAAAATAACATCAAAAAAAATCAGTAAATAATACAAGAAAACAATCAATAATTTTTTACAGCATTGATCAAAAGAATACACATAGATTTATGTAGGTAGTCGATATAATGGAGAAAGCAGTCCAGCGCTTTAGGTCTGCACCCCATATGGGGTTGTGAAAAATTTGGCAATAGTAAAAGGTTTCTGAACACAGTGACCAAAAATTAATTAATAATCAAACGAGTAATGAAGCCGAGGTATTTCTGGCAGCGCTTGCCCAGGTTGTATCATGCAACTTCACTGCAGCCTTGGTTCTGAACACAAAGCATGAGAACCAAATACAAAGCAGGCCACGCAACACCGACAAATGCTGCCAAAATACAAAACGGGGTTGTGATTGGAAAAAGCCCTGCCAGACTTTGAATCAGGAACATCGAAGTCGAAATCCTGACCCAGACACAGTGTGACCCTGAGCAAGTCACTTAGCCTTAGTTTTTTCGTTGTAAAATGAGAATTATAATGGCACCTACCTCATAGGGTTGTTTTGAGGATCAAATGAGATAATATATGTAAAATGCTTTGTAAACTTTAAAATACTCGATTAAATGCTAGCTATTAGTGTTATTAATCAGAGTAGTGAATTAAAGATAGCTACAATGAATTGTAGTTCATCAGCTTATTTACAAATGACTTTTTCAGAGTTTTGAAGAATATAGCTGATAAACTATCAAATAAGTGTTTGGGGAATATGGGATAGTTAAAGGACTGTTGGAATCATACTTGACAGATTTTTAAAAATTTTTCTTTGTAAGGTAGAAATGTCAGGTAAATGCAATGAGGCCCTTATTTGAGGCAGTTGAGGATGGGATACGAATTTCTAGAAGATAGGACATGAGAAGAAATGAGTCATGAAGAGTCAGAAGAAGCTAGGGACAGGAGAGAAAGAAAACAAAGATAAAGACTGCTTAGGGAAGATAGAATGCAGAAGCTGACAGGAGCTGAACACAGCTGATGGCAGGCTTTGCAACTGATTTGAGGAGCTATCTGCTTGGAGGAGAGCATTGAAGCTGCTTAAAGAGAATTCCTCCCTGTGAAGAGCTGACTAGGCTTATTGCCCTATAGCACTGTCTACAGCCTAAGAGAAGTGGAGCTTCTTAGCAACTTGCTTGTATTGTTCTTTATTGCCTTCTATGACTTGAGGAGAAATGGGGCAAAGAGTCTTTCTCTCTGCTCTGCTGTGAACTATGCTGATTGGTGAAGAAGTATTGCTTTGCTGAGAGCTAGTTAAATTTAAAAAAAAAAAAAAGATCCCCTGCTGCTTCAAGAGTTAGCTGCAAAAAAGCTATGTAGCCCTATTTCTACCCACAGCTTGGGAGGGAGAGCCTCTGCAGAGCCCTATAGCAGCTCTGAGTAACTTTGCACTCCTCTGGCTTAAGATAACTTCTTGTCACTGAAATAGTTTAATAATTTCTCAGTGCCCTGCCAAGAGTGGTCATGTACTAAAAGTGGTTGACACTGCAAGTCTAGCAGGAGAGCTGTGAAGACAAAGGAAGCAGAAAGCAGAGAAGCAATTTTGCCCAGATTATTCCCTCAAGAGATCAAGAGCATCAAAGCCTTCAGTCAAGGGTCAAGAGTTGCCTGAACGCATGGGTTTCCCTACTCATATGTCTCACTACTACGTTTTTATCAGGATGTATTCACTTCCCCTCCCTTCCACATAGATACTGCATGCATCAGTGGAAGAGTATGACCCAGGTTTATAGGTGGTCTATCATGTTTTGATTATTCCTGCTTTTACCTTCGATTTGAGTAGATGTTATGATTATTCCTTCTTTTTTCCTTCTAATGAGTAAAGGGTAAGATTATTCTTGCTTTTGCCTTATTGTTTAGTAAATGTATCATTCAGTCATTCATTCAGTAAGCATTTATCATACACTTATTATATGCCAGGCACTATGTTAAGAGAGACAAAAATGTGGTCCTTAGTTCAAGGAGCTCACATTGTAACAGAGGAGACAATATGCAAATAACTATATAAATACAAAATATATACATTATAAATAGGAGGTAATCTCAGAGGAAAGGCACTGGAGTGTGATACAGGATAGAGGGATAGGAAAGGCTTCCTGGAGGAAGTGGGATTTGAGCTAAGTCATACAGAAGTTCACGGTAACCAGAAGGCGGAGAGGAGGGAACAAAACATTGTAGGCATGGGGGACAGCCATCAAAAGGCATAGATCATTGTGTATGAGGAACAACAAATAAACTTGTGTAGTTAGATTGTAGAGTACATAGAGAGGAATAAGAAGACTGGAAAGGCAGGAAGAGGCCAGATTGTAAAAACTTTAAATTTGATCCTGGAGGTAATAGGAAGTCATTGGAATTTATTGAAAAGGGGGTTGACATGGTCAGACCTGTACTTTAGGAAAATCGTTTTGGCAGCTGAGTGGAGAATGGATTAGAGCTGGGAGAAATTTGAGGGAGGTTTTAATAGCAACCAGAAGGTTACTGAAATAGTCTAGGTATGAGGTGATAAGAGCATATAACAGGATCATAGTTGTGTCAGTGGAGAGGAAGGGATATATGGGAAAACTATTATGAAGTTATAAATGACAAGATTTGACAACAAATTAGAAACATGTGGTATGAGTGAGCCATCAGGGATGACACCCAGGTTTCAGTGACTGGGAGAATGGTGATGCCCTCAACAGCAATGGGAAAAGGGAATTCCAGAGGACCAAAGATGAAACATACTACCTGCCTCCTAACAGAGAATTTATAGACTCAAGATGTGATATATGACATACATTTTTGGCATGACCAACATGGGAATTTGTTTTGCTTAACTATGAATATTTGTTACAAAAGTTTTTCCTTTCTTTTTTCTCAATTTCTAGGGGGTAATGATGAGGAGAGGGTAAGTGGGTAAGGAGAAGGGAGCTAGGGATAGTATTGCAAAAAAAGAAAAGAGAGTAATTGAAACATCTTTGAAGCACACAGAAGAGAATAAAAGATAAACGAGAAAGAATCACAAACAAGATAGTTTTGAAAGTTACATGTTAAGAGCAGCAAAGTGGCACAGTGGATAGAGCATTGGCACTGGTGTCAGGAGGACCTAAGTTCAAATCCAGCCTCAGCCACCTATTAGCTGTGTGACCCCAGGCAAATCACTTAACCTCAATCACCTCTCCCCAAAAAAAGTAAAAAAAAAAAAAGTTATATGTTGTACTTTCTAGCTTCAGATAGGGAAGTGAAGGGCTCAGAGTGCCGATTGAAGTATATTTTTTTTCTGAACATGGCTAATGCAGGAATTTGTTCTGCTTAACTATACATATTTATTTTTCTTGCGTTCTCAGTGGCTGGAGGAGTGGGAGGAGAAGGTGAAAAGGAGAAAATTCAGAACTGAAAATAAAATAAAAATTTTTAAATAAAGTTAGGTGTAGGAATTATATATTTCAAAAGAAAAGCAAGCCTTATATAATAGAGTTTCAGAATGCTATGTATTATCCTCCTTTTCTGTTCTATGTGATTATTACCACTATGATTATCAAAAATAAAATTCTTTTTAAAAAAGTTTTCATTATTGTTACTATTAGTAAAATGACAGATTTCCCATGCACACTAAATATATCCTACTCTCTCCCACTACCACCTACCCCCATTCACTAAAAGAAATTGGAGCTAAAATTCCACTTGAGTAAGTCTTGATAGCCATTGCTACATAACAATAGATTACTGTATAACATGTCCAACATATATAATGATACACAAACAATATGCCCTGCCCGAGTGGAAAGTATTTTGAACCTGCTTTTTAGTGTTTTGGAGAAACCTATGTTGCTACTTTTGCTATTTGGCTGGAGTTTTTTAAATGACTCCAACAAAGGATTTAACTTTTCCCTCCTTTCATTCCATCTCTTTTTATGCCTTACCCCTCCTACTCATTTATTCATGCCCTTTCTACTTCCAACCCCTCATTCCTCAGTATTTTCTCAGACCATTACCCCCACTATGACTTCACTTTCCTCCCTTTCCAGTCTTAGTTCTATAATTATTCAGTTCAACTCCACGCTACCCTTTGTTCTTGGATTCCTTGTGTTCTTGTAATGTTGAAGCTCATCTACTGCCAAACGTTGGCCCTGAATTACTCCCAGCATCCACCTCCTCAGCTCCCAGTCATGTGCTAATAAATGGAGCTGGAGCAAGTCATATAATCATGCTGACTGAGTATATTATCAATTTATGTTATCCAACTTCAACTGGGACCTCCCTGCAGCAAGACAGTCTTTTTATTCCTTCCTGATTGATTTCATACTTCATCCCTCAAAGAAGCTATTCCAAACTCATCTTCTCTCCTCAAGTCTCCCAGACTGCCTCCTCTTCCTCTCTCAACTAAAGACCTTGCTTCTCACTTACTGAAAAAATTGAGACTCTGAGGTAAGCTCCTTGTTCTCTCTGTATCTCAAAACCCTTTGACCCCATCCCACACTCTCTCTTCTCTTCCTCCAATCTCTGACAAAGAGGTGGTCCTTCTTGCCAAGGCCAACCTTCTACATGTGCTCTCAATCCCATCCCCTCTTATATTCCCTAGAAGATTGCAACCTCAAGCATGCCCCTGCAAATCTACAGCTTCTCCCTTTCTATAGATTCTTCCCCCACTGCCTTCAAACATGTCTAAATCTTCTCCATCTTTAAAAACCTTTATCACTTTTCTTTCTGAGCTGACTCCTAGAAAAAGCTGTTTTTACTGATTGCCTCATTTCTTCTTCTTTAACTCTTCAACCCTTTACAATCTGACTTCTGACCTCATCACTCAGCTGAAACCATTCTCTCCAAAATTATCAATGATATCTTAATAGACAAATCAGAGGGTTTCCTTAACAATATCAGCTAAATTTGACCCTTTTGACAACCCTCTCCTTCTTGGATACTCTCTCCTATCTGGCCTTTTGTGACATGGCTCTCTCCTGGTTCTCCTCCTATCTGTCAAACAACTCTTTTACTGGTTTTCATCCATTTCATACCCCCTGATTTGGGTGTTCCTCAAGGTTTTGTCCTAGATCCTCTTCTCTTTCTATACTTTCACTCCATGGTTTCATCACTTTGCATCAATTTAGTTATCATCTCTATGGAGATGCCTTACAGATCTAAAAATCCAGCCCCAGTGTCTCCCTTGAGTTTCAGTCTTGCTTGACCAGTTGCCAATTGGACATTTCAAACCGGATATCCCTAAAATATCTCAAATTTGATATGTCCAAAAAGGAACCCCATCTTCTAATTCCACACCCCCATTCTCTGAAACTTCCCTATTTCTATTGAAGGTGCCACCATTCTTTCAATCTCCCAGGATTCTCTTTGACACCTCACTCTTTCTCATTCCACAAAGCCATTCAGTTGCCAAATCTTACAGGTTCTACCTACACATCTCTCCTACCTGACCTTCTCTTTACTCACACAGCTGCCACCTTAGTTCAGTCTCTCATCACCCCTAGCCATGATTATTTCAATGACTTTCTAATTGGTCTCCTTGCCTCAAGTCTCTTCCCATTCCAGTTAATCCTTCACACTGCTGCAAAAGGGATTTTCCTTAAACACACACCTAACCATGTCATTCCTCTACTCAATAAGTTCCAGCGGCTCCTTATTGCTCCTAGGACAAAATATGAATTGCTCAGTTTAGCTTATAAAGCCCTTCACAACTCAGTCCCAACTTATCTTTCCATATTCATTGGCTCCCTATCACTTCCAGAATCAAATGTAAAATCCTCTTTTGGGCATTCAAAGCTCTTCGTAACCTAGTCTCCCCCACCTTTCCAGTCTTCTTATACATTACACACACACACACACACACACACACACACACCCTTTAATCCAGTGACACTAGCCTTCTTGTAGTTCCTCAAACAAGCTATCTTCCATCTCTCAACTCTGGAGATTTTCACCAGTTGTCTCCCATGCCTGGAATGCTCTCCCTCCTCATCTCTGCCTCTTGGTTTCCCTGGCTTCCTTCAAGTCCAAATCCTTTCCCAATCCCTCTTAATTCTGGTGCCTTCCCTCTGTTGATTATTTCCTATTTGTCCTGCATGTAACTTGTTTGTACATAGTTATTTACATGTTGTCTCCCCCATTAGACTGAGCTCCTCCAGGACAAAGACTATCTTTTGCCTTTTTTTTTGTACTCCTAGCAATTAGTGCTGCGCCTGGCATATAGAGGACATTTAATAAATGCTTATTGACTGACTGACTCCTGTAGTCTACAATCCAATTAAAGTGGACTTCTCTCAGTGCCTCACCCATAACATTTCATCCTCCTTTCTCTGTCACTTTGTACTTGCTATGTTCCATGTCTGGAATGTACTCCCTCTTTATCTCCACCTCAAAGGTTCTCTTTTCTTTTGAGATGCTGTTCAAGTTTTACCTTCTACATGAAGCCTTCCCTGATCCTTGCAATTACTAGTGCCCTCCCAAACTACGTTGTATTTACTAGCTTTACATTTATTCTCTAGATATAGAGACAGACATAGACATAGACATAGACATAGACATAGACATAGACATAGACA
>NW_020948983.1:17911093-18004234 GCF_900497805.2 Vombatus ursinus
AGACATAGACATAGACATAGACATAGACATAGACATAGACATAGACATAGACATAGACAGACTTGTCTCCCTTGGTCAAATATAAGCTCCATCATAGGGATTTTTCATTTTTTATTTTTGTATCCCCCATACCTCATACAGCACCTAGCAAATAGTAGGCATTTGATAAATACTGTCAATTGAGCAATTAATTGCCCAAGGTCTCACATGTAGCAGAACCAGAATATGAACTCAAAATCTCTGACTCTAGACCCAGCTATTTTCCTACAGCATCATACTGCCATTCTTCATAATTTTGAATTTGATTATAGGTTCAGAGCCTTCATAACTAAAAAATGAGAAATAGAAATCTAGCCAAGCTTGTACAACTAGTCCCAGAAAGTGGTACTGGAGTATTACTTCTTTGGGGAATGAGGAACTCCCAGCGTTCACAGCTCCCTATGCTGCCTAGGAGGAGACTGGCTCCCATCCTAGAAGCCCAGACTGGTGTATATCCTCACTTCTGCCATATGTGGGATACAAAAGCAGTCATAGACCATTCCCTGGTAGTGCGAGAGTCCCTAAAAATCCATAGGTCCTCCTCCATTTCTTAGCTTTCTCTATTTCCTTTATCTTGGATGGAGAAAGCAGTGTGGTACAGAGGAAAGAGCATTGACTAGAGACAGAAGACCTAGGTTTAAACACCACTGATGCTTATTACCTGTGCAACTTTTGGCAACTCCCTCAACCTCTCCGGGGCTCAGTTTCCCCATCTGCACAATGAGAGGGGTTAGTCCGGATGACCCATGAGGTCTCATCCAGCTCTGGATCTAAAATCCCATGAATACAGGCAAGTCACTTCAATTATCTGAGCCTCAGTTTCCCCAATTGTAAAATGAAGGGGTTGGACTAGATGACTTCTGAGAAATAGAAATGTAACTAGTCTAGTAATGCAGCTAGTCCTGTCCAGTGTTACTGGAGGGTGAGGGGGATGGGGGTGGGCTAATGGTTTGGAGTCATAGCAACTCCATTTTTCTACATTCCCAACAAACCTAGGTCTAGATCTATGATCCCATAACCTTAGGTAAGTAGCTTCACTTTTCTAGGCCTTGGTTTCCCCATCTGTAAAATGAAGGCCTTAGATCCTAAGACTTCTAAGAGACAGGAATGTAGTTAGAATAGTGTGACTAGTACAGTCCAATGATCCTGGGGTACTGTTGATTTGGGATTATGGGGAACTCCCAGCACTGCCAACTTCCTCTGCTCCCAACAAACCATGCTCTAGTGCTCTGACCCTTTGACTTTGGTGAGTCAGCTCACTTCACTAAGCCTCAATTATCTCCATCTGCAAAATGAAGCAGTTGCACTAAGTGAGCTCTGAGGTCTCTTCCAGTGGTTCTCCAACGATGATTTTATAATAGGGCATTCTTGATAGATTTGTAGGCCAAAACCAAGCCCCTCTCCATGATCTTTACTTCATTACCTAAAGAAGGGACTCTTAAACAGCAAGCATTTTCAGAGAGTAATGGTCTTCTACTACTAAGGCAAGCATCTTTAAGAAGTGATTAATTCTGATATGAATCAGCTCTGTAATTTCTGCTGCTGGCCTCTTTAAAAAACAATTTAAGAAAGTTCCCCCAACACCTCACCCTATCCTTTCCCACATTTCTTGCTGTCCATCCAGTTAAAAGAAATAATGAAATGAATACACAGAGGAAGAAGAAGGTTAATGAAAGATTAAGCAACCTAAAAGTCACCCCCAAGTCCTCACCATGCCTTTCTAGGTGCTGTCTTCCTGGTGACCTGACATTTGGGGGTTTTACTTTCCTAGGAGATGCTCATGGAATATTCACAAAAGCACAGTTGTGGGAAGGCTTCTTAACCCTAGGACAGAGCGGAAAGCTCAAGCTATCCTGCTGATACAATTAGGGTGGCAGTTATATGTCAAATTAGCATAAACAGCTAGGGTCCCTCGGCTTCCACCCCAGGGGGCCTCAGCCATGCTTCACAGGTTGCTAGGTTGCTGCCTTTAATGAATTAAATATATCAGTAAAGCAAAGTTCCTGATTTGACTGTAATGTCAACACCACTTAGTCAACTCTAAAAACACAGAGATAAGGGAAGAAGAGATCAGAGGGTCTAAGACATTGCAAACTTTGGGGGGCTATAGGCCCCAAGCTGTTGTAGAAGGTTGCAAACAAACATTCAAATTCAATACATCTTTATCTCACTTTCTCTCAAGGAACCCCAGAATATCCAACGATGAAGCAGAACAGTACAGATTGTTGGCAGAGTCCATGATCCAAAGTCTTGGAGAAAACTGACTGTTGTCTATATATTGGGCTCATCCAGGAAGTCTTCCCTCTGGAGTCTGAGTAAGCACCTCTTGCCCACTATGTAGCTTAGAAAAGGTATGATGTTTCTAGACAAGGTGTCAAACCCATGAGCAGTGGCCCCACTAATTAGGTCTTCATTCTGGCATGGATTCAAGTTCACTGCTGATTCACACACCAGAACTATGCCTTGTAAAGGGCAACACACAAACTCGAGTGGACTGGAGAGGGAGGGAGGAGGTCAGATAGAGGGGAAAGAATGGGGAATATATTAACATGGATTTGGTTTCCTGGAGAGAGACTTGCACAAGCAGAGGATTTCAGCAGTGGAGAGGTGGTGGTAGAGCAGCAAAGGAGTTGCTGGACCAAGCCAAGGACTTGGTTTAAGCCAAGGACTGCAGGCATCAGAACAGAGTAATAATAAGGCATTCAAATCACAGCAAGGAGGAGCAAACCTTGACCTGGCAGTTTGCTGGTTCTTGAAGACTTGTAGATTGTACATGAAGAAGTGGAAGAGAATCAATGTTCTAGCAGCTCCAAGTTTTTTCCCCTTCTCTGAGGGCCTCAATACTTGGAGGGTACTATAAGCCTGAAGGACTGGAGATGGAATATATATCTTACTAGAGAAGGAAGCAGAATTAGCTTGGTTGTTTATGGGCCCAGGTTTTGGTTCTTTCTTCTTTTCTGTCTTCATGTAGAAGGTGGGACTTAAATAGCATCTAACCCTAATTTTGAGGTGATATAAAATCTGCCCTATAGATTAGATTTTTTGTTAGCTTGAGTGCTTGCATGGGAGCCAAGACCTCTTTTTTTCCTTTTGTTGTGGAAATGTTGACATGAACCAAATTCTGATGTTCCTAGAAGAAACCCTGAACTCGAGCACAAGCAAAAGATTTGCCCAGTGTCACAAAGATAGTGTATGTTTAGCAGCAGAGCTAGGACAAGAACCCAGATCTCCTGATCCGCAGTTCCAAGGCTTTTTTCCCTACACTCTAATATAATAATCACCCCTACCATTTTTATAATACTTTAAAGTTTTCAAAATGCTTTCACACACATTATTTTATTTAGTCCTCCTAAGAAATGGAGGCATGAAAAGTAGTGGGCCTCAGATACAGGGAGACCTAAATTCACATCCCACCTCTGACACCTACTGGATTCATTTGACCCTGGTTGTCACTAAACCTCTCATTGCTCCTGGGATAACTCTCTAAAGTTGGAGGTTGTGCAGTAGTTGCTCATCTGCATGCATGGAGTGAGTTTCCTCGACCAGTATTCCCTATGCTGGTGGAATCACAGGTCTCACCAAAATATAAAATAAAGTGAAACAAAAAAGTAAAGGCAAATGACTTTCAATTTAGCCGAACAGTCAAGAGGCCTATATCTGCCACCTGATAAGGTTTGGAGCAAGTCACGTCTCATTATGTTTCAGGGTGTTATAAAGTCCTTCATAATCTATCCCTTTCCTCTCTTTCCAGTCTTCTTACACCTTACTCCCCTCCAAGTACTTTATAAAACGGTGACAACAAACAGCCTCCTTTCTGTTTCCTGAACAAGACACTCCATGCCTTAAAACTGACTGTCCCCTAAATAACAGTGCCTTCCCTTTCTCTCACTTAAATCCAATTCACTGCAAGTCATGGCATCACCTTCCTGATGTCATGGTCATCTTCAAGAACAAAGGACAAGCAACACCACCCCCAAGGTACCCTTTGTATACCTTGTATGTATATAGTTGTTTGCATGTCGTCTCTTCCATTAGAATGTGAGCTCATTGAAGGCAAGGACTATTTTTGTCTTTCTTTGGGAACCCTTGTCTCTCCCGGAAACCAAATCCCCAGAATGTAGCTCTGTGCCTGGTACATAGTAAGAGCTTCATAAATGCTTGTTGACTAACGGACAACATATACAAAACAAATGGGGAGGCATCAGGACAACAGTGGATGACATCGCCAAGCTGACCGTCCTCTTGCCTGGTAGACATCTCCACCATATGACCCTGCCTACATGAAAGGATGGGATAGCATGTCCCTGTTGGGGAAGGGGATTGGTACAGCAGTCTGTCCAAGACAAGCAAAGCTCACTCAGCAGGCAGAGATTAAGTCCTGAACTTACATGCACGTAACATTCCCATTAACCTCAGTGGGAGTTGTGCTCACAGGAACTGCAGGATCAGCGATAAAAAGACTGGAATGAAGCCGCAAGAGCCCAAACTGTAGGTTTTTCTTCTTCATCCGCAAACACAGCTTCATATTTGCAAAGGGCTTCGTTTGCAATCTGGTGAATCAGCCTCCTACCCTCTAACAGGGCCTGATTTACACAAGACCCCAAGTTGGGCGCTGGCAGGAGACTCCAAGTTGTTGTCTAAAGTTAAGAAAACCTGGCAGATCACAGAGGAAAGACCAGAGGTCACCAAGGAAAATCTCTAGCCAATAATGTTGATGAACCCAGCTGTCTGCTTTCCTCCCATTGGTCTTTTGGGGACCAGTTGCTCCATGGACCTCTGGCCCCCTGCTCCATCAGGCCTAGATTCACATTCTTTCTTAGGGCCAGGACCATTCAGTGTAATTCCCAAACTGACAAGACAGAATTAGTGAAGTTCTATTAATTGCTTCCTTGGAGTAGGAGGAAAGGCCAAGAATCCGCAGGAGAAGCAAGTTATGCTGCTGCTTTGGCCCTGAGCCACGGCCTTTTCAGCTATGCATGGCCAGAGGAGGAGTCCTATCCGGCCACTGCTGTGGCTCCCTCTATGAATAAGCCTCTGCAGCCTTTTGAGATTTCTCAGTAAAGTCCCCATCGCAGAATGAAAGTATGAAAATAACAGATTTGATCAAAGTATTCATTTAGAGAAAAAGTTGTCCCCCAAACTGTCATGATTAATAGATTGAGAAAGCCAGGACCCTTTAGAGCTGGAAGGGCCCTTGCAGATCATATCATCCCAGTTCCTTCATTTTCACAAGTTAGGAAACTGAGCATGAACTCAAGGGTATCTGAAAGAGGTTTGTGGATAGGGAGATGGCTTGTAGGCATCAGCTTCTCTGCTGCTTCTACCGGATCAGAGATGAAAGCAAAATGAAAATGTATAAAGTGTGGTCTTTCTTAGACAAAAGTGAAAAGATCCCCACCTTCCAAAGCCGAGCTGGACTACTGCTTCCTAATGACACCGCCCAGTTTTGAGCCTGAGAATTGGGAATGTGGGAAAAACCCTCACTGTGCTCCACTCAAGCAAAGCAACTAGTTTGGGAGGGCATCTTTCCAGGTTACTTCCTCTCTGCCAGCGCCATCTTGTGCTGGGTCCTGGTAGCAGCAGTATAGTGCCAATGTCTGGAGAGCAGAGATGTCCCAGAGGTAGGAAGTGTTACAGAATCTGAGCAGGCACAGAAGTACTGTTTAAAGGCAAAATCATATAAATGAATTATTAGACTTTGAGACTTCATCTAGTCCCTTCCCAAGCCTTCAGCCAGGGCCTATAGATAAGCTACCCTAGAAAATATGAGGTCCTTCCAATTCCCAGCGCCATCTTGAAAGGGGAAGTCCTTTCTTGAGGCCTGAGTCCAAATCTAACCACCACTCCCCATTAGGAAATTCTTCTTTTTGCTCAATTCCAAGACATCTTCCCTACAGGATAGTCATCACCCACTCTATAGGAAAGCCTTTCAAATACTCAAAGATTATTATTTAAAAATCACACTATAGGTTTCTTTAGGGCAGGGATAGTATCTCATATCTCTTTCTTTTATCCCCTACAGTGCATGACCCAGGGCCAGGTACCAGAATAGATGTTCAGTAAATTCTGAAGGTATCTTAAAGGCATAGGGCACTGAATTTGCAGTCAGAAGACCTAGGTTCTTCAACCTAATCACTGTATGATACCAGACAATTTACTTGAGTGCTCTATACCTCAGCTTAGTACAATGGAAAGAATACTGGAAATGGAATTAGAGGATCTAGGTTCCAATGCCAGCTCTACCCCTCACTGCTTGTGTGACCTTGGGCTAGTCATCTTAAGCTCTCTAGACTTCACTGTTTTCAACAGTAGAATGAGAGGTTGAACCAGATGACCTCCAAGGTCCCTTCTAGCCCTAAATCTGTGGTCCTATGATTAAATTATTCCTCCAATTTCTCTTCTATAATATGGATAACCCCATTCCCTTAACCTTTCCTTACTATTTGTTTGCCAATGCTTTCATCATTCTTGACAACACTAAAGTCCTACTGTGATGCCTCATGGTAGCGTAAAGGTGATTGTGAATTTTTAAAGGCTATACATCAGCAAAGCACAAGCTTTGGCAGGCTTTATTGAGCTGGAAAGACTCTAGTTAGTATTTGTTCAGTGGCAGGACTCTGGTCAGGGGCAGTCCTCTGTCATCAGAGGACTAGCCTGGCTAGGTTCAGAGGAGCTTATTGGCAAGTTGGCCACAGCAACTTATGAAGACCATCTAGTTCAGGGGTGGAGAATCTGCAGCCTTGGGACCACATGTGGCCCTCTAGGTCCTCAAGTGTAGCCCTTTGACTAAATCCAAACTTCACAGAACAAATCCCCTTAATAAAAGGAATTATTCTGTGAAGTTTGGATTCGGTCAAAGGGACATGCCCAAGGACCTAGAGGGCCACATGGGGCCTCAAGGCCACAGGTTCCCCACCCTTGATCTAGTTCATCAGAAGGAGTTGAGACCTGCATGGGAGTACTCATGCCAATGAAATCAACATCCCTGAAGTGCTAAAGAATTAGGCATCCTTGAGTTTTTACTTTGAACTTCTCCAAGTTCTCCATTCCTCTATTTATCTACGGAATCCACAACGGGGTCCATCATTCTCCTAACAGTCTGATTGAGTGTCATGTATAAAGGAAGGATAATATCAACTTCTGCATTCATAGACTAATAGATGTCAGAGTCCATCTCGTCTAACTCATACTTGAATTAGAATCCTTTCTGCAAAAAGAAGTAGCCAGCCAGCCCTTGCTTAGAGATTTCCAATGAGGCAGAACTCCTTAGTTCCCAAGTAAATGCATTCGGATTTTTGCTAACCCTAATTGTTCAAAAGTTTTTACTTCATAACATCGAACCTTGCATTGAATCTAAGTCTCACTCTCTTCAGCTTTAACTCACTATACAAAGCCAAATAAGTCCAATCCTCCTCCCACATGGTATCCTTTCTAAAGGCTGATTAAATAAACTCTAAGTCTGATTACAAGACTACTGCTGAAGTTTGTGATCTTTAGAAGGGATGTCATGTGGAAGAGAGATCGGAAAAGGGATTGGATTTGTTAAAGACAGCTTAAAGGCAGCTCTCCTGTCTTGCTTAAGTCTTATCTTCCCCAAACTATGCATCTGCAGTCCCTTCAAGCAATATTTGTATGGTATGTTGTATGGTCCTTTCCCCATTCTGGTCACTCTGTTATGGATCTGCTCCAAACTGTCAATATCTTTCCTGAAATGTGGTGGCTAGAACTGGACACAGTTCTCTAGGAGTGCTTTGAATTTTGCAGAACTCCCTCCCTCATTCTGTGTCCTCTACTTCTTTTCTTACAGCCTAGAAGGGTATCTTTTAAGTATTGCCTCAGATAAACTGAGACATGATAAAGATCTTAGCTTAAAAAGGCCAAGGTCTCCCACTGCATCCAAGGCCTATCCTGATCTATATCTTGCCACTGGACTCAGATGGCTCCAGAGAAGAAAGTGAGGCTAGTGACTTTGCACAGCCCACCCTCACTTAAATCCAATTCCCTTGCATGTCATGGCATCACACCCCTGATGTCATGGTCCTCTTCTAGAAAGAAGGACAAACAACAACTTCTGTGAGTAGTAGTGAGGAGCTGCCCCACTGGGGACCCAACTGGAACAGTGCTCCTCTCTCTCTCTCATTCTCTCTCTGTCTCTGTCTCTCTGTCTCTGTCTCTCTCTGTCTCTGTCTCTGTCTCTCTCTCTCTCTCCTTTCCCTTCCCTCCCCTTCCCTCCCCCCTGTCCACATAGGGTATTTCACTCTTACCTACCAGTGCTCTGCTGAAAAGAATATAAATTTTGACTGCTGAAACCTCGCAAGATATCTTGGGGGTTTATGGACTAGATTTCTTTCTTAAGGACTATACCTTAAACTCAAATCACCCTGGCTCTCATTGATTGGCCAACAATAGGTCCCAGGCCAAGCCCTACTTGGTCCTTGTTTGGGCCCTGATGGCTCAGAGTGAATGTGAATAGCAATTGTTTCTGTTTGGGCCAGAAATCCTGAGAGTCTTCCCCTCCCAGACTGATTTTTTTTGACTAGGTAAAAGACCACTCTCTGTCTCATTTCTTACCTAGCCTTAATCATTGAATGGTCATTGCCTCAGTCAAACTGAGACCTGATAAAGACCTTAGTCTAGAAAAGCCAACATCTCCCACTGCATCTAGGGCCATCTCCAGTCATCCTGATCTATATCTTGCCACCGGACCCAGATGGCTTCAGAGGAGAAAATGAAGCTGGTGACTTTGCACAGCTCTCTCTCATTTAAATCCAATTCACTTGCATGTTATAGCATCTCTTTCCTGATGTCATAGTCCTCTTCGAGAATGAAGGACAAAGGGCAACTAGGTGGTGCAGTGGAGAGAGCACCAGCCCTGGAATCAGAAGGACTTGAGTTCAAATCTGACCTTAGACTAGACACTTGACACTTACTAGCTGTGTGACCCTGGGCAAGTCACTTAACTCCAATTGCCTGGAAAAAAAATGAAGAATAAATAACAGAAGGGCATCCACTTTCTTGGCTGCCATAGCGTACTGATAATTTGTAGTACACTAAACTTGCAGATCTTTTAAAAAAAAATTGTTCTCTAACCTCATTTGTGAGGTTGGTTTTTGGAACCCAAGAGTAAAACTTGGCAGTCATCTCAATTCAATTTCATTCCTATTCCATTCATCCCATTATCTATATCTGTTTTTATCTTCTGGATTCTAGATTGTGTTATTTAATGCATTAGCTATCCTTCCAAGCTTCATGGACCAGCACAAATTGAAAATGTATGCCATATATAACTTCATCCAAAAAAATGGATAAGAATGTTGACAGATCCCTGAGTCATTCTATTAAAGGTATCCCTTTAAGATGTCACTCAATACTCCTAGTCATCCATTAGACTATGAACTCCTTGAGAGCAGGGACTTTCTTTTGCCTTTACTTATATCCCCAACACTTAGGATAGTGCCTCACACATAGTAGGTGCTTGATAAAGGCCAACCAACCAACTAGCTATATACCCAGTGACAGGCTGTTTTTCAATTATACTCCCTTGTTGACAGCTCATAATTGCCTCTAACTCTAAGTTCTATACATATAGTGCCATCAGGAGGTCGAGCTGACCCAAAGAATATGACTTAATTGACTTTTTAACTTTATTTGTAACACATTCTGTTTGGGCTCATAAATAAAGGCTATTGTAACCTCTTACCACCCCCTCTACAATGTAGCCAGCAAAGGTAGGTCTTGCCCTAAGAATTTTGCCTGATGGATATATACAGGACTTAAGTCCAAGATGCCTCCAAAAAGCATGAGAAAAGAGTTTCCTGGAAATACTACAAAAACTCTCGTTTCTGAGGTTATCTGTCAGGGCATATCCCCATTTACACATGCAATCAATCCCAGGCTAGCCAGGGAACGCAGGTGGCCCCTCAGTTCCCAATCTGTCCACTAGGTGGCACCAGAACTCTGACTACTTATGACAGCGCGGGGCTTTTTCATTTGACTTGGCTCGGCATGTCTTTATTCAGGTGATTTGCTGTGAAAATTTAATTAGCACCTTCTAAAAATAATTAATTTGTCCTTATTCATCCTCTAGAATTATGTGGCTTCTTGCAATTTATTTCTTGGTGTGTGCTAACTGAATGGGGGTAGGAGATGAAGGGGAAGATTCAGGCACAGAAGTGAGCCCCAAGGTGGCTGATGGGGGGGTATTCTACCCCCCAGCTTCAGGAGCAGCCTCCCTTTTTGCCACAACAGCCCACAGGTGGAGCAGGGCATCATTTAAGCCTGTTGTTCAATTCTTCTGCGAGCTTGAACAGGTCTGTGATCATCTCCTGGAGAAATACAAACCAAAATGCCAGTTAGGATGACTAGATAAGTAAATAGATCACCAAGGTCAAAATGGATACATGACCTAGATATAAAGGGAGATATTGCAAGAAAACTAGAAGAACTTGGAACATTTTAACTATCAGACATATGGGTAGGAGAACTATTTATGAATTAAACAAGAGATAGAGAGCATTGTGAGATAATGGATAATTTTGATTTCACTAAACAAAAGGTTTTTGTACAAATAAAACCAGCATAGCCAAGATTAGAAAGAAAGCAGAAAATTAGGGGAAATTTTGATAGTTTCTCAGATAAAGGTCTTACATCTCAAATATATAAAGATCTTTATCAAATTTATAAGAAAATGAGTCATTCCCCAATTGATAAATGGACAAGAGATATGAACAGGCAGTTTTTTAATGAAGAAGCCAAAGCTATATATAGTCATATGAAAAAATGCTCTCAATTATTCTCAATTAGAGAAATGCAAATTAAAACAACTTTGAGATATCATCTTACACCTATCAGATTGGCTAAAATGATAGAAGGGGAAAGCAACAAATGTCAGCGGGAGGGGCAGGTAGGTGGCACAGTGGATAGAGCACCAACCCCGGAATCAGGAGGACCTGAGTTCAAATCCGGCCTCAGACACATAGTACTTCCTAGCTGTATGACTCTGCGCAAGTCACTTAATCCCAATTGCCTCACTAAAAAAAAAAATGTCAGAGGGGATGTGGAAAAATTGGGACAACAATTCACTATTGGTGGAATTGTGAACTGATCCAACCATTTTGAAAAATAATCTGGAATTATGCCCAAAGAGTTATAAAACTGTATACCCTTTGACCCAGCAATACTTCTGTTAGGTTTGTTTCCCAAGGTGATTAAGGAAAAAGGAAAAGAACTTATATGTTCTAAAATATTTATAGCAGTTCTCTTTGTGGTGGCAAAAAACTGGAAATTGAGGAGATACCCATTAATTGGGAAATGGCTAAATAAGTTGTGGCATATGATTGTGATGGAATACTACTGTGCCATAAGAAATGTTTAGCTGGTTGATTTTAGAAAAATATGGAAAGACTTGCATGAAATAATGAAGAGAACAGTGATATTATTCTAAGAATAACTTCAAATGACTAAGACATACACATATATACATATACATATTTATGTCTAATTGCAACCTTCTCTAGGGTGGGGTAAGGAGAGAGGGAGGGAAAAAAGTGCACAGCAGAGAACAAAAGCAAACTTAGAAAACAGAAAAGCAAGGTAGCTTTGAAAACGATGTGTAGTAGCTCAAATGCCGCTTCTTCCAAAAAGGCTTCCCTGTTTCTCCCCAGTCAAAAATTACTTAACTCCCTCAGAAAGAACTTTCTTTGTACCCCTGTTCTGCATGTATGTTCAGTTATTTCTGTATATATGCTATCCTACTACTAGATTTTAGCTTTCAGGAAAACAGAGGCCATGTTTTTGTTAATCCTAGAATTTCTTTTGTATCTACTACAGTGTCCTGCCCATGGTGGGTACTTTATAAATGTTTGTAGAGTTCAGTCCTAAAGTGATTCCTAAAGCTGAGAGACACTCTAAGGGATCCTGAGCCTCAGAGACCCCAAGGCAGTGGTAATGGGCCTGTGCTAAGAGTACTGTCATCCAACAGACAGCCCAAGTCATAGGAGTCAGAAGTAGTATGGAACTTATATCCACATGAGATCCTGAGCATATCCTTCAGGGATCCCAAGTCTTAGGGCACCAAGGATACCAAGAAGGTATCAGTTTCTGGGAACTTGAAGATTAGGAAATGAATGCCCACTCTACATTCAGGGTAATTTCGAGGTATGCCTCATCTTTTGCCATCTTGGGAGAAGGCTATGGGGCTGGCATGGAGGATGAATTCAGTATGGCCTAGGGGAACTGAACACCAATCATTTAATGACCAGATGCCCAAACAGAATTCCCTGCCTTCAGCCCCAGTTACCCTGTGTTTGGAGTGACCAGCTATGGAAGCTAAGACCACCTCTGCCTTCCCTTCCCTCCCTGTCCCCATCATCCAATTCCATGCTGAGTCATCTATCACCAGACCTTAGAAAATAAGGCCTCTAGTCAAATAGTTTTCCTTTCTTCCTCTTTACAGCAAGCATATTGATAGCTCCTGTTTCCCCCTTCTGTGATTCAGGGTTGTCATTACCTGAAACAAAAATCTCTTCCTCCTGTGACCTCTTCTTGTATTCTTTTTATGCTATTCCCCCACTATTCCCTTGTGTACTCCTAGTCTATTATGCCCTCTAGAATGCTTTACTCATTGTTAATGAACTTTTTTTACCTTACATTCTTTCTGTCACTTGGTGTTAATGAAAACTTAGTTTCCTCCAGAAGATATTGTATCCCTGATGGCTTGCCTCAGTAACTGTGTTCTTTCTCTCATATTCCCTGATATACTGAACCAGGAGGAAGAGACATACTCTGGGTTCCCCACCACCATTTCTAGACTTTTCCTTTACCACAATCATTCACCAATATCTCTTCCTCTGAGGTTTACTTCATTTGCCAGGCCCTCTTAAACTTTTTCTACTTGCGACCCTTTCAGTGCTTCTTAAACTGAGGGTCACAACCCCCTTTTTTTTTTTCACTCATCTCTCTGTCTCTTGATCATTCTTCCCATCATAGACCTGGAGTCAAAAGGAATCTCAGGAGCCATCCTGGCTCAACCCCCTCATTTAACAGATAAGGAAACTGAGGCCCAGAGAGCACTTGAGTTTAGCACCTCATTCATTCTTCTGTTCCCTTCCAACCCTTGCCCCTCATATTCAGATATTTCAATATATACATCAATATCCTCTCAAATATGTCTCAGAAGGATGGTCACATCTTAGCTCTCACCACCAGCCATGATTCTGAACTCTGAAATTCCTTTCTCTGATCATAGTCTTTTCTCCTTCCTTCTCACCCTCTACCTCATTCTTTCTCAATCTCTTCTTTATCCTCACCATAACCTCCAGTTCTTCCAACCCTTCCTGTTCTCCTGTGCCCTGATCTCACTTTCCCAAATTCACAATCTTGATGCTATGGTTGGCCTGTTCAGCTCTACACTACCCTCTAGCCTTGAGTCCCTTGCCCCTTTGTCCCATCACTACTCATACCTCACCAAGCTCCAACACTCAATTATCCCCACCAATCATTCATCTTCTCTGCTCCTACTTACATCTTGCTGAAGAAAATCACATGACTATATTGATTGGGTCCACAACAAATTTGTTAACTAATCTTAAGTATGCTCTCACTGATGCATAGTGATCCTTTTATTCCCTCGCTGACTCTATCAGACTCCAGAGATTGGCTGTTCTGGCTGTTTCTTTCCTTCATCTCTCTCAGCAGAAAGTCTGCCCTCCTACTTTACTGAGAATATAGAGGCCATCTCTGAGCTCCCTTTCCTCTCCTACTACACAACTCAAAACCCCTCTACATCATCTCTCTTCCCTTCTTCTAGTCCTTGAGAAAGAAAAAAAAAAAACCCTGCAAACAGGATAGTGTAAATATGATTATGGTGACTTTACAAATAGAGAAATTGAGGTTCAGTAAGGTTCAGTGGCTTGCCTATGGTCAGACTATTAGTGTCAGTACCAGAATTTGAATACAGGTCTCCTAATTTCAAATCTAATATTCTTTTCACTATTATAATGCTGCCTCTCTTGAACACCAAGCTAGAGAGTGTGTATATTACTTGGTAGGGCCATGGGGAGCCCGAAAAGGTTCTCAGACAGAAACATGGTCAGGACTGTGTTTTAAGAAGGTGACTCGGAGGGGCAGCTAGGTGGCAGAGTGGATAGAGCACCGGCCCTGGAGTCAGGAGGACCTGAGTTCAAATCTGGCCTCAGACCAAACACCTGACACTTACTAACTGTGTGACCTCGGGCAAGTCACTTAACCCCAATTGCCTAAAAATTAAAAAAAAAAAGATGACTCAGGGCAGCTACGTGGTGCAGTGGATAGAGCTCTGACCTTGGAGTCAGGAGGACCTGAGTTCAAATCTGGCCTCAGACCCTTGACACTTACTAGCTGTGTGATCCTGGGCAAGTCACTTAACCCTGATTGCCTCACCAAAAAAAAAGAGAGAGATGACTCTAGCAATGATCTGAAGAATGATTTGGAATGGGGTGGGGGGAAAGGCAGAGGCAAAGAGAACTGTTAGAAAAGATATTAAAGTAACCTAACAGCCAGGTGGTGCAGTGGAAAGAGGGCCCAGCTTGGAGTCAGGAAAACTCTTCTTGAAATCAAATCTGGCCTCAGATACTTACTAGCTGTGTGACCCTGGGCAGGTCACTTAACCCTGTTTACCTCAGTTTCCTCATTATAAATTGAGCTGGAGAAGGAAATGGCAAACCACCCCAGGATCTTTGCCAAGAAAACCCCCAAATTTGGTCACAAAAAGCTGAAAATGACTGAACAACAACAGCAAAGAAGTAATAAGGACCTAGACTAGAATGATGCCAATGGGAGAGGAAAGAAAGGATCCAATGATTCTCAAACTATTGCAGAAGTATATTCTCTATTTATTCAATACTAAAATCCCTTCCATCCCCTCAATTTGATCTTGAGAAGAAAATGGAAAAAAAGAGAGAGAAAGAGAGAGAGAAATTCTTCTGGTGACGAATTCAATGTATTTTATCTTCTTCTGATTTTTCTAACGGTGGCACTGAGAATGAAAATAAAATTCAAATGTTGACTATAACCTGACATTTGGAAATCAATTCTAACAGATAAAAACCTATTCTTACCCCCTGGGATGATCCCAGATCCAGTCAAATAGGCTGAAGAGTTAGAAATCAAGGGCTAGTTCCCAGGGGCCAGAGCTTCCCAATACCAAATGTCCAATCACATCCAGGAGATGATTAACCTTCAATTAACACCAGTTACATTTTCATCTCTTCTGTCCCTAAATCTCTTGATATAAATAACTTGTCCAATTAGCACATCCTGATCCTTCCACCGCAAGAGAAATCTGGTTCAAGACTAAGTCAAGAGGAAATGGAAAAATCTGCTCTTATTTTAACTGGATTTTAATTTCATGCTAAAGCTCTTTGGGGATTTTCCTTTGAAAATTTTCTGTTGACAACACTATCGTCTTCCCAAGTTATTCCAGCTTCCTAGAAATATCCCAGACTCTTCTTCCCAACATTTCCAACCAATTGCCAAGTCTCATCCATTCTACCTCTTCAACATTTCTCTTATTTGTCCCCTTTTCTTGATTCCCTTAGTCATTAACCTAGTTTAGATTGTCATCAACTCTTGTGTGAACTACTATAACAGTCAGAAACATGGTGGAACAGTGGCAAGAGTGATGGATTTGGAGTCAGAGGACTGGGTATGAGTATGAACTTTTTAGACATGGACGATGCAGGCTTGATTATACATATGGTACAAGGGTTTGTTTTCCTCTCCTTTTATTTTATTTTTAAGACTGGGTCTCCCCATTTCACCTAGACTGGAAATGCAGCAGTCACCCACCTGACTGATCCCAAATGCTGATTGGTTGCACTTCATTTTTTTACCCTCTTGAGGCAACCTAGTGCCCTCTGCCTCCTGTGGGCTCACCATATTAGAGTTCACACTTAGTGTGGATTGGTTTTAGCCCTGCCACCACTCAGAAATGCCAAACTCAAGTGATCTGCCAGCCTTAGGCTCCCCCAAGAGCAGGTATTACAGACATTCACCACAATGCCTAGCTCTTTTTATTTTCTCCAGTGGGGGATGGCTTGAGAATGGGGGCTGAGGGGAGGGAGAAGGAAGGAAAAAAAAGGTGAGAGGGAGAGAAAAGATAATATTTGTTCACTGGAAAAGAAAAGAAAATTAATTTTTAAAAAAGTTCAATTCAGGTGCCATCTCCTCCATGAAGTCTTCCTTAATCCAATCAGTTGCTAATATCTGTTCACTCTTCAAATTGCCTTGTCTTTGTTTATCTGTGTACATGTTGTACATTGTTTCCTCCTCAGAGTGTAGGTCTCCTGACAGTAAGGATGGTTCCATTTCTCTCTTTGTATCCCCAGTATTTAGCATAGCGTGATGGGGAGCAGTGATCTGTAGAACTCTGGCTCAGCTCAGGAGCATTAGAATCAACACAGCTACTCCTCCTCCCTTTCGCCTCCCCTCCTCCCAAGCTTGAGCTCCACTAGCAGCAACAACTCTGGTGATTTTTTTCCCAATTAACAAGTATTTATTTTCTCTTTACCCTCCTGTTGAAAAAAAAGAAAGAAAAGAAAAGAAAAAAACTTTGTAAGGAATATATATATATATATAAAATCAAGCAAAACAAATTTCCATATTGCCCATGTCCAAAAATGAGTATATCATTCTGCATATTTAGTCCATCTCCTCTCTGTCCAGAGATGAATCACATTCTTTATCACTGGTCCTCTAGAATCATGGTTGATCACTACATTGATCAAGAATTCTTATCTTTCAGGGGCAGCTAGGTGGCACAGTGGATAGAACACAGGCCCTGAAGTCAGGAGGACCTGAGTTCAAATCCGGCCTCAGACCAAACACTTGACACTTACTAGCTGTGTGACCCTGGGCAAGTCACTTAACCCCAATTGCCTAAAAAAAAAAACAAGAATTCTCATCTTTCAAAATTGACCTTTTCACAATATTGCTGCTGCAATGTATTTTGTTCTCTAGGTTCTGTTCACTCTTTCATTTGACACTGAAAGTTCTTAATCTGGCCCCTTGCTACCTTTCTAGCCTTCTAACACCTTACCCCACCCTATATACTCTCTGGCTTCCTTGCTGTTCTGTGAACACAGTATGGTCCCATTTCTCATCTCCATACTTTTGTATTAGCTGTTTCCCATCTCTGGAATACTCTGCCCCCTCACTTCTTCTGCTTTATTGTTCTTGTTCAGTCATTTTCAGTCTTGTCTGACACTTCGTGACCCATTTGGGATGGTGGAGGTGTTTGCCATTTCCTTCTCTAGCTCATTTTACAGATGAGGAAACTGAGGCAAACAGGATTAAGTGACTTGCCCAGAGTCACAGAGTTAGTAAGTGTCTGAGGTCACATCTGAACTCAGATCTTCCTGACTACAGGCCTAGTGCTCTATCAACTGTACCACCCCAGCTGCCTCTACTTCTTCTGTTTAGTTTCCTTCAGTTCCTGCAAGACTCATCTCAAATCCTACCTTCTGCAGGAGGCCTTTCCTGGTCTCCTCGAATGCTGATGTCTTCCTCTTTCAGATTATCTTCATAGGTTCTCTATATGTCTTATATGTAACCAGGTATTTACATATTGTCTCCCCATTAGGATGCAGAATTCTTGAAAGCAGCGATTGTGAGGGTTTTTGTTTTGTTTTTTGTTTGTGCCTTTTTTTGTATTCCCAGCCCTCAGCATAGTACCCAGCACATTTGTTATTGTTCAGTCATGACCTACCCATGGTGACCCTGTGGTCCATAGCCCACCATTTTCTTGGCAAAGATATTAGAGTGATTTCTCCTTCTCCAGTGGATTAAGACAAACAGAGGCTAAGTGATTTGCCCAGGGTCACACAGCTAATAAGTGTCTGAAGTTGGATTTGAACTCAGGTCTTCCTGACTCCAAGCCCATAACTCTATCTGCTGAGCCACCTAGCCGCCTACATGACACATGGTAGGCACTAAATGAAAGCTTGTTGACTGACTGATTTGCCTCAAACCTACCCCAGAGACTTTGAGGTTTCACACAAATGAGAAGTTCCTCTTACACAAAAAGTCTGGGGAAACTTCAGACTAGCTTAGCTCCAAGGTCATTTTCCTACTACAATATTCCAGGATTCTGCAAAATGTATAAACATGGACACTGGGGGCAGGAGACATGGTTTTAAGCCAAGATTTTGATGGTTCACTTCTCTAAATAATGAAAAATCACTTCACCATCCAGGGCTGAAAAAGACCCCTACCCTACCCCCTCCACACACCCCAAGTCAGTCTCAAAAGCCTAAGCAGAGCCAGCACCCTTCATTATAATATGGCAGCAGTTTACAGGAAGAAATAAACATGTATAGCAGCTCCTTGTCAGCCTGCTTCATAGTTCATTCATTTATCTTTAAAGGTCTTCCATTAAACAGATAAGTGCATTCTCCCTCCCAGATGCACAAGGTTACATTTCTAGGACACACAGCTGTTTTGCTTTTTATCCTCCTTCAGTATCAATTATTCCCATTTCATGGACTTGGAACTGATCTAAAGACATTAGCACATCTGCAAGCTGAAAGAGGGATGGCAAAGCAGCATGGGAGAAGTTTTCTGTTGAGATAAACCCACTCAAATGTGCGTAATGTTACAAATCATATCCAAGGTCAAAATTGCTTCTAGTCTCTTTGCTTTGCATGTACCATGATACCAAATGAGCAAAAAGTTAGTGGATGACCCAGAAACACTTTGTAGAAGTCAAGCTTATGCAGCAAGACTTTGACAGGCATATTAGGAATGTTAAGGTTCTTTTGAAACTAAAATTCTCAAAAAGGAGGGGGGGAGGAGAAATTCCTCTACTGTATGGAATATAGGGACTTCTGAGATTTCTCAGAATCAAGATTCTTTATAATGTATTGAGATGAGACAAACAAGAATGATGCTGGTTAAAGCCTGGTTGTGATCAACAAAGCTAGATTATCAATGAACCTCCATGGGTACTAATGCACAATGCTTTTGTGGCCTGCATTTACTGAGCACTGATTCTGTACAGGCATAGGCCAAGTGCTGGGAATACAAAAGAAAACTACTAATGGTTCCTATCCTTCAGGATCTTCTATTTTTCTGGGGAATACAATAGGCAGCTGGATGGTGCAGTAGATAGAGGCCGGGTCTGGAGTCAGGAAGATGAGTCTTCCTGAGTTCAAATCTGGCCTCAGACACTACTAGCTGAGTGACCATGGGCAAGTCATTTCACTCTGCCTCAATTTCTTCATCTATAAAATGAGATGTAGAAGGAACTGGCAAATCATTCCAGTATCTTTGCCAAGAAAACCCCAAATAGTGTCATGAAGAGTCAGACATGACTGAAAAACAACTGGACAACAATAACACAACAGGTAGATGGAGAGTTAAATAAAGGATAATTTGAGGAAGAGGACAATGTTAACAAGAAATCAGGAGGATAAGGAAAGGCATTTGAGCCAGACTTGAAGGAAGTCAAGCATTCTAGGAGGAAGAAGGAGGGGTGGGGCAGCAAATGGGAAGAAGTCATGGAGAACGGTCTAAAGAAAGGTACAGAGATAGGAAATTAATGATAAGTTCAGGGAGCAGCAAGTAGGCCAATTTGGGGAGTAGCGTGAAATATATCTGGGGGAGTTTGCATTTCATCCTAGAGGCAATAGGTAACCACTGAAGATTATTGAGTAGAGGAGTGATGTGGTCAGATTTGAGCTTCAGTGATATTGTTTTGGCAATTGTGCAGAGGATGGGTGGGCAAAAGTAGAGATCAGAAGCAGGAAGGCCTCTTAGGAGGCCATTGAAATAGTCTAGATGAGAGGTAATGAGGGCCTGAACCAGGGAATGGCCATGTGAGGGAAGGGAAGGGGACAGATACAAGAGTTGTGAAGGCAAAATCAACAAGACTTGGCAACTGATTGGATGTGAAGGATGAGCATGGTCATGCTGCTGAGGGTGCAAGCCTAGGTGATTGAAAATACAGTGGGGCCCTCAAAAGATTAGGAAAGTTGGAGGAGCAGTGGGTTTTGGAGGGAGGATAATGAGTTCTGTTTTGGAAATGCTGAGTTTAAGGTGCTAATGGGCCATCCAGATGGAGATGTCTAGCATATGGCTGTGATGTAAGATTAGAACTCAGCAGGGACTAGATATATAGCTACACAGATCTGGGAGTCTTCTACCTAAAGATGATAACTGAATGAATAGGAGCTGACAAGGGCACTCAGAAAGAAGAGAAGAGGACCCAGAACAGAGCCTTGGGGACAACTCAAGGTTAGGGAATAGGACATGGATGATGATCCAATAAAGAGGACTGAGAAGGAACAGTCACACAGGGAGAGAACCGGGAGAGAGCAGTGTCATGAATGTTAAGGAAGAGGATAGTCAGCAATGTCAAGAAGGGTGAGGAATGAAAAGAGGCTGCAAGATTTGGCAGGGAGATCACTGGTAAACTTGGAGGGAGTGATTTCAGTTGAGTGGTGGGATCCAGTTATCAGGAGATGAAGAAGTAGAGGTAATAGATGTAAATGAGTTTGGTTCTGAGAGGGAGGAAAGGTGTAGAATGATAAGTTTGAGGGGATGACAGCATAAAGTGAAGGGTTTGGACTGGGATTTTTTAAGGATAGAGATCTAAGGATGCTTGTAGATAGTAGATAGGGGAGAGGCTGAAAATGGCAGAGGACGAATCATCAAAGGAGAAAACTCTTGGATTAGATGGGAGAGGAAGGAATCAAAGGCATAATTAAAGGGCTAGTTTTGAAAAAAAAATGGGGTGGACCTCTTCCTCAGAGACTAGAACAAAAAAAAAGAGAATGGAAGATAAGATAGAGGTGTTTTGAGATGTGGTGTAGAAGAGGTGAGAGAGTTCGTAAAAGATAGCCTCTATTCCCTTAGGAAAGGAGGAGCTGAGGTCCTCTGCTGGGGAGGGACAGATCAGGGGAGGTGATGTAGAAAAAGAGAAAAAAAGTTTGGAACCACCATGGCAGGGAGTAGGGTAGATCAACCAGGGAAGGATCAAGGGACTGCTATGCAGTGAGGCCACAGTTGAGGTTCAGTTTGGGTTTGATTTGGTTTTGTCTAGATGTGATGTGGCAATTTCCCATTATAGAAACTCTCTATCAATGCAGATCAGCAATTTTCTGGTCTGTCACTTACACTATTAAACAGTTTTCTGCTCAGTTGAGATTATATAATAGAAGCATGTAGTGTCCCAGTCAGCATGGTTGTGTGACTTACTCTAGAAATGTACAGTGGAAAAGATGGGTGATGGGAATTCCCTCCCCAGAGTTGGGGTCTGGCCAGGCACACAAGGAGAGAGAGTGTTTAAGGGTAGGAGATAAATGTTCAGTTGAGCAGGTTCACTATAGGGTCAAGATTAGGGAAGAAAGAAATCAAGGCCAGAACAAAAGTAAAGTAATGGGAGGGCAGGGAGGGATAGAAAGGCTGGGAAAGAGGTCTCTGGTGGAGTGTTCCAGAGACCTATTCTTGGCCCTTTGCTGCATAAGGTTTTTATCAGTGACTTAGATAAAGACACAGACGATATCATTATTAAACCTGCCGATGACCCAAACCTGGGAGGGATAAGTAACTCATTAGATGACAGAGTCATGATCCCAAAACATACTGACAGCCTAGGCCATTGTGTTGAATCTAATAAGATGAAATTCAGCAGGGGTAGATGTAAAATCTTTAACATGGTTTCAGAAGAGTCACCTTTAGAAGTACAAGAGGAATCAAAAATCACAGGATTTAGGGGCAGCTAGGTGGCGGAGTGAATAGAGCTCTGGCCTTGGAGTCAGGAGTCAGGCCTGAGTTCAAATCCAGACTCAGACACTTAACACTTACTAGCTGTGTGACCTTGGGCAAGTCACTTAATCCCGATCACCTCACCAAAAAAGAAAAAAAAAAAGAATCACAGGATTTGAGAGTTGGAAAGGATCTCAGAGGCTGTTTGGTCCCTCCCATACATGAAAGGAATCCCCACTTGATCATCTCCAGTCCCCAAGGAGGGGAAAACCCACCCCCTCTTAGACACCACATTTCACTCTGGAACAGCTCTCATTTTTAGGAAATATTTTCTAGGCATCAAGTCCAAATCAGCCTTTTTGCCACTTCTTACCCACTGCTCCTTTGGAACCAAACAGAATTAGTCTAATCCTTCTCAGACATGGTAGTCCTTTAGATACTTGAAGATATCTATCATGTCATGGTGCAAGGGATAGTGCTCTGGGCCTGGAGTCAGGAAGACCTGAGTTCAAATCTGACCTCAGACACTTACTAGCTGTGGGACCCTGGGCAAGTCACTTAACTCTGTTTGCCACAGTTTCCTCATCTGTAAAATGAGCTGGAGAAGGAAATGGCAAATTATTCCAGTATCTTTGCCAAGAAAACCGCAAGTGGGGTCACGGACAGTTGGACATGACTGAAAGACAACCCAGCAAATCATGTCCTCCTGCCTCTCCCTCACCCTTTCTCCCAAGGTCTTCTCTTTACCAGGCTAAACATGCCCAGCTGGTCTTCACATAACATGGACTAAAGATCTTCCTTTTTCTGGCTCCTCTGGATACTCTGCAGTTTCTCAATGTCTTTCTTAAATCAGGTTACCCAGAAATGAACTCCAGACTCCAGAGAAGGCCTAACAAGGACTGAATTCATCTCCTTCTTTCTGAAAACCAGACCTCTCTTAATGCAGTCTAAGATCACACTGGTTATTTTGGATGCTACAGCACATTGCTGACTCATGGTTAGGCAGCAGTTTGCCTGAGAAAGATCCAGCAGTTTTCGTGAACTTCTAGCCCAATAGGAATCAACAGGATGATACTTTAGCCACCCGAAAGCTACTAGAAACTTGGGGTGCATTAAGAGAAACCAGAGTTAAGGAAGGCATAATACTTCCCTGGTCAGAATTCTTTTGAAATATTGATCTAATCATCCCATTTTAGGACAGGCATTTATAAGCTAGAGATGATCCAGAGGAGGAGGGCCAGGATGGTGAGGGGTCTCAAGTTCATGCCCTATGTGGATTGGCTGAAAGAACTGAGCATGTTTAGCCTAGAGGAGGCTTAGGGGGAACATGATAACTATATTCAAGCATCTGAAAAACCATCACATGGAGACAGGATTATATTTGCCCTATTTGGCCAAATAGTTCCCAAGAGGACAGAAGGAGGAACAATGGGTTAAAAGGGGAAATTTCAGATTTGACATAAGGAATTGTTTTCTAAGAACTAGAGATACCTCCAAGCAGAGTGGGCTGTCTCACATGGTAATAGAGTTCCCTTCTGTAGAAGGCTTCAAGCAAAGCCCAAATGAGCCCTTGTTGGGTGTGCCGTGGAGGGAATTCTTGGATGAAATAAGCAGCCCAATACAGCAAGCACTTATTACCCATCATTCTTTCAGTTGCTCATGATCATAATCTTGACATCATCCTTGCCTCCTCACTCTTTCTCATCCAACCTACTGCAGCAGCTGCCACATCTTAACCATCTCCAGCACCACTGCATCCCTCCCCTCCAATCCCTCTTTTCTCCTCATGCTTCCATCATTTCAGTTCAGTCCCCCCTCGACCCTTGCCTAGATTACTACAACAACCCACAAATGAACTGTTCCTCCTACCTCAACTCCCTTCCTGCTTCTATCTTCCATAATACGGCCAAATCGGTTTTTCTTAAATGCAGATCTGACCATGTTACCTCCCTACCCAAACAATCCCAGTGGTTCCCTGTTGTGGCTTGAAGACAAACTAGAAGCTATCGAGCTTTTAAAGCCCTTCACGATCTGACCCTAACCTGTTACTTGGGTACCACCTCAAATCTCCCCCGCCTAACCCCCCACACTCACTTTTCAACTCTGATGCCTTGTGTATGTTCTCTTCTTCCATTAGAATGTAAGCTCCTTGAGGGCAGGGATTGTCTTTCTCTTTGTTTATATGTATATACCCAGGTACTGTATGGCACACAGTAAGTGCTTAATGAATGCTAGTCACTGCCTGCCTGTAATGTACTCACTCCTCTCCCCTGCCTCATAGAAGCTTTCTATTCCTTCAAGACAGGGTTCAAGCACTATCTTCTACATGATTATCTCAACTGCTAGTGCCTTCCCTCCCTCCTTATCTTTATTTGTCATATGTATTTATTTATATTTGTTTGATTGCATGCATCCTCTATATACTATGTACTTATTGTTTGATATATATATATATATATATACACATATATCTACTTACTATTTTCCCATTAGAATGTTTTTTATATATATGTGTGTATATATGTATATATATATTATATATATATATATTTACTGTTTTCCCATATATATATATATACTTACTGTTTTCCCACTAGAATGTTATCTTCTATGCTACCCACCTCCAGGTAGAGAGGTAATAGACTCAGAGTACAGACTGAGACAATTTTTTTTTAATATGGGAAAATTTATTTTGCTTAACTCTACATGTTTCTAGGCAGCTAGGTGGCACAGTGGAAAGAGTGCCAGGCCTGGAGTCAGGAAGATTCACCTTCCTGAATTCAGATCTGGCCTCATAGACACTTACTAGCTGTGTGACCCTGGGCAAGTCACTTTACCCTCTTTACCTCAGTTTCCTCATCTGTAAAATGAGCTGGAAAAGAAAATGGCAAACCACTCCAATGTCTTTGCCAAGAAAATCTCAAATGGAGTCATGAAGGGTCAGACATGACTGAAAGATAATCTATTTCTAATGGATTCTGGTTTTTTGTTTTTCAGTTAGGGTGCGGAGAGAATGAAGACCTGAAAATAGAATAAAACTGAATTTTAATAAGAAGAATGTTAGTTTCTTGTGAATGTATTCCTGACACTTAGAACGGTGCCTGTCACAAAAGGGGTGTTCATCAACTGCTCATTTGCTTGCTTATTTATTTGTTTGTTAAGTGCCCTGCTACTTGAAGGGCACTGTGCTAGGTGGGAGTAGGGTGGGGGTAGGAGAGAGGGGTACAAATACCTGAGCTCTTGGAAGTTACTTACATTCTACAACATGTAGAATTAAGTAAGAACATACATTATAATATGAGAACGACAGAACAGATGCTGTAACTAAAGGATCAGGATCAGAAAAGTCTTCCTAGACAAGGTGACCATGAGTGGAGCAGTCTAGGAGGCAGAGATGAGGGCAGCTAGGTGGTGAAGTGGATAGAACACTGGCCCTGGAGTCAGGAGGACCTGAGTTCAAATCTGGCCTCAGACACTTAACACTTACTAGCTGTGTGACCCTGGGCAAGTCATTTAACCCCACTGCCTAGCCCCCCCCCCCAAAATACATATATATATATTTGGGGAAGTTAGGTGGTGTAGTGGATAGAGCTCCAGCCTTGGAATCAGGAGGACCTGAGTTCAAATTCTGCCTCAGGCACTTGCCACTTACTAGCTGTGTGACTCTGGGCCAGCCTCACCCAAAAAAAAATTTTTTTTCAAAATAAACAAAACAAAAAAAAAAGAGGCAGAGATAAGGAGGGTGATCATTCCAGGCAAGAGGGACAGCCCTCTGCAAAAGCAAAGAGCCGCAGGGGATTCAGCATCAGGTTGTGAAAACAGCAAGTAAACCAGTTTGGCTTGAAGACCAAGTTTGTGTAGGGAAATAATGTACAATAAGCCTAGAAAAGTCAGTGAGGCTGATTCTGGAAAGCTTTGAAACATTGATCCTAGAAGCAACAGGGAGCTGATGAAGTTTTTGGAACAAGAGTATGCCTTGGTGAGGCCTGTACTCTGGGAAAAATGATTTTAATAATTGTGCACAGTCTGAAAGGGAATGGACTGGAAGCTTGTAGACCATTTGGGAGACTGTTGCAATAGTCCAGGTGAGAGGTGAATTTTTTTTTAAAAGCCATAACCTTAAAAGGCCAAGTGAGGGGTAAAGAGTGGACAAATATAAGAGATATGGGGGGATTGCCTAGCCCCTACCCCAAAAAAAGGGATTCTGGGGGGATAGAATCAACACTTAGCAAATGTTTGCTGGAGAAGGAAAGAAAACCCTAAATAGGGTCTCGAAGAGTTAGACAGGACTAAAAATGACTCAACAACAGCAACAACACATATTTGTTGGACTGAATCAATCAAATGCAGCAGCAGAATTTATGTTTCCACGTTGCTTCCTGAGCACACACTCAGTACATTGCAAAAATGTACTGAGAAAAAGAAAACAAACATGGCAAATCCTTGACTAACTGTAACTCTCAGGAAAATTCATTTGTTTATCTAGTTCAGTCCTTATTAAATCTTTTTTTATTTTTTTAATGTTAATCTAGGGGCAGATAGGTGGTACTGTGGATAGAGATCCAGCACTGGAATCAGAAGGGACATGAGTTCAAATCCAACCCCAGACACTAGCTGTGTGACCCTGGGCAAGTCACTTAATCCCATTGCCTCCAAAAAAAAAAAAAGGTTAATCTACTTTCCTGCATTAGTGATTGATTATAATAAGTTGAACATAAAAGGCCTGGTTTTTCATTTGTCATTTATCAGTAGCATAAAAAAAATCATTTCTTGGAGCTTCATTTTCCTCATCTTTAAAATAAGGAGTTTGGATTAGATGATTCCTGAAGGCCTCTTTCCTTCTCCAAAGTTCTGCCATCCTCTGATGAGTGGGTGGCTCTATCATCTGCCACTTGAAACACTCTTACAACAGACTCACCTGTATTTTTTTTAAATGTAATAATGATAGTAATCTCGCATTTGTTTTTTCAAAGCTCCTTTCTATCCATCATCAAAACTGAAAAAGATGAAAGTGTTCTTTCTATAAAGCATCTCTCCTACTGTGGACACTTAAAAGTAGGAAACGGTTCAATCAGCCTCGAAGATAACACCTGCCAGGCTGGTCAAATGCAAAGAATAGTGAATCTTATTGATTTTACTTTGGTAGCCTGGGGGCAAGCCTGCTGGTGGGGGAAAAAAAAACCCAACACATTCAGGCTCTCTGCAGGAGGCAAGAGACAGAAAGCCAGACAAACCTGTGCTTCCAAAGCAAAACAACCCCCAGGTGTCCACAACTTCCCTCCTGGTGGTTTAATCAGAAACTCCAGAGCAAACCTGAAATTCTTCAAAATAGCCTCTGTTTCTTCATTCCTTTCAATTATTCCCCCAAACCAAAGGGAGGAGGCAGAAACAAATGTTGTGAGAGGGCACTGGTTTGAGTCTCGATGGGGGGGGGGGGGAATTTGCCAGAAATCTTCCCATTGGATGGGGTCTCGGATTCCAAGGCTGAGAGGTCCCCACAACCTTGCCACTAGCTCCTCTCTCATTTCACAGGGCAGCCTTTTTTTAGGATTTCTTCCAGTGGCCTTTGTGAACCATGAGCACACCAACTGCCCTTGTTTTCAGCCTGACCTCAGAAGGGAGAAAAGAAAGACCTTTGAACTTCTTGATGTTTATCTATCCAATGAGAAAGTCATGGAGCAAACTCCTATGATCCTTTCCAATCCCATGACCTTCTGACTCGATGTGCCAAGGGATTGTGCCAGAGGGCACTGAGGCAATGAACAAAAACACGGTGAACAGACCCTAAAAACATTATCAAAAAACAAAAACAACAAAACCATCTGTCCAAAGGTCTTCAAAGCAGCACTATGTATAACTGCAAAAAACTGATAACATCCAATATGGGAATGGTTAAATCAATGATAAAATTCTATATCACCATTAAGACAAGTATGAAGAATTCAACAAAATATATATCTATATCTATATCTATATCTATATCTATATATATAAAACAATCTTTCTAAAGTGTAGAGCAAAAAAAAAAAATAGAACCAGATGCTGAGTGAAGTGAGCAGAACCAGGAGACTGTTACACACAGTGACAGCCATGTTGTGTGATAAGTAACGTTGATAAACTTAGCCCTTCTCAGCAAAGCAAGGATCTAAGACATCGCCAATGGAAAATGCTATCCATATCCAGAGAAAAGAACTATGGAGTTTGAATGCGGATCGAAGCATACTATTTGCTCTTTTTTTTTTTCTTCTGTTTTGTTTTGTTTCCTCTTTCTTGTGGTTCCTCCTATTGGTTCTAATTCTTCCTTACAACATGTCTAATGTGAAAATATGTTTAATAGGAGTATATATGTAGAGCCTATATCAGATTGCACACTGTCTTGGGGAGGGAAAGGGAGAAAACTTTAAAACTCAAAAGCATATGGAAATAATTGTTTAAAACTAAGAAAAAAAAGTAGAATAAATGGAATTATTATTATTAATAATAATAATAATAACAGCACTTATATAGTACCTACAATCTGCCAGGGCACACTGGGCAGCTAGGTGATGAAGTCAATAGAGTGCCATGCTTAGAATCAGAAAGATTTCATCTTTCTGAATTCAGATCCTACCTCAGACACTTACCAGCTATGTGACCCTGGGCAAATCACTTAACCCTGTCTGCCTCAGTTTCCTCATCTGTAAAATGAGCTGGTGAAGGAAATGGCAAACCACTCCAGTATCTTTGCCAAGAAAACTTCAAATGGAGTAATGAAGGACATGACTGAAAAATGACTGAACAACGAACAACAAAAAAAACTTAATGACTGACATGAATAATACATTTTCCTACTATCCCTTCCCATATCATTCTTCAAAACACTCATCAATAAGATGTCTGTATAAGGCTTCCGAGGGGAAAAACTGTAAAAGGAAAATAATGAAAGATGAATAAAGGTATGTCTTTGGCTGAGGTAAAAGTGTGATAGAACTGATTTGGCATGAGAGACCCACCTAAAATGAGAAATTTGCATCAAATATCAGTTCTTTCTCATGCCCAGAAATCTCAATGCTGGCGTATGGGACCTTAACCTCTAAAAAGAGTCCTTGAACTTTCCTACAAATTTCTTTTTTTTTTTTAGGCAATTGGGGCTAAGCGACTTGCCCAGGGTCACACAGGTAATTAGTGTCAAGTATTTGGTCCGAGGCCAGATTTGAACTCAGGTCCTCCTGACTTCAGGGATGGTGCCCTATCCACTGCACCACCTAGCTGCCCCCTCAAACAAATTTCAGCAGCCCAGATCTCTGGCATTTGCCTGAGGCATCTGGCCCATTCCAGTATAATCCTTTCAACTATCCTTTCACTGTGGCCCCTGACCCAGCCCAGCCCTTCATTCTCTGTTAGACCACCCAGGCTACTAGCCATTCCTTAATCCCATCAAGATCCTTTCACTGACCCGGTTTCCCTTTTTTCTTATAAAAGTTTCATTCAAAACCCCCATTAAGCAACAGACTCACTAGGAATCTCACCCACCCAAATGACGTCTTAATAAACTTGCTACTTGGACTGAAAGAAGGCTTGAATGGTAGAATTCTTTCAAGGCAGACTCCAGCCCTGTATCCTTGCATTTCAGAATTCCCAGCACCCCTAGACCACAATATCTCTGTTGTAAACATCCTGATACCTATGGTCTGGGACTTTCTTGGGAAATCTGAAGAAATGAAATGTTGCCAAAACAAACTGACAATCACCTAAAATCAAGATATATTCACCCATTTCTCTGCTAAGCACTGTGGGGAATCGAAGAATCAAGACAGTATGCACCTTGTCCCCAAGGAGTTCACAGGTGTGTTGGGAAAACAAGACAAAAACCCAAGGAGTTTGAGTGGTATGATTAAGGAGTAAAATCTAACATGAGTGGGTAGGAGTTCAGTGGAGGGAAAACTCTGTAATGGAAATGAAATGGCACACCCAAATTGCTTTTAAGTGATGGCTTGCAAAGAATAATGAAACTGACTTCCTGCAGGGCATATCATAATTATTTAAAAGGTTGGTGTCTATATTTGATGCCACAATCTAGCGTACTGGTTCTGGGGACCCATCATGTACATTACACATATTATCTCACTTGACCTTAACAAAAACTCTGTGATCAGGCATTAATATACCCATTTTACAGATAAGAAAAGTAAGAGGTTAAGTGATTTGCCTAATATCACCCAGCTTCTAAGTAGCTTAGCCAGAAGAGTAGAATCTAGGTCTTTTGATTCTCAATCCAGGCCTCTTTCCACTGCCTTTTAACAAATGAGATAATATATGTGAAAAATGATTTGAGTACTATGAAAAATATAAGGTTCTATTTTGGGGGGGGAGGTGAGGCAATCAGGGTTAAGTGACTTGCCCAGGGTCACACAGCTAGTGAGTATCGTGTCTGAGGCCAGATTTGAACTCAGGTCCTCCTGACTCCAGGGCTGGTGTTTTATCCATTGTGCCACCTAGCTGCCCTGTAAGGTATTCTAGGATGCAATAACAATCCCTTTGGCTGCTTTATACAAAGCACTGACGTTGATTAATTTTTTTTTTAAATTCACTTGCAGAATTTTTCCCACTGCCATTCCCATGGAAACCAGAAGTTAAGGGCCATGAACACATGAAGATGAAGGCAATTTTAGTCTATTACTCACCAGAAACCCTTTGGTTTGAAGTTAATGCTGGAAAACACAAATCAGGACCAGCTTCTAGGCTAAGCAAATTGAGAGGCATTGGTAAGTATCCTTTGTTAAAAAAAAAACAAAAAAACAAAAAAACAAAAAAGATGAGCCTAGCTGAAATTGGACATTCATTTCTTTGGGCTAACAGATTGTTTTAAAATGAAAATACTCTTCAAAAGATTAACACATTAATGCTATAGTCTTTCATACTTCAGTGTGAATTAGTTTCATCATCTGCTTTCTTCCTTATCACCACCAAAGATTGTATGCCTTTAGGTAAGTTTTTATTGGATTGGAGATATAAAACAGGCTTAATTCTGGGGTATGTGCCTTCATTTAGAGAGGACAGCTGGTGGTAGACAAAACATTATTTGGGGGGTTTGCACGTCATGGAGAAAAACAAGCTGGTAACAGACAAAATATTATTTGGGGCATACTAACCTTCAAAAATATTATTGTCAGTATTTTTCCATGAATTTGTTCAATAAGCTTACACTTTCCCTTAAGGATCAGCATGGCCTCATGCACTGGCTTCCATGCATGGATTCTATAAGCTACAGCCTCTCTTAAGGGGAGACTGTCATGGTGGTCTCAAGACCACCAGGACTAATATGTAACAATACTTCAGTACTTGTCATCATCAATGTCAGTTTTCTTCCAATCTATAAACTGGCCACAGTGTCTTTTATTGAGCCTCTAGCTAGCCTGTGAGAGGTAACACCAGAAAGAAGGCAAGATGGACACATGTGATTTATACAGTGACTACCACAGTATCATTTCAACAAAAATGAGTCAAATACCTTCCATATATCAATCAATTAATAAGCATTTATTTAGCACCTACTATATGCCAAGCATTATAGTGGAAGTTACAAATGCAAATACTAAGGTGAGATAGTCTCAACCTGCAAGGGCCTTACATTCTACATATAATATAGCAGGCACTCAATTTGTTGAATTTAAATTTTGAATTTCTATCATTCAGGTTCTATTTATATCACTCCCTATTCTAGTATTCTTACCAATAACTTCTTCCAGTTCCCTGTCCTCAAGGGTAATTGGTTTAGCATTGACCAATTGTGGAGCACAGAACCCAGTTTCTCTAGCCAACGTGAACAGGTCTTTCCAGAATAGAGCTCCCCCTAAACATTCACCTAAAACAACTGCATAACAACAATACAGTTAGAAGGAAGCGTAAAGGCTTATTTCCTTATAATGACTAAGATTTGGAAATAGTTAAAACCCCAGCCCAGGTTTTCCCCCAAGATATAGGAAGTAATAAATTCAATGAAGTCCAGTAAACAGCTCTAAAGCATCTACTATGCGTTCATGTATAAGGTATAGCTGCTAGAGGATAAGAGAGAGACAAAAATAAACAAGAAATTATTTCTGCCTATTACAGTAGACCAGACCACAGCCTGGTATAAGATAAGAGAATAAGAGCCTGAATTGGCAGTAGGAATGGAAAAAAAGATAATTGAGAGATATTGTGGAGATAAAATCTTGGCACCTGATTGGACATGGGCTGAGGGAATGGGAAAAGTCAAAGACATTCTTGAGGTTTTGAGCTTGGTTTGACTTAGAAGAGCTGATCAAAAGTGGAAAGGACTGCCTCAAGTGATGGTGGCTCATTCCATAACCGATATATGGTCAAAGGATATGAATAAGTTGTCAGAGGAAGAAATTCAAGCTACCAATAAATGTGAAAATAAGCTCCAAAATCACTGATAATTAGAAAAATGCAAATTAAAATGACTATGTCTCACACCTCTCAGATTGGCAAAGTTTAAACAAAGGAAAAGGACAAATCCTGGAGGACTTATGGGAAAACAGGCATGTTTATTCCCCTTTGGTGCAGCTATGAATGGGTCCAGCCATCCTGGGAAGTAATTTTGGAACTATGACCAAAAAGTTATTAAATTGTGCACACTCTTTGACCCAGTAATATCACTATTAGGTCTATAGCACAAAAAGATGAAAGAAAGAAGAAAAGGACTCACATATATGAAAATATTTATAACAGTTCTTTTTGTGGCGGGAAAGGATTGGAAACTGAGGAGTTGCTCAACAATTGGCTGGACAAGTTATGGCATATGAATGATGACGGAATACTACTGTGCTGTAGGAAGTGATGAAGGCAATGTTTTCAGAGAAACCAGGGAAGATGTATGTGAACTGATGTAGAGTGAATTGAACAGAACTAGGGGAACGCTTTATACCATAACAACAATATTGAAGACAACTTTGAAAGACTTAGCAACTCTGATCAGTGTAATCACCAACTACAATTCCAGAGGATTTGAAGATGAAACATGCTACCCACCTCCTGATAGATGGGGTGCCCTTAGAGTGCAGATTGAGACATTTTTTGGACACAGCCAATGCAAGAACTTGTTTTGCTTGACTATACATGTTTGTAACAGGGGTTTTGTCAACTCTGAGGTACCACATCACACCTGTCAGATTGCCCAACATGACAAAACAGAAAAATGATAAATTTTGGAGAAGATGTGGGAAAATTGGAACATTAAGGCATTGTTGGTGGAGTTCTGAAACGATCCAACCATTCTGGAGAGCAATTTGGAACTATGCCCAAAAGGCTATAAAAATGCGCATACCCTTTGACCCAGCAATAGCACTTCTAGGGCCATATCCCAAAGAGATCATACAAATGGGAAAAGGACCCACATGTACAAAAATATTTGTAGCAGCTCTTTTTGTGGTGGCAAAGAATTGGAAATTGAGAGGATGCCCATCAATTGGGGAATGGCTGAGCAAGTTGTGGTATATGAATCTAATGGAATACTATTGCGCTATAAGAAATGATGAACATTGGGGCAGCTAGGTGGTGCAGTGGATAGAGCACAGGCCCTGAAGTCAGGAGGACCTGAGTTCAAATCTGACCTCAGACCAAACTGTGTGACCTTGGGCAAGTCACTTAACCCTGATTGCCTCAATAAATTAAAAAAAAAATTAAAAAAAAAAAAAGAAATGATGAACAGGCTGACTTCAGAAAAACCTGGAAAGATTTGTATGGTCTGATGCTGAGTGAAGTGAACAGAACCAAGAGAATGTTGTACACAATAACAGCCACGTTGTGCGATGACTAATATTGATAAACTTAACCCTTCCCAGCAATACAAGGATCTAAGACATCTCCAGAGGCCTCATGATGGAAAATGTTATCCATATCCAAAGAAAGAACTATGGAGTTGAATTGTTATTTTTTTTCTCTTCTGTTGAGTTTTGTTTCCTCTTTCTGATGGTTCCTCCTATTGGTTTTAATTTTTACTTACAACATCACTAATGTGAAAATATGTTTAATAGGAATGTAAATGTTTAATAGGAATGTAAACCTATATCAGATTGTGTGCCATCTTGGGGAGGGTGGTGGGGGAGGAAGGGAGAGAAAAGTTTCAAACTCAAAAGCATATGGAGGTGATTATTGATAAATCAAAATAAATTAAAAAAACAGGGGTTTTGTCTTTCTTGCTTCCTCACCTGTGGAGGGTTAGAGGAGGGGAGAGATGGGAGACAGAGAAAATGTGCATCTGAAAATGAAATGAAATTTGATTTTTAAGAAGAAGTGGTAAGCTTCCCATGTTTTTCAAGCAGGAGCTAAATGATCCCTTGTGGATGGTCCCATATTGTGGGAATTCTTTTTCTATGTGGGTCGGACTAGACTGTCCCTTCTGAAGAGGTTTACCTACAATTCCCAGAAAAACCTTAAAACTTTTAGATTCCTTATAGACTCACTTATCTCTCTTTGACAAAAAGAACCTGGCTTCAGTTTTGTTTACCGGTCCCCAGGAAACCCTTAAAGTTTAGAAACTGCCTTATTTCCCTTTGAAAGCAAACTTCCCCTCCCAGCTCCCTTCATTATCTATTCTCATTGTCTGTTCAAATCACTCAGACATTCCAAACAGAAATTCTCACCTGGACCCTTTTCCAAAGGACCCACCTCCCCCATCAACTGGCTTTCCCACTGTTTTGCCTTCCTGGCCATTCCCACCCTTAATCCTAGCTCGGTGCCAGTGTTCCCTTCGCCCCAGCTTGCTGGCCACCCCCATCCAGATCTCCCTAGACCCCTCCTCCCCTCACCCCAAACTGCTTGGCCACTCCTTGGACCCCTCCTCCCATCACTCCAAGCTGCTTGGCCCCTCCCCAATCAGTCTGTACTTAAGGCTCACCTTTCCCCCATTCTGATGCTGAGCTGTTCTCAAGCTTAGAAGCTGAGACCCCTCATGCCCTCCCATCCTAAGGGCGTCACCTGGCCTATCCACCCCAGCCCCCACTCAGACTCTGAGCTTTCTAGACTGCCTCATGCTGTTCGTCCTTGCGAGCGTCACCTGACCACCTTGAACCCTATTTAGATATCTGATGTTTGGGTTCCTTTGGAGTCTGGCCTATATGCCTATCTTTAATAAATTTTTTCTCTGGCTGGAAGAAGATCTGAGTTGAATTCATTCAGGCAGATCTGCGCTGTGATTTGGGCTTTTTCCCACAATCTTGGGGTGCCTCTGTGTATCTAAGAGCACCTCAAGCCCCCCCCCTTCACCTTCTAGCTCTCAAATTCTGTGATTCTTTAGAGTGGTGGCACCATCAACAAAAATGGGGAAGTTGACTGGAGGGGCAAGTTTGGACAGAGAAGATAATGAAGTCAATTTTGGATATGTTGAGTTTGAAGTGTTGAAGGAGATATTCAGGTGGAGGGAGACACCCTAGAGGCAGTTGAAAATGCCGTCTGGAGTTCAAGGGAGAGGTTAGGATTGGAGATAAAAATTCTGAAGTCATCCACATAGAGGTGTGGCAAAAGCCAAGGGAATAGATAAGATCAGTGGGAAAGAATTACATTGAGAGAAGAAAGCTAAGGACAGAACCTTGAGAAATGCCCCCACTAGGAGTTAGTGGGGTGGGAGGGGGCTAGAGGAAGAAAAAGAAATCTGTAAATGAGACTAAGAAAGAACAATGAGATAAGATGGAAACTGGGCCTTTTAACTAATGACCTTTCAAGGAGAATACTCCAAGATAATTTCACATTGATGAGTCCCTCCACTTTGTGATTAAACAAGACAAGACTTTTTTTTAAATCCTGTTTCCAGCTTGCTCTCACAGCTATCCTAGAAGACAATACAAAGTCTAAGATTTCACACTGTAGTTGGAGTGATCATTTGTAACTTTTTTCTCTTATTACATTAAAAAACAACAACCTACTCCATAAAACTTTATGTACCTTGACTTCTGCAGGCAATTTAAGGCTAGCATAGACGTCAGTGAAGTGCAGCTCCCCTCCAGGCTGAAAGAGAAATTACTTGGTCCAAGCAAAGCCAAGTTTGGCATCAGTCTCCGAGGAAAGGAAAGTAAAATGGAGGGGGGAAAAACTTAGAAAACAAACAAAAAAGTCTCATCTGACCCTGTGTGTGTCAGTCATATTCAACTGTCTACATGAAGTCTATATTCACAAGTGCAGCCAGCTAAGTGAACAGGATTTTAGCTCAGGGACAAACTCAACAAGAAATAATTTTGGGTCCCAGGAAGGAAAAACCCTGGACTTTCCCACATGGCCAAATCTCTTGGCATTTGCCTGAGGCTATAATTCCATCAACTGGCCTTTCATTGTGGCTACACCCAATCTCTTCCACTGTCTTACCTCTATGTATGGCCCCCAGCCATTTCCTACCCTTAATCCTAGCTAGGCTCCATTCTCCCTTGGCCTCCAGGTCCCAGGAGTTCTGTTCACCCCAGCTTACTGGCCACTCCTAGATCCCTCCCATAGTCTTTTCTGTATATAAGGTCCATCTTGTCTCCATTAAGATGCTTAGATTCTTATAACCTAGCCACGGCTCAGATTCCTAAAATCTAGCCACTGCTTAGATTCTTAAAATCTAGCCAATAGCTTACTAATGTTCAGACTCCATAAGAATTGGCCCAATATGATGGATGTTCTAATAAACCTTGTCTTTGGCTGAAAGAAGGCTTGGGTTGAATTCTTTCAGGCAGGACCTGCGTGTTGTGATTTTGGGGTCCCAGCACCCCTGAACCCCTAAACTGCATCACATGGACTCCCATCTCCTAAAGAAAGATGATCAGCTGGTCCCCAAACTCAGAGCCATTGTCAGCCCAGTCAGATTCAGGTTGTTGTAAACCTAACAGTATACAATAACAGCAATGATGAAAATAATAGCAGTCCATATTTATATGCCTCTTACAAAGGTCTTTTCTCACAACCTACCTAGGTTTCTCCAGTCTTAGAAGCACCATCCTCAAAAATCTCAGGGCCTGGGTGCTCAGGATTCCTTTTATCTCAAGGGGATTGGAAGATACATTCCAAGGTCTCAGAAAACCCAGAAAGTTCAAAACTCAAAGTTCCCAAAGTCTTCAATCCTCTTCCAGAAGTGAAAATGATGAATCAATGCCAGGAAAAATGTTTAAAAGCCATGAGGCTCTTTGGGACTGTTGGCCAAAGTCTCTGTGGCAAGGAGTCATAGAAATTCTTTTACTTTGTTCTTGAATCTAGAAAGGAGCCTGGCATTCCTGCAAATAGGGCACAAGTCAACTACCATCAAGACATCTTGTAGCAGGAGCACCATCTACTCCACCTAGGCTTGGTTAGTTTTCTCCTAAAAGGCAATGAAACTGTTCTTGAGACTTAAGTGGTCCAGGGAGCTAAGGCTCAATCAGTTGCCATAGCTTTTTGGCTACCTAAGTATAAAAGCCCAGAGTACCAAGAGTTGAGGGCTCTTTAGGCAACCTTCAGGCTTGACATACCTTATTAACAAAGTGTGCCACTGTAATAAATGCAAAGGCATGGGAAACTGCCTTTCTTGAACAATTCTGTGTCCTTGCTGAATAGCCTTTCCAAGCTATCGTTAAGTAAACCTCCTTTGGTTAAATGTTAGATGGTCTACAGTTGTCCTGATCTGTATCTTGCCACTGGATCCAGATGGCTCCAGAGGAGAGAGTGAGGCTAGTGAGTTTGCACAGTTCTCCCACACTTAAATCCAATTCACTTGCAAGTCATGACACCACCTTCCTGCTGTCATGGTCCTCTTCAAGAACGAAGGACAAACAATAATCTGTGAGTAGCAGTAGTTGCTCCGCTGGGGACCCAACTGTCCAGCTTCAGTTGGGCAACACAGCTCCTTCCTTCCTTATTTCTTCCTTCCTTCCTTCCTTATTTCTTTCTTCCTTCCTTCCTTCCTTCCTTCCTTTCTCCCTCCCTCCTCTCCCTCTGTCCACATAGGGAATCATACCCTTACCAGCAGGTGCTCTGCCCAAAGGAATATAAATTTTGATCACTGAAACCTTGTAAGATATCTTGAGGTTTATGGGCTAGATTTCTTTTTTAAGGACCATGCCTTGAACCCAAATCATTCTCCGTGTCTGGTTCCGTTCCAATCTGTAGCCTAAACCACCAGGGACCCTGAGTCAGAACTGGTCAAATGACCCTCCTACAGAACACACTGCTTTCCCCACATACCAGTTCATACCCTCTGGAGAACAGGTCCTGCTTGGCTCATATCTACATGTCCATACAGCTTTGCCCCTGTGGTATATGATTATAATGGAATACTATTGTGCTATAAGAAATGATGAGCAAGATGCTTTCAGAAATACCTAGAGACTTACACGAAAGGATGCAAAGTGAAGTGAGCAGAACCAGAACATTGCACAAAGTAATAGCAATATTGTACCATGATCAACTGTGATCCTCCCATGATAAATGAGAGTGGTCTCCAGAACTGCTTTAGCTAGAAAGTCACAGCAGTATATGGGAAGAAAAATTTTTATTCATCTTCTTACACTTCCTAAATTCTTTGGCGTCAATGAGGATACTTACTATTGCCTCACTGCCATTTGTGAACCTGAAAACAAATCTGAACCTAGGGCTCTCTTGTTATCACTTTTTAATCCCAGAAGTAAATGAGAGAAACAAGTTTAGATCTCAGTTCAAGTAAGGGAAGGGAAGACCATGACTGATGCTCAGTGATCAATACTTAGTGCCCTATCTCCAGCACTCCATACACTTCCCACAGAACAATTTGTTTATTAAACACAAGATTAATGACACAATTCAATCTGGAGAGAAAAAAAAGAAAAACTTTCTTCCAACTTCTTTTTCCCCTGACAACATGAGCTCTCAAGTATATCAGTATGTAAGGAGGGCACATATTTCTGAGCTGCCTAAATAATGTTGGTTCTAACAATTAGGTGCCTGCTTCCTCTCCTGCTAACAGGGATGTTATAGAGTGAAGTGGAGAACTAGATTCTGAGTCAAAACATCCTAATATGAGTTCTAGCTCTACCATTTACTAGCTGTGTATCTTTGGGCAGCTTTGTGGTACCACAGTGCGTACAGCACTGGGCCTGGAGTCAGGAAGACTCATTTTCATGAGTTCAAATCCTGCCTCAGACACTTACCAGCTGTGTGACCCTGGGCAAGTCACTGAACTCTGTTTGCCTCAGTTTCCTCATCTGTAAAATGAGCTGGAGAAAGAAATGACAAACTACTCCAGTATCTCTACCAAGAAAACCCCAAATAGGGTCACAAAGAGTCAGACACGAATGACAGCATCTTTGGGTAAGTTTCTTGACCTCTAAGTGTGAGGGACTGTCTGATGTTGGCAGTTGCCAGTTGGGCACTGTGGCAAGAGTAGGGTAGAATCTGGGTATTTTGGAAGTCGAGGCAGGGGCTGTGGTAGGCGGAGTCGTGGTGAACTGGGATGGGCTGGGTACGGAGAAGCCCTGAGGCAGTGGGCAGTGCTATGTGAGATAAGCTGGGTGCAAGGAAGTAGCCGGAGCTTGTGCTCCTGAGGCAAGGGGCGGTGCCACGTGGGAGTGGGACGGCAGAGGACTGAGTTCCCTTTGCTTAGTCCCCTCCCTATATGCAACGTCAACCCCAGATGCCTCCTGTGACCTTCCTGACTTCCTGGGTTCCTTTGTGTAGCACTGACCCCAGACTCCTCCTTCCTGTGTCCTTCCTGACTTCCTAAGGTCACGTACTCTGTCTATGCACTAATCCCAGACGCCTCCTTCCTGTATCCGGTCCTAGCCTCCTACGTCACTCCCTTTCCCTTGGTGTGCTAAACTCAGACAGCCCCTTCTGGTATCTGACCCTACAATCATTGGCTAGTAAGCGGGCAGGGGAGGAGGGGCTAGATAGGTACTTAGGACGAGCGTGGTCAGATCACGTGCTCTCTCTTGGCTCCTGCTCTGTTGGTCTGGCCTTGCTGCTTGGGCTTGCTGTGATGGCTTGCTGTGATGGCCTCTGAATAAAGCTCTGGTGTTGGCGCCTCCCGATGGCTCGTCTCTGTGTGTTTATCCGGCTGAGGACCAAAGACTCGAGAGTGAGTATGACTCTGGCAGCCTGCTCCTTATAGGAGGAGAGGGTACGGAGCGGCCAACACAAGGTCGGCGCGGCTGGTACATCTAAGGTTTCCTTATCTATAAAATGGATAAAAGTACCTACCTTGCTTACTTCAATGTTTCACATCAAAGAGAAGATATACATGAAAATACTTTGTAATTGTAAAGCATCATATAAATAGAAAGGACCTTTTCTGTAAGGTTCTGCAAGACGGGAAGAGCACTTAACAGAATTCAATATTTTTAAATTTCAGGAAAAATATACTCTGGTTTGAGTTTCTGAGGAAAAAATAGGTTATCATTCCTCCTTTCTTTTTGCCCTGACTTTCATCATGAAAAAGCAATATTAAGCCTAAGACCAAATGCTCAAGTTAGCTATTGTATAAAATGCTTCTTCCTCTGTACCACCAGTTCTTAGCTTTTTTGTGTTGTAGACCCCTTCAGCTGTCTAGAGAAGCCTATGGAACCCTTCTCAGGATAATGTGGGGTTTTTTATTTTTATATTTTATTTTTTCCAATTACATACAATAACAATTTTTAACATTTTTAAAAAAATTAAGTTCCACATTTTCTCCCTCTTTATCCTCTCCCCTCCTTGAGAAGGCAAGTAATTTGATATTTACAAATTTACATGGCTATACATGTACAGCCATGCAAAACATATTTCCATTGAGTCATACTGTGGGAAAAAAAACAGACCAAAAAACCAAGAAAAATAAAGAAAGTAATAAAATATATGCTTTGATCTCCATTCAAACTCTATCATTTTCTTTCTCTGGAGGTGGATAGCATTTTTCATCATGAGTCCTTTGGGATTGTCTTGGATCACTGTATTGCTGAGAATAGTTAAGTCATTCATAGTTCATCATTATAATATTGTTCTTTCTGTGTACAATGTTTTCTCTCTCTTTTTTTTTTTTAAGGCAGTTGGGGTTAAGTGAATTGCCCAGTGTCACACAGCTAGTAAGTGTCAAGTGTTTGGTCTGAGTCCGGATTTGAACTTGGGTCCTCCTGACTTCAGGGCCATGCTCTATCCACTGCGCCACCTAGCTGCCCTGTACAATGTTCTCTTGGTTCTTCTAAATTCACTTTGTATCATTTCATGTAAGTCTTTCCAGGTATTTCTAAAAGCAGCCTGCTCATAATTTTTTATAGCACCATTGTATTCCATCACAATCACACACCACAACTTATTCAGTCATTCACCAATAAATAGACATCTCCTCAATTTCCAATTCTTTGCCACCACAAAAAGAGCTGCTATAAATATTTTTGTAAAAATAGGTTATTTTTCCTTTTTAAAAAAAAAATCTTAGGGCATCTAGGTGGTGCAGTGGATAGAGCACTGGCCTTGGAGTTTGAAGGACCTGAGTTCAAATCTGGCCTCAGACCAAACACTTGACACTAGCTGTGTGACCCTGGGCAAGTCACTTAACCCCAATTACCTTGCCAAAAAAAAAATCTCTTTGGCATATAGACCTAGTAGTGGTATTGCTGGAGGGTATGCACAGTTTGATACCCTTTTGGGCATAGCTCCAAATTGCTCTCCAGAGTGGCTGGATTAATTCACAACTGCACCAACAGTACATTAGTGTTCCAATTTTTCCACATCTCCTCCAGCATTTGTCATTTTCCTTTTCTGTCATGTTAGCCAGTTTGATAGATGTGAGGTGGTATCTCAGAATTGTTTTAATTTGCATTTCTCTAATCAGTAATAATTCAGAACATTTTTTTCAAATGACTATAGATAGCTTTGATTTTTTTCTTCTGAAAAATGCCTGTTCGTATCCTTTGATCATTTATCAATTGGAGAAAGACTCATATTCTTATAAAGTTGATTCAGTTCCCTATATATTTGAGAAATGAGGCCTTTATTAGAGAAACTCACTCTAAATTTAAACTCTAAAACCTCCCAGTTTTCTGTTTTCCTTCTAATCTTGGCTGCACTGGTTTTGTTTGTGCAAATTTTTTTTAATTTAATGTAATAAAAATTATACATTTTACATCTTGTCATGCTGTATATCACCTGTTTGGGTCATAAATTCTTCCCTTATCCATAAGAATAATGTTTTTAAATACATGAAATAAAACACATAGCATTTTGAAGAAACAAATTATATTGAAATCAAAATAAAAATACTTTTAAAAAAGAAAACAAGTTTATGGACCCTAGCTTAAGAAACTCTACTCTACACAGATGATGGACCAAATATCTTAAAAACCAAATCTAGGGGACCTTACTATGACTGTCATTTGAGGGAAGAAAAAGAGAGAAGGAATAAACAGTTAGATAAAACCTACTATTTGCCAGACACTGTGCTAAGCACTTTCTACAAATACTTTCTCATCATTAATAAGATGATCTTTTTTTTTTTCTGGTGAGGCAATCAGGGTTAAGTGACTTGCCCAAGGCCACACAACTAGTAAGTATCAAATATCTGAGGCCTAATTTGAGCTCAGGTCCTCCTGCCTCCAAGGCTGGAGCTTTATCCACTGTTCCACCTAGCTGCCCCTTAAGATGACCTTAAAAACAACATCCAGCCTTACTAAGCCTTACTAAGATGGTTACTTGGCCTTGATTTGGCAATAATCTATAGGAAAGAGGGAAATAGGGAAAAGACTTGAACCTTAATTCTTGGATGAATCAGGCATACATATGCCTGTTTAAAAAAAAAAAGTTGGTAAAAGCATGTTGGTTAAAAAAAAAAAAGTGACCTAGTAGGTGAAACACCCAATGCAGTGATTTTAGCAGCTTGTTGCTAAGTGTAAGCTTAAACGGTCTCCTTCCCTGTCGCAATCCATGTTGCAGACACAAAGTCCTGCAGTAACTGGCATTCATCCGTTCTCTGCCTTCCCCAACACTGATTGTTGTTCTGAACCTCTTGCTCTGATCTCTCAGAGAAACAGACCTACATGACAATGTCCTAATTCTCATCTTCCATTCCAGTCTCCCCCAGCTTTTCTATGTAGCTGTGAATAAAATTCACATTAGGAGTCTGGAAACCAAACTTTTCCATGTGGTAATCAAGGTATTGGCCACTTCTCCCTGGAGGAAAGAAAATATAGACGCCAAAAGTTAGGATATTTAAAGAAAAAATATACCACATAAATTTCCTCCCATAGCTTCTCTGCCAGTGGGAGACACTGCACTGAATCTATCATAGGAAAAAAAATATGCAGGGTTCCTGCTAACTCAGGTCAATCCATGGGGACTCATTTCCCCTGCTTGGCACCAAGGTCTTCCACAAACACGTTCCCTCTAACAAACATTTGCAAGATAGATTGGGGGCAAAGGGGAGATTCGATAACATTTCTACATCCTACCGAAACTCTAACTCTTTGTTCTGTCAATGAAGCCACAGAGAGTCAAGGATTCTCAACCCTGTGATGTAATACTTGACATTGCCGAGGACTGCAAAAGAGGATCTGTTGGCACTCAAATTATACTGGAAAAGATGCAAAGGCCTGTTTATGGAGAGGAGAAAGTGTTGGATTGGGAGTCAAAAAGTTTTGGGTTGGAATCCAGCCTCTGATATGTGCTAGCTGCATGACCCTGAGTGAATCATTTATCTGAGGCTCCCTGGGCCTCAGTTTCCTCATTTGGAAAAATGGGGATAATGGCATCAACCTCACAGGGTTGTTGTGAGGATCAAATGAGATCATGGATGTAAAGTGCTTTGCAAGCCTTAAAGCTCTGTATAAAGGTCAGTTATTACTGTTGCTATTTGTTAAAGGAATATTATTAAGAATACATTTACCTTCTGCCACCAAATACTGACCTCAGAGATCCAAGATTAGGTCTCTGGTGGTTTATTGCTAAGAGTGTAAGCTCTCTGGTAGTTTAGAGTAGAAAGAAGATCAATGTTGTTGTTGAGTTGTTTCAGTCTTGTCTGACTCACTGTGACCCCATTTGGCAAAGATACTGGAGTGGTTTGCATTTCCTTCTCCAGCTCATTTTACAGATGAGGAAACTGAGGTAAACAGGGTTAAGTGACTTACCATGATCACACAGCTAGCAAGGGCCTGAGGCCAAATTTGAACTCAGGTCCTCCTGACTCCAGGCCCAGCACTCTATTCACTGCACCACCTATCTGCCCTTGAAAAGTGATTACATTGCACCCAAGTTCTCCTCAGTGTGATATAAAATTTTCATGTAACAGGTCCGCATTTTCTGTTCCTCCTAGGCTGATGTCACTCTGAAGTTAGATATGATTTCCAGCATTGCTCACCCTCGAACTTAATACCTTGGCAATACAGGCTCATTGCACCTGAATAGATTTCTTTAATGCTATGATTTATTGTTTGTGTTCCCAAATAAAGTGTAAATGAATCCTGGGAAGAAAAAATCCCCAAGTAACCTCACCTGAGATTCTGTCAGATCTATTGCAGTGATGTGTCCTTTCTCATCAACCGGCTGGTTGGGGCTGATGGGGTTGGGATCTAGGCCCCAGAAAGGAAAAACCCTGGACTTTCCCACATGGCCAAATCTCTGGCGGTCCCCTGAGGCTATAGTCCCATCAACTGCCCTTTCATCGTGGCTACACCCAATCTCCCCTCCCTTGTCTTACCTCCCTATGGCCCCTGGCCATTTCCCACCCTTAATCGTAGGGAGGATCCATTCTCCCTTGGCCATGAGGTCCAGGTCCCAGGAGTTCTGTTCACCTCAGTCTACTGGCCACTCCTAGGTCCCTCCCATAGGCTTTCTGTACGTAAGATCCATCTTGTCTCCATTAAGATGCTCAGATTCTTATAATCTAGCCACAGTTTACTAACGTTCAAACTCCTTAAGAGTCTGCCCAATATGATGGATGTTCTAATAAACCATGTCTTTGGCTGAAAGAAGACTTGGGTCGAATTCTTTCGGGCAGGACCCACATGTTGTGATTTTGGGGTCCCAGGACCCCTGAACCCCTAAGCCGCATCAGGGCCATAGCAATCTCTACTACTTGTGCTAACCAAGGCCACAGCCATACTATCTGGTGATTAGAAAGCTTCTCCCTAGAGCCTGGGTAAGGAAGCTAGGTGGTGCAGTGGATAGAGTACAAAGGCTGGAGTCAGGAAGACTCATCTTCCTGAGTTCAAATCAGGCTTTCAGACACTTCCTAGCTGTGTGACCCAGGGTAAGTCATTTCACCCTGTTTGCCTCAGTTTCCTCATCTGTAAAATGAGCTGAAGAAGGAAATGGCAAACCACTCCAGTTCTCTGCCCCTCAAATGGAGGCCCAAAGAGTCAGATGCGACTGAAAAATGACTTAACACACACAATACATTATAAAAGGGAGAGGCTAGGGCTGGTACACTGAAGACTTGGGCCTTGAAGGATGAGTAGGATTTGGACAGACAAAGGTCAGCTAGGCTTCTTGCCATTCATTCACCAATTATAAGAGTTCCCACCTCAGTTCCTTTGCTCACAAGTCTCTGAAATGTGCTTCTATTCACTTCTGACCACTGAAATCCTACTGGTCCTTCAAGGCCCAGTCTAAACACCACATCCTCCATGACATTTTCTCTGATTTCTACCAGGCAAAAGTAATTTCTCCCTAACATCATCCTTTTTTATGACTGTAATCTCCTTGGGAGCAGAAACTGTCTTTTTTCTTAATACTTCTTTGTATCTCCAGAGCTTAGGACAGTGCTTGGCACATAGTTGTTTATTAATAAATGCTCATTGACTATATGACAAAACAGTTTCTTAAATACGGTCACCTCAGCTATTAGAATGAGGGTGGGGCCCTGTCTCTATCTCCCACAGCACCTAATACGGGGACATGCATTGTACACAATGTTGACTCGAAGAGGGAATGACAGAAATCACGCTGGTAAATTTGGGGGAGGGGAAGAAGGGCAAAGAGATATTGACAAGTCAGTCAATCAATCTATCAATAAACTTGAAATTATTGAATGCTTGGAAAAACAGGCCCTTTATAGATGAACAGATACATTTAATGCTTTGAGTTATGGTTTGTGTTACCAAATAAAGTATAAAAATCCTGGGAAGAACCTGGTTAGTACCAGCTACCATGCTAAAGGTAAAAACAAGGAGAGAGCTAGGCTTGGTTGCAGTAAAGTGCAGGTTACTGTGCCATGTATGGTCACTCTTTGGGAGCCATGTATACGTTACTCTTTGGGAACCCATATTGTATGGGTATACTCTTTGTATACTTAGTCTGGGGCTAGCCCTGATGGCCAGGCTAAGGCTTTTATCCAGCTTACAGTGGGGAGCCACTGAAGGTTCAATGACACGACCACGCCAAAGCACTGGAGGCACAGGCTTCTGTGGAGCAAAGGGCAGTTATGGGGGCTCCAAGGCCGCCCCTTCACTTAGGAGCTCTGCATCACTTCCTCATATACCAGGCGCAAAGCCTCCAGGACTTGCACAGAGCTGGGGCGGGCTGCTGTCATGAAGGTGTTTGAGTGAGATCCTCACCCTTCTTCAACACCACCCCATAGAAGTCCTGAAATGGAGAGGGCCCGGGTGTGGGGTGCCTGTGGGTGTCTAGGGCATGGGAAGTGCACGGGGAGCACCGCCCCTCTCCCGAGGCTTAGTGCCTGACCCAGATCAGCATCCCTACCCTGAACTCGGGGTGCCAAGGTCCCCGGGCCTGATGCCTGCCCCAGGCCCAGACCCCTGGCCCATCAGGAGCCCAATGCCCCGTGCTCTGGAGTCAAAGTTCACTTGTACATCTTGCCAGATCTGCAATTCGCTGGAGATGGCCGTCTCTGCGGAAGAGAAGGAAGGGGCTGCTCTGAGGGGCAGCTGGGAAGGACAGATGGGATGGAGGACAGCTGGGGAGGCAGGGATCAGGTGAAGAGTGTCTCAGCGACCCCCAGCTTCCCCCAGGAAGCCAAAGGGTGACCCTGGGACGAAAGCTGGACAGGGCAAGATTTGATCCTGAGAAAGGAGTATGCCTGGCAAGAGCCGCACTGACTACTGCCTCCCCTACCCCCACCAGTGTTGGGGCTCATCCTTCCGCTTGGCCAGCCCTTCCACACAAAGCTTTTCTCCGCAGAGCCATTAGGGACAGGCCAGTCCCTGCCCCACCCTCCAGCACCCAAACACAACAAGTCCTGTGCCAGTGCTGGCCAGGGACCCAGCACCTTTGATCAGACCATGGAGAAGGGAAGAAGGGAGGGCTAGGGCCAGTGAATGACCACACCCTCCAGACAGGGGTGGGAAACCTCATCCTCAGGGCCACATGTGGCCCTCTAGGTCCTCAAGTACGACCCTTTGACTGATTCTAAACTTCACAGGACAAAAGTTTGGATTCAGTCAAAGGGCTGCACTTGAGCACCTAGAGGACCTCATACAGCCTCAAGGCTGAGGTTCCCCACCCCTGATCCAGAACAACCAGGCTGCATCCCTGACCTCCTTTTCCCATTATTGCCCAGATGGCACTTTATTACTCCACTTTGTTTTCAAGGAACTATTAAACATCCCCTCAAAGGAACTGTGTCCTAGCTGAGGAAGATAGAATTTCAACGAGTCTATTTTTAATTAGCAGAGACCAAGGAGCTGTAACCGGCTGGTGAGGCCCATACTAATGGCTTTTCAAAAATGCTATGGACATGTAAATGAGCAGTCTCACATTGTCTCTGCCTTTCTTTAGAATTCGACTGCCTTTAAAGTTGAGTAATTAACTCTTGGAAACTTCAGGGATGGCTGCACTTTGGGATAAACCATTTTAATGATGTCTGTGATTTGATGTTTCTCATACTGTTCCACATCATTATCCTGGTTTAACAAGCACATAGTATAAAGCCATGTGCGCTGTGAGAAACACAATTATAAATAACTATGGGTGCTTTCAGAACCAAAAAAATGCATGTTTGCTATCACTGTAATAAAAGAAAAAAATTCCTGGGCAGCTAGGTGGCACAGTGGATAGAATTCCGTCAGGAGGACCTGAGTTTGATGAGGCCTTGGACACTGGACACTTACTAGCTGTGTGACCATGGGCAAGTCACTTAACCCCATTGCCTCACCACCCCTCCCAAAAAAAAAAAGCAAAGAAAAAAAAATCCAAGAAGCTGTCTATCTGTATGAGGCGGCTAGGTGGCCTAATGGATAGAGAGATGGCCTTGATGGGCCTAGAGTTGGAAGCATTCCACTGAATTCAAGTCCAGTGTCTAACACCTACTAGCTGTGTGATCCTGAGCAAGTCACTTAACTTCTGTCCACCTCAGTTTCTTCAACTGTAAAATGGGGATAATAATAGTCCCTTACTTCACAAACAAGGTATTTATAAAGGGGTTAGTATCGTGCCAGGCACATAGCAGGTGCCATAGAAATGCTTATTCTCTTTCCTATCTGAGCCTCAGTTTTATCTATAAGATGAGCATAATAATAGCACCTAACAGATTGTTGTGACAATCCAACGAGATTGCTTAGCAAAGCACTTTGCATAACTTAAAGCACATTACATAAATGCCAGCTACTATCATTCTGTAGCTCATGAGTTATTGCTTTATAATATTATTAAAGTGGTTAAAGCATAGCTAAAACACCTAATTAAGCAAAGACCTATTAAGTGCCTACTGCAAGCAGAGTGCTGTTCTAGGTGCTGGGGCAGATAGATTCAATTAAAATTTTATATTAAATTATATTTTATACTTGTATAAAACATATATTTGTATATATGCACATATAAATTTAAATATGTATATAAATGTTGTTTTTCAGTTGTTTTAGTCATATCCAACACTTCATGATCCCATTTAGGATTTTCTTGGTAAATCTACAGGTTTGCCATTTCCTTCTCCAGCTCATTTTACAGATGAGGAAACTGAGGCAAACTGGGTTAAGTAACCCGCCCAGGGTGACACAGCTAAAAAGTGTTTGAGGCCAAATTTGCACTCAGGAAGATGAGTCTTCCTGACTCCAGGCCCAGCATTCTATCTACTGGACCAGCTAGCTACCTATTTATACACACACATACATATGTACCTATAAATGCATGCATACATGTACATATATACGTGTGCACATAAAAAGGTGTGTTTATTTATTTATTTAGCCCTGCCGTCATGGGGCTTACCACTCTGACTCGATAAATTTAATATTGTGTAAACAGCATGGTGCTTCATGAATGTAGCTCACATTATTATCTTAGTGCATTATCTGTTACATCATTTAATTTGCTCTTTCCACAAAAATCCTACTAGGTGGGGTAAGTGCTCTTCTCTTTTTAAGGACAAAGAAACAGACTCAAGAGACAAAGAGATTAAGGAGCTGCTGAAAATGGCTAAGCCAGCCCTGGAACCTGGTTCTCCTGACTAGCATGCACTGGCTACTGAAGCCGACTGAAACAGATTTTGCCTGAAAGACACAAATGATGTTTCATAAGAACTGAAGTGTACATTGGACTTCTGTTTGCTGCTGCTCTATTGAATTTCAGTTAAAGTACAGTTTTCTCCAAAGTCTGTTTTGTCCCTATGACATCAGTCAACACGTCCTCCACGCCCAGTTTACAAACCTGGTAAACACACTCTGGATATGAAGACATGATAATGCTTCTGATCCGAAACTGTCATATTCCAAGAAGGTTTTCTAGGTAAGAAAAGATAATTGCAGACAGGGGTCTCTGATGTGACACAAACTTTCATAACCACTATTTACTGCAAAGGACAATAATTCAAATTCCTCTGCATTTGGCAAGAACAGTATGTCACAAATAATGAATTCACTGACAGCTTTCAGGATTACAAAATGAATTCAAGGCCAATTAGGGATCATGAAGACAAGGAAAAAAAAAGCTAAGAATTCAGGTCAAGGGAAGAGGCCACAGCTGGCCAGCTGAGGCACAGTTTGCCAAACTCTTTGCTTTTACACATATAAAAATTAACTATAATACATAGAACTGTAAATAGCACTTCTGCGTGAGCTGAGAAAACAGCAGGTATTTTGCCTGTGGTATGGGCCTCAACATCAAGCAAAGTGGGCTTACAGGTAGTCATTTAATGAATAAATATTGAAAGAATCAAGGTAGGGAGTTCTGAAATTACTAAATAGGAAAACCCACAAATAGACTATTCATCATCATTCTTTCTTCACCTAGCCAGCTGGCATTTCTGAATTAAACCGGTATGACAAAGTATAGGCTAAATTATTACACTTATGCCACGACTTTCTACATATTAAAGATGATTTTGATGCTCAAAAAAAATGCTATGGAAATAACTGAGATGTCTCTTAATTCTGCTTTAATTAAAACTAAAACACAGTAAATGAAGAATTGGGTGAGAGGGAACAGGTTTGTCTGCGTAGAATCAAATGATACTTCTGAGTTGATCCCCGTAATCTGTGTTGCCTTAAATTATGTCTTTACATAGAGAGAGAAAACCCCATACTCTGGTAGAAGCTGAAGGCCATCACAATTCTCTTCTAACTGAACTGCTGGAACAGAGGATGGGGATGTGAGCTCTATTTCCCTCTCAGTTTTGAGAAATGTGCTTTTTGGGCCTTTAAGATGCCATTTCATTTCAGCAAATGCTTCAGCTGGTCCTGTAGATTTGAAGACAGCTCAACACTGCAAATCAGATGGAGAAAAGGTTCATTTGGAATAAACAAGTAACAAACATTTTTTTTCACTTTAATGTTAAAATATGCTCTGTACCTGGGATAATACCTCTTCCTCCTTGCCCTCATATATACTATGAGTTCTCAAATATTAATACAGTCAACTTCTCATTAGTATGGACTACACTAGCTTCAGAATTTTCGATCATTCATATCTAGGTCCCTAGCTTTATACTGCCAATGAAGGGGGAAGAGATTTGCTAAGCAAATTAATGTTATAAATATGATTTCAGAGGGCATATTTTGTCTACCTGACCAATCAATCAAGAAGCATTTATTAAGTGCCTACTATGTACTAGGTACTATACTATATGCTTTGAATATACAATGAAAGAAATAATCCCTACTGGCAAGGAGTTTACAGAATCAACAATTTTATTAACTTGAATACATTAAATGATTCAATTCAATAAATGTATATTATCCATTAGAATGTAAATGGATGTTGCCAATTAAAAGTGCCACTTAAAAGTGATTAAATTTGGTTTGAGGTGCCATTTGGATAAACTGTGTTAGCAACCAGATGAGCTGCTATCTGAAAGTTAATGACATTTCTTTAAGAATGCAGGGATACATGGTTCAAGATACAGAGAGTATAAGTCAACCAGTAGGTTGACCTAAATTTCCCATCCAGCCAGGACCCAGCTGCAGAGTTTCTGCAGGCTAGCCACCCCCCCTTCCCCCAAGCTTCCCCCACCCCATGCCTCCAGTGTTACTTACTTCTTCTGAATAGCTTCTTGCCTCAATAAGAAAAGAGGAGAGGAAAATAAGAATTATAGTCTAACTCAGAATGCACAACAAGGCACACAAGCTGAAATAAGTTTTTAGTTTTTGTCACATGCTATATCACTGTCTTTCATACTAACTGGCTACTACTGACTGAAGAGTCCTACACATGAGTAGATACAGCTGCCAAGATGGATTCCCAACTCAGTCCCTCTGGCCCCGTCCATCACATTAATGGGATGTGATTCAGCAGATTACATTCAAGGCTCAAGCTCATCCTGGGTATCTAAGGCTTGGAGATATCATGTCAGCAGACCCACACCCATATGGAGAACAACCACGCACGATATTGTTTATTAAAATATTAGAAGTTCGAATGCAATTGAACATTCCTCAAAAGAAAATAAATGAAACAAATTAACCACTTCAATTTCTTTCTCATTCGCTAGTCTCTAAAGATAAAAAAACAACTAAACTGAAGCAAATCTGAGGAATAATAAATGAGGTTTCTTAAAAGTACAATGTGATCGTTTGAGGAATCTTAGAAAAAATGTCTCTTTTTAAAAGCCATCTGTGTGATCTGTATGTACTGGACACAACTGCATTAATGTGAACCACAGTGATAAGGGAGGGTGCAGCTTCCCAGTACGCATATCCTGGTCCCAAGTCCACAAATGCTTCATTCCCATCATTCCCACTGGGCCAATATGCTCCTAAAACAAACTTTCTGCCCCTTTGGCCTACCCTGGGGATATCGTGAGGAAGCACAGACAATGCTGATCCTGCAAAGAGCTCCCCTTCAGAGTTTACACTGTACTTACTGATATTGAAGATGAGTTGTTATAATTGCCATTTTCCTTAAACTCTGTATACAAAAACAAACAAACATAGAAATATGACTGTCCACTTCATGGCAGCAACAGAAGCTATACTGTCCTTAGAAAACCTGACTCTTAAAAGAAAAGACTTCTTACGTCTTCTGAGTGCAAGATGGCATCTTCCTGCAACACCATGTTTCGAGCTGCCTGACCCAGCAGCTGAAAGACAGAAATAAAAATGGTAATAATCAACACAATTTCCAAACTTCCTGCAATCTTCCTAGTGCAGCTGCTGCACCCCTCCCGCCCTCCCTACTGCACATACACTCAAGATGTAATGGAGGCTAATTTTCCATTTGTTCATGTTGAGAATGCATTTCCTTGGCTCCATGGCGAGCCTGGCACAGTTTTGACATCTGTTCTAAAGGCCACTGCTTCAGAACAGAAGCACTCTGAAACTGCTGAGCTTTCCACATGGCTCATTAGCCAAGCGCTGAGACAGGGTCTCCCGGGGGCGTCGGGGGAGGGGGGGGTAGATGTCAGGATAAAAGGCGAGGTTGAGAATCACAAAACTTCAGAGTTGGAAGAGACCCCAGAGACCATTTGGTCCACCTGGTACCTGACCAGGAACTGCCCCTCCAATATCCCTGACAAACAGATGGTCATTTAGCCTTCATTTAAAGACCTCTAGTGAGCAGGAATGGCCCTCTCCCTCATGAGGCAGCCCCTTCCACTTTTTGATAGCTCTAGCTCTTCAATCTTCCTTTACATCAAGTCAAAGTTTGCAACATAGAGGCTCCCAGGATGATAGATTGAGGGTCTGAAGGAACCTTGGAGGTCATCGAGTCCAAATCCTTCACTTGTCAGATAAAACGAAGCCCCAAGACCGGCCCATCAGGTCACAGGTGACACTTGACCACCCCCCCCAAAAAAGTGTAACCCCTTTTCTACGTGGCTGCTCTCCCAAGCCTTGATTATGCCCGCCTAGGTCTTCCCTTCTTCAGGATAAATATCCCCAGTTCTGTTGACTGACATTCGTAAGTGGTGTGGGGCTCCACACCCAAAAGTGTTTTGGCCTAACGTGCTGCAGTTTCCCCTCACAGAACACTGAGGCTCCAGTCAAAATAAGCCCCAAAGCTCCCTTAAGTGTTCGCCTGGGCGCAAGGACACTGAACATTTCACCAGCGCTACAGCCACAACCACTACCTGGACTCTCATTTTCCTTCCCTTTGTTGCAACTCTTAAATGGCCAATTCCGAGCCCCCATAGAGGCTTATGGGTAGATGACCCACGGAAGAGTTCTTCCAGCTAGAAAGGTCAGTGTCATAAGCGAAAAGGATTCATTTATTCTGCCTGATGTAGTAAAAAGAACAACAGATTTGAAATGAGAGGATCTGGGTTCAAATCATGACTGTGCTACCTTAGTGAGCTTGGGCAAGTCATGTCCAGTTCTAAATTCTATATAAATGTGAATATTATTGATAATATTACTTCACTCCAGTGGTTTCCTATGGTCCCCAGGATCAAATACAAAATGATCTGTCTGGCATTCAGAGAAAGCCCTTCATAGCCTAGCCCTCTCCTACCTTTCGAGTCTTTTATACTTTATTTACTCCTCACCATATATTCTTTGATCCAGTAACACTGGCCTCTGGCTGTTCCATGAATAAAACACTCTATCATTGAGCTCCAGGCATTCTCTCTGGCTGTCCCCCATGACTGGGATGTTCTCCCACCTCCACTCCGACTACTGACCTCCCTGGTTTCCTTTAAGTCCCAACTAAAATTCCACCCTTTACAGGAAGCCTTCCCCGACCTCCCTTAATTTCAGTGCCTCCTCTCTGTGAATTATTTCCTATTTATCCTGCATTGCTTGCTTTGTATTTTATTTGCATGTTGTCTCCCCCATTAGACAGTATGTTCCTTGAGGGCTGGGGCTGCTTTTTCCTCTTTTGGTATCCCCAGTGTTTAAGCACAGTGCCTGGAAAAAAGGAGAGGCTTAATAAATGTACTGACAGTACTCATCTGATCTTCACAACAATCCTGTAAGGCAGTCAAATATTGTTATCCTCATTTTACAGATGAGGAGATTGAAGGATCAGAGGTGAAATGACTAGCCCCAAGATGGATCACCTGGGAAGAAGCAGGGGTGGGATCTGAATCCTGTTTTTCTGACTTCAAGTTCAGTGTTCTCCCTAGTACACTATTCTGTCTGAGTCAAGGAGCCCTGAAGCTGGAGGGGGGAAAGCCAATAAAATGTTAACAGTTGGTCCAGGAAAGAAAAGCTCATCTATTAGCCAAGGAAATTAATCCTTTCTGGAGATGCAAAAAGTGACAAGAATGGCTGCAGGACCAGGATGTGGGAAGTGAAAGGAAGGATTCAGATGTCAGAAGGGATGGCCAGTCTTTATCAAATCCAGGAAGGGAATGCACAGCAGGATATGGAAAGCATCTCTCCTGTGCAGGTCAGGTGGCCCAGGGTACCTGCTCTTTAATGACCAAGGGCAGCAGTGCCTCGCACGTGGGGAGAACATTTTAAATGTGGGCTCAATACAACTGGGCAAATTCTTTCCCATTTCTAAGGCAATTTCCTCTTCTGTGCAATGAACTCTAAGGTCCCTTTCAGTTCTAACATTCTTTAATCTCATCATCCTAATGAACAGGTTCAGACGAAATGGTGTAGTGGAAAGAACACTGGACCTGGAATCTGAACCCCGCGTTTAAAGTCCTCTACTAGCTCTGTGTGACCTTGGACAAATCACTTAACCTCTCTGGGCTTCATTTACGAAATTTAGGACTTCAGATGATCTCTGAGATCTTTCCGTCTTCATTCACAAAGCGAGCCATTTACCATAGATGATCTCTGGGATCTTCTCCTTTTAAATCTAATGATCCTATTACTGCCTGGGGGACTAGCCTAGATGGGCCCTCAAGTTCCTTCCAATTCTGGGACTCAACGCTTTCAAGATCACGATCCTTAAGACACAACCACACAGTAGCCACGCCCACCACGTCTCTCCCACTCCTCAATGGACTTCAGTTCCCAGGATGCACCACTTTATTTGCAGGCTCACAACCAGATACTGAAGAGGATTCCATGGGGAAAACTACAAATCCCAATATGCAGCGCGGCTTCCGCCCGCTTTCCCCAGCGCTCGCCCACAGGTTTTTCCTCCCCATCCCCTCGCCTAGAGCGGCCTTCCGCCTCACCTCAGAGCTCCGTGAACCCTTCAGCACCTGCTTGGTGAGGGCGATCACGTCCGTACCGCAGGCATTCACCTTTTCGGTGAGCAGCCCTTTCACTGACTGGCCAAATCGCGACTGGGGATCGGGCGCCCCCGCCGCCATTGCAGCGGACCGTCAATGGCTCCGTTGGCGCAACGGCAAGTCGCTGGGACCAAGAGAAGCTGAAACGCAATGTGAATGGAGAAAGAAAGGACCTAGGGCGCATGCGCTTGTATCCGGCGGGGCTTGACCGCTTTGTGTCTTTGCGAGCAACCTCAGACAAATTTGCCCAGCATCCTTTATTCGGTGGAAGAAGCAGTAGCTCCCGTCCTTATTAAAGGCCACAGTGCATAGCCCCTGCCCACAGCTACCTGTGACTGTAAATGGGAAAACTTTTAGCAGTGCATTCCCCTAACTTTTATTAAGTCGGTTAGGTACAATGCTTTGTGGTACTCTGGGAGACAAAACATGGCGGGCCTTGCCCTCATGGAGCTTACAATCTAGTAGTAATGCAAAGCAGAAAGCAGTAAATGCAAAATGAGACCTACAGAGTATAGTGAAATCAAATAACAAGGCTCACCCTTAAATTGGAGGATGAGGAAGGTTTCATTATGGGAGGAAAGAGAGGATATTCCAAGTTGAGAGCCCCTTTCAGATAGGGAGTTGAACTTTGAGTCAGGAAAACCTAGATACAATTCCCAGTTCGGATATTTGATAGATATGTGACCCTCAGCAGATGTCTAAATCTCAGTTTCATCTGTAAAATGAGGATAACAATAGCACCTACCCCTTATTAGTGTGAGGGTCAAATAAGAGAAGTTAAAGGGTGTTGCAAACTGTAAAGTGCTTTATAAATGTGAGGTATAATAATAGTTCTCCTCTCTTCTTGGTTAGACCATTGTAATAACCTCCTAACTGGTCTCCCTGCTTCGAATATCTACTCTCTTCACACAACTGCCAGACTCATCTTCCAAATGCACAGGTGTGATCATATCACTTCCTTGCTTGAAAAATTTCTGTAGCTCCCTATAGCCTATAGGATGAAATGCAAACTCTCCTTACTTAACCTATAAGGCCCACTGTAATCTGATGCCAATTTACTTTCCAACCTTATTTGAGGCTAATCTCCTTTGTGCACCCTACATTGCAACCAAACTGGAGTATTTTTTTTTTATCACATTTAGCAGTTCCTTTGCATCCAGACATTGATCAAGACTCCATTAGATTTCCTGTACTTTGAGTATATTCCCTCCTCAACTCTGCCTATTGAAAGTCTTCTTTTCCTTCAAGGCTCCGCTTAGGTGCCATTTCTCCTTGAGACCTCTGATCCTCTTACCTGGAAGCATTCTCTTTCTCCTCAGATTGTTGTAGAGCATTTCATATGGATCTCAGTTTTTATAGAATTTCAGAGTTGGAAGGAAACTCAGCAACCAGTTCATTCCCAAAAAAGAATTTCCCATATAACATACCCAACACAACTTGCCCAGCCTTTGCTTGAAGACTCCTGATAAGGAAGAACCCTCTACATTCCAAAGCAGACCATTCCACTTTCCACCATTTCTAATCATTAGGAAATTTTTTTTCTTTACATCAAGCCTTAATTTGGCTCTTTGCAACCTCTGGCATTGACTGGTTCTATTATTCTTTATTAAGAAGATTGTATCCTATAACCTATATCAAATTGCCATATCTGGGAAGGAAAGGAGGGAAGGAGAGAATTGGAGAACTCAAATTTTTAAAAAATGGATGTTAAAATTGTTTTTATATGTAATAGGAAAAATATTAAAAAATACAAAAATTGTATACACATCTTAAGAAGATTGTATGCTTCTTTGTATGCACAATTCAGAAGACAAAAGGAAAAGGCTGAAAAACATAAATTACCTAGGAAGGAACTCCCTCTTGGGTAAGAACTACTGAGAAAACTGGAGATCAGTCTGATAGGAATGAGGCTTAGCCCAACTTCTTATGCCATTTTCCACAGTAAATTCAAAATGGTTGTGTGACCTGAATACTAAAGATCATACTTTATATTGTAGGCCAGAATACTGTTAGAACTGAGGAGGTGTCAATTAAATCCCAGAAGCCTGTTGATGCTCAGGCCATATCTGGACTCCTTTTTGGGGATGACCTTTGGAACCAGTTGATAGGTCTTGTCTTTGACATAGATGATATTGCCCAGCTAGAGCTCTTTCCTTGTTTCCTATTTAGCTCTAAAACCTTTTGGATTGTTCTCAAAAAAATAAAAATCAAATGTGTGGTCAGAGCTTATGTGGAGTATTACGTCCATTTCTGGGAGGCATATTTTGTTTTTGTTCTGTTTTTTGGGGGGCTAGGCAATGGGGTTAAATGACTTGCCCAAGGTCACACAGCTAGTAAGTGTCAAGTGTCTGAGGTCACATCTGAACTCAGGTCCTCCTGACTACAGGGCCAGTACTGTATCCACTGCGCCACCTAGCTGCCCCTCTGGGAGCCATATTTTAAGAAGGACATTGACAAATAAGAAAATAGGTCACCAAAGTGTTGAGGAAACTGGAAAAGATGAGTAATGGTTGAATAAACTGGGAATATTTATCCTGTAGAGGAGAAGGCTGTTGGGTCCCTATACAATGAAATTTGAGGGACACTGAGAAACTGTATCCCCCTCCCCTCTCTAGCTTCAATTTTCTACTATTCGAATTTATAGTGGACAATAAAGTCAAGAATATTGTCTTTTTTTTTTTTTGCTTTTGCTTTTTGGTGAGCCATTCGGGATTAAGTGACTTGCCCAGGGTCACACAGCTAGTATCAAGTATCTGAGGTTGGATTTGAACTCAGGTCTTCCTGACTCCAAGGCCGGAGCTCTATCCACTGTGCCACCTAGCTGCCCCTGAGAATATTGTCTTAAGAAAATACCTTTGAAAACATCCCGAGAGTCCAAGGTTGCCCCCTCCCCCAGTAGTATTTAGAAGTAACCTCAATAGCTTTTAGTTTTTATTGTATAGGAAAATATAGTCTTAATTGCTTTTCACCCGCATTTTTATCTCAAAGAATACAAGACTGTGGGACTGTGAAGTATTTCAGCATGCTTCACTGGACACGAACAAGAAAGTGAGCCCTATTCTCCAGGAGATCATAGGTATGTGAAACCATCAGACACCAGTCTGAGGTAACCAGATGATGAATTTAGGTACTAATGTACAAAAAGAATAGGACTATTATCAGGACAATGGAATTCTTCCACCGGAGCTTGGACTATACATATACTCACTATAGCAATGCTGTTTTATTGAGAATAAATGGTAATAGGACACTTAGACTGAAGTTTGAATAACATTTGGGGAGGGAGGAGCCATACCCATATGCACCATGAGAATAAGAGGACAGAGACTGATGGACAATTACCTCAGTGGACTCTAAACAAAAAAGACTGCCTACCAATTGTACAAAGACTGTCTGAACCAGACAGTGGCTCAGAAACGGACATTTCAAGGGAAGGAGACTCCAAACGGTGACTTCAGAGAAGAGGCAAGGACTGAATCCAGAAGCAACCTCTATTCTGCCAGGAACTTTAGCTGTAGAGATGAGAGGTATAAAGATAGCCCCAGGGCATAGTAACAGGCTATCCATCCTGGGCCTTCCACAAGTTCTTATTTAAGACTGTAGGGTATGAACACAATTATGAAACAGTATTAACACAATTATGAAACCATATGAACACAATTACAAAACCATATGAAGACAATTACAAAACAGTATGAATACAATTACAAAACACTTTTCACTTAGAAACAAAGTCAGATCTAAATAATTGGAAAAACATCAGTTGCTCATGGGTAGGCCAAGCTAATATAATAAAAATGACAATTCTACCTAAATTAATTTACTTATTTAGTGCCATACCAATCAAACTACCAGAAAATTATTTTATAGAGCTACAAAAAATAATAACAAGGTTCATCTGGAAGAACAAAAGGTCCAGAATATCAAGGGAACTAATGAAAAGAAATGCTAGGGGAGGTGGCCTAGCCATACCAAATCTTAAATTGTATTATAAAGCAGCAATCATCAAAACTACTTGGTACTGGCTAAGAAATAGAGTGGCGGATCAGTGGAATAGGTTAGGTACACAAGACACAGTAGTCAATGACTATAATAATCTACTGTTTGATAAACCCAAAGACCCCAGCTTCTGGGATAAGAACTCACTATTTGACAAAAACTGCTGGGAAAATTGGAAAAGAGTATGGCAAAAACTAGGCATAGACCAAAATCTTACATCATATACCAAAATAAAGTAAAAATGGGTACACGATTTAGATACAAAGGCTGATACTGTAAGCAAACTGGGAGAGCAAGGAGTAGTTTACTTGTCAGATTTACGGAGAACAGAAGAATTTATGACCAAACAAGAGACAGAGAACATTATGAAATTCAAAATGGATAATTTTGATTACATTAAATTGAAAGGTTTTTGCACAAACAAAGTCAATGCAACCAAGATTAGGAGGGAAGCAGAAAACTGGAAAAGAAATTATACAACCAATGTCTCTGATAAGGGCCTCATTTCTAAAATATATAGAGAACTGAGTCAAATTTATAAGAATACAAGTCATTCCCCAATTGATAAATGGTCAAAGGATATAAACAGGCAGATGAAGAAATTAAAGCTATCTATAGTCATATGAAAAAATGCTCTAAATCATTATTGATTAGAGAAACGCAAATCAAAACAACTCTGAAATACCACCTCACATCTATTGGCTAACATGACAAAATAGGAAAGTGATAAATGTTTTTTGTTTTCAACAATTTAAATTTTTTTTAACCAAAAAAAATCCAGGTGGGACTTTTTATTGTTTTTTAAACTTGATCATAGCTTTTTTCTTTTTCTTTTTATTAATTTATTTTGATTTATCAATAATCACTTCCATATGCTTTTGAGTTTAAAATTTTTCTCCCCCTTCCTCCCCACCATCCTCCCCAAGACAGGCCACAATCTGATATAGGCTATATATTTACATTCCTATTAAACATATTTTCACATTAGTGATGTTGTAAGTAAAAATTAAAACCAATAGGAGGAACCATCAGAAAGAGGAAACAAAACTCAACAGAAGAGAAAAAAATAGTAATTCAACTTCCATAGTTCTTTCTTTGGATGTGGATAGCATTTTCCATCATGAGGCCTCTGGAGATGTCTTAGATCCTTGTATTGCTGGGAAGGGTTAAGTTTATCAATATTAGTCATCATACAACATGGCTGTTATTGTGTACAATGTTCTCTTAGTTCTACTCACTTCACTCAGCATCAGACCATACAAGTCTTTCCAGGTTTTTCTGAAGTCTTATAGCACAATAGTATTTCTTGTGAGGGACTGTCTGATGTTGGCAGCTACCAGGTTGGGCGCTGTGGCAAGAGTAGGGTAAGATCTGGGTGTTTTGGAAGTCGAGGCAGGGGCTGTGGTAGGCAGAGTCCTGGTGAACTGGGATGGGCTGGATACGGAGAAGCCCTGAGGCAATGGGCGGTGCTTGTGAGATAAGCTGGGTACAAGGAAGTAGCTGGAGCTTGAGCTCCTGAGGCAAGGGGCGGTGCCACGTGGGAGTGGGACGGCAGAGGACTGAGTTCCCTTTGCTTAGTCCCCTCCCTATATGCAACGTCATCCCCAGACGCCTCTTGTGACCTTCCTGACTTCCTGGGTCCCTTTGTGCAGCACTGACCCCAGACCCCTCCTGAGTCTGACTTCCTAGGTCACATACTCTTGTCTATGTGCCATTCCCAGATGCCTCCTTCCTATATCCGGTCCTAGCCTCCTACGTCACTCCCTCCCCCTTGGTGTGCTAAACTCAGACAGCCCCTTCCGGTATCTGACCCTACAATCATTGACTAGTAAGAGGGCTGGGGAGGAGGGGCTAGGTAGGTTTTTAGGAACAAGCGTGGTCAGAACACACACGCTCTCCCCTGGCTCCTGCCCTGTTGCTCTGGCCTTGCTGCTTGGGCTTGCTATGATGGCTTGCTGTGTTGGCCTCTGAATAAAGCTCTGGTGTTGGCGCCTCCCAATGGCTCGTCTCTGTGTGGTGATCTGGCTGAGGACCGAAGACCCGGGTGTGGGTAAGACTCTGGTAGTGTGCTTCTTATAAGAGAAGTGGGTACCGGTGTACGGCTGGCAGAAGGTCGGCGTGCGGCCAGTATAATTTCTTATAGCACAATAGTATTTCATTACATTCACATACCACAACTTGCTCAGTCATTCCCCAGTTGGACATCCTCTCAATTTCCAATTCTTTGCCACCACAAAAAGAGCTGCTATAAATGTTTTTGTACTTGTGGGTCCTTTTCCCATATGTATGATCTCTTTGGGATATAGCCCTAGAAGTGCTATTGCTGGGTCAAAGGATATGCACATTTTGATAGCCCTTGGGTATAGTTCCAAATTGCTCTCCAAAATGGTTGGATCATTTCACAATTCCACCAACAATGCATTAGTGTTCCAATTTTCCCACATCTTTTCCAACATTTATCATTTTCCTGTTTTGTCATGTTGGCCAACCTGATAGGTGTGATGTGGTACCTCAGAGTTGTTTTGATTTGCATTTCTCTAATCAATAGTGATTTAGAGCATTTTTTCATATGACTATAGATGGCTTTAATTTCTTCATCTGAGAACTATCTGTTCATATCCTTTGCCCATTTATCAATTGGGGAATGGCTTGCATTCTTATAAATTTGACTTAATCCTCTATATATTTTAGAAATGAGGCCCTTATCAGAGAGACTGATTGTAAAAATTCTTTCCCAGTTTTCTACCTTCCTTCTAATCTTAGTTGCATTGGCTTTGTTTGTGCAAAAGCTTTTCAATTTAATGTAATCAAAATTATCCATTTTGCTTTTCGTAATATTCTCTATCTCCTGTTTGGTCATGAATTCTTCTGTTCTCCATAAATGTGAGCAACTATCCATTGCTCTCCCAGTTTGCTTATAGTATCAGCCTTTGTATCTAAATCAAGAACCCATTTTGACTTTATTTTGGTATATGGTGTGAGATTTTGGTCTATGCCTAATTTCTGCCATACTCTTTTCCAGTTTTCCCAGCAATTTTTTTCAAAGAGTGGATTCTTATCCCAGAAGCTGGGGTCTTTGGGTTTATCAAACAATAGATTATTATAGTCATTGACTACTGTGTCTTGTGTACCTAATCTATTCCACTGATCCGCCACTCTATTTCTTAGCCAGTACCAAGTAGTTTTGATGATTGCTGCTTTATAATACAATTTAAGATTTGGTATGGCTAGGCCACCTCCCCTAGCATTTCTTTTCATTAGTTCCCTTGATATTCTGGACCTTTTGTTCTTCCAGATGAACCTTGTTATTATTTTTTGTAGCTCTATAAAATAATTTTCTGGTAGTTTGATTGGTATGGCACTGAATAAGTAAATTAATTTAGGTAGAGTTGTCATTTTTATTATATTAGCTCGGCCTACCCATGAGCAACTGATGTTTTTCCTATTATTTAGATCTGACTTTATTTGTGTGAAAAGTGTTCTGTAATTGTGTTCATAGAGTTCCTGGGTTTGTTTTGGTAGGTAGATTCCTAAATATTTTATAATGTCTACAGTAAGTTTAAATGGAATTTCTCTTTCTATCTCTTGCTGTTGGGCTTTGTTGGTAATATATAGAAATGCTGATGATTTATGTGGGTTTATTTTATAGCCTACAACTTTGCTAAATTTGTTTATTACTTCAAGTAGTTTTTTACTCAATTCTCTAGGATTCTCTAAGTATATCATCATGTCATCTGCAAAGAGTGATAGTTTTGTTTCTTCTTTGCCTATTCTAATACCTTCAATTTCTTTTTCTTCTCTTATTGCTAAAGCTAACGTTTCCAGTATGATATTAAATAACAGTGGTGATAATGGACATCCTTGTTTCACCCCCAATCTTATTGGAAATGCTTCTAGCTTGTCCCCATTACATATGATGCTTGCTGACGGTTTTAGATAGATACTATTTATTATTTTAAGGAAGACTCCATTTATACCTATGCTCTCTAGTGTTTTTAATAGGAATGGGTGTTGTATTTTGTCAAAAGTTTTTTCTGCATCTATTGAGATGATCATTTGGTTTCTGTTAGTTTTGGTGTTGATATGCTCAATTATGCTGATAGTTTTCCTAATATTGAACCAGCCCTGCATTCCTGGTATAAATCCTACCTGGTGATAGTGTATTATTCTTGTGATAAGTTGCTGTAATCTATTTGCTAATATTTTGTTTAAAATTTTTGCATCTATATTCATTAGAGAAATTGGTCTATAATTTTCTTTCTCTATTTTGACTCTTCCTGGTTTAGGTATCAGCACCATATTTGTATCATAAAAAGAATTTGGTAAGACTCCTTCTTCACCTATTTTCCCAAATAGTCTATATAGTATTGGAATTAATTGTTCGTTAAATGTTTGATAGAATGCACATGTAAATCCATCTGGCCCTGGAGATTTTTTCCTAGGTAGTTCATCAATGGCTTGTTCAATTTCTTTTTCTGAGATGGGGTTATTTAAGTATTTTACTTCCTCTTCTGTTAATCTGGGCAATTTATGTTTTTGTAAATATGTATCCATTTCACTAAGATTGTCAAATTTGTTGGCATATAGTTGGGCAAAATAATTCCTAATTATTGTTTTAATTTCCTCTTCCTTGGTGGTAGCTTTACCCTTTTTATTCTTGATACTAGTAATCTTGTTTTCTTCTTTTTTTTAAAATTAAATTAACCAAAGGTTTATCTATTTTATTGGTTTTTTCATAAAACCAGCTCCTAGTTTTATTTATTAGTTCAATAATTTTCTTAATTTCAATTTTATTAATTTTTCCTTTGGTTATCAATATTTCCAATTTGGTGTTTAATTGAGGATTTTTAATTTCTTCTTTTTCTAGTTTTTTTAGTTGTATGCCCAATTCATTGATCTCCTCTTTTTCTATTTTATTTATGTAAGCATTTAGAGATATAAAACTTCCCCTAAGAACTGCTTTTGCTGCATCCCATAAGTTTTGGAATGTTGTGTCATTATTGTCATTCTCCTAAATGAAATTATTGATTGTTTTTATGATTTGTTGTTTGACCCAATCATTTTTTAGGATGAGATTATTTAGTTTCCAATTATTTTTTAGTCTATCTTTCCATGGCCCTTTATTACATATAATTTTTACTACATCATGATCTGAAAAGGATGCATTTAATATTTCTGCCTTTCTGCATTGGATTGTGAGGTTTTTATGCCCTAGTATATGGTCAATTTTTGTGTATGTGCCATGTACCACCAAGAAAAAAGTATATTCCTTTCTATCCCCATTCAGTTTTCTCCAGAGGTCTATCATACCTAACTTTTCTAATGTTCTATTCATCTCCTTAACTTCTTTCTTGTTTATTTTGTGGTTAGATTTAGCTGGTTCAGAGAGGGGGAGGTTGAGGTCCCCCACTAGTATAGTTTTGCTATTTCTTCCTGTAACTCCCTGAACTTCTTCTCTAAGAATGTGGATGCTATATCATTTGGTGTATATGTTCAGTAACGATATTACTTCATTGTCTATGGTGCCTTTTAGCAGGATGTAGTTTCCTTCCTTATCTCTTTTGATAAGATCTATTTTTGCTTTTGCTTTGTCTGAGATCAGAATTGCTACCCCCGCTTTTTTTATTTCAGCTGAAGCATAATATATTCTGCTCCAGCCTTTTACCTTTACCCTGTATGTGTCACTCTTTTTCAAATGTGTTTCCTGTAAACAACATATTGTAGGATTGTAGTTTTTAATCCATTCTGCTATATGTTTCCATTTTATGGGAGAGTTCATTTCATTCACATTCACAGTTATGATTATTATCTGCGCCTTTTTCTCCATCCTTCACCCCCCCATTCTGCTTTTCTTTTTCCTTTCTCCTTCCCCCACCTCACTAGTGTTTTGCTTTTGGCCACCGCCTCTTTCAGTCCCACCTCCCTTCTATTATTCCTTTCCCTTTTCTTCCCCTTTATCCTTACTGCTTCTTCCCTCCCTTCTATCCCCCCTCCCTTTTCTTTCCCCTTTTCCCTCCTACTGCCTATAGGGCAAGTTAGATTTCTGTACTTTACTGATTATGTTATTCCCTTCTTGAGCCAAATCTGATGAGAGTAAGGTTCAAACAATGCTCATCCCCCTCCCTTCTTTCCCTCTGCTGTAATAGGTTTTTGTGTCTTTTCCTGTAATGTAATTTACCCTTGTCTGCCTCCTCCTTTCTCAGTACATTTTCTTAGATCAGACTAATCCGCTTACTTGGATCCATTTAACCCACTTGGTTAGATTTTTTTTTTATTTTTCAAAAAATGTTTTACATCAAAGTCAACTTATATCCACCCCCTTTATGTATACCCCTTTAACATGGTGTAATAACAATACAGTTCTCAAGAGTTGCAAGTGTCATCTTCCCTTGTAGGGATGTAAACAGTTTGCCTTTATTAACATATTGTATCTTTCTGTCCCATTTAACTTTTTATGTCTCTCTTGAATCTTGTGCTTGAAGATCAAATTTTTTGTTGAGCTCTGATCTTTTTATCAGGAAGGTTTGGAAGTCCCCTATTTCATTGAATATCCATCTCCTCCACTGAAAAATCATGCTCATTTTCACTGGGTAGTTGATCCTTAGCTGCAATCCAAGCTCCTGTCCCTTAGGGAATATCATGTTCCACACTCTACGTCTTTTAATGTAGAAACTACAAGGTTCTGTGTAATCCTGACTGTGGTTCCATGATATTTAAATTGTTTCTTTCTGGCTGCTTGCAGTGTTTTCTCTTTAATCTGGTAATTTTGGAATTTGGCTGTTATATTCCTTGGCGTTTTCAAATTGGGATCTCTTTCAGGCGGGGAGCAGTGGATTCTTTCTATGGTTATTTTACCTTCTGGTTCTAGGACTTCAGGGCAGTTTTCCTTTATGATTTCCTAAAAGATACTGTCCAGGTTCTTTTTTTCATCATGATTTTCAGGTAGGTCAATAATTTTTAAATTGTCTCTCCTGGCTCAATTTTCCAGGTCAGTTGTTTTACCCATGAGGTACTTTACGTTTTCATCTATTTTTTCATTTTTTTGTTTCTGTTTGACTGATTCTTGCTCTCTCATAGAGTCAGTAGTTTCCATTTGTCCAATTCTAATTTTTAACATATTGTTTTCTTCTGTTAGATTTTGTACTTTCTTCTCCAATTGGCCAATTTTCTTCAGTGTACTTTTTTCCAGTTGGCCAATTGTGTTTTTTAGGGACTTGTTTTCTTCAGTGTACTTTTTTTCCAATTGGCCAATTGTATTTTTTAAGGACTCCTCTACCTTTCTAATTTGACTTTTAAAATCTATCTTGAGCTCTTCTAAGAAGGCTTTTTGGGCTTCAGACCAGTTCATATTCCCTTTTGATGTTGAAGATGTGGGTTTGTTGACGGTGTTGACCTCTTCAGAATTTCTGTGTTGATCTTCACTCTTCTCATAATATGAATCTATCGTATGTTTCTTCTTACTCATGGTGTTTCTTTATTCCCTGGTCTTTAAAGAGATTGAGCTCTCCTCCTGGGGAGCAGAGGGCACTGGCCCAAGCTTCTTATGTTGGGAGCCTAGGTCTTGGTCACTGGCTTTGTGTGCTGGGGCCTCTTATGTCGGCAATTGGAGGCTGTAGGGTTCTGACAGCTTACCTGGTGTTGGGCTGGAATCAGCAAGGCTGGAACTTTGGGGCAATTCTAGGTTGCCTGCTCTTCCTTTCCTTTAGTTTTCTTCAGCGCCTTTTAGATGGGTGTTGCAGGGTGTTTATCTGCCTGGGGCCCCTTGCAGTGCTGCCTCCTTTAGTTCTGCTGAGGCAATGGGAGACTCCTTTGCTGTAGAATGCCGAGGCACCTGGTGGTTTTCTGAGCTGGTTTCCACTGGTTCCCCTGCCCTCACTGAGGCACTCAGAATTCCAGGTGTTGGTGTTTGCCTGCTCTACCACCTGGGGTTCAGGATCACAACCTGGGCTCCAGGATCTCCTCCTGGTTGACAGTTGGAGGCTGTAGAGTTCTGGCAGCTTACCTGGTGTTGGGCTGGAATCAGCAAGGCTGGAACTTTCAGGCAACTCTAGGTTGCTTTCTTCAGCTCCTTTCAGATGAATGCTGCAGGGTGTTTATCTGCCTGGGGCCCTTTGTAGTGCTGTTTCCCTTATTTTTGCTGAGGCACTGGGAGACCCATTTGCTATAGAATGCTGAGGCACCAGGATCGCCTCCTTGTGTGCTAAAGTGGGGTTTTCAGCTAGCTGGCTGGGATGCCTCCCCTTCTGTACTGCTCCCCTTCCCCCAGGGCAAGAAGGGCCTTTCCTGTTAATCCCTCAAGCTACCTGGGCTACTGCACTGCTGCTCCCTGTCTTTCTTCTGGTTCAGCTGTTCCAGGGTTTTTTCTGGGGTGATGTTTTCTGGGCTTTCAGAGGTTGATAGGGCAGGGTGAGAGTGACTATCTTTTTATTCTGCCATCTTGGCTCCCGGAAGCTTACGTCCGAAAGTGATAAATGTTGGAGAAGATGTGGGAAAATTGGAACATTAATGCATTGTTGGTGAAGTTGTGAACTGATCTAACCATTCTGAAGAGCATTTTGGAACTATGGCCAATGGGCTATAGAAATGTGCATACCCTTTGATCCAGCAATACCACATCTAGGGCTATATCCCAAAGAGATCATAAAAATGGGAAAAGGACTCACATGCACAAGGATCCACAGCCCTTTCTGTGGTAGCAAAGAATTGGAAATTGAGAGGATGCCCATCAATTGGGGTATGGCTGAATAAGTTGTGGTATATGAATAGAATGGAATACTATTGTGCTATAAGAAATGAGCAAGCAGACTTCAGAAAAAACTGGAAAGACTTGTATGACTGATGCTGAGTGAAGTGAGCAGAAGCAGGAGAACGTTGTACACAGTGACAGCCATACTGTGCAATGACTAGCTTTGATAGACTTAGCTCTTCTCAGCAATGCAAGGATCTAAGACATTTCCAAAAGTCTCATGCTGGAAAATGCTATCCACATCCAAAGAAAGAACTATGGAGTTTGAATGCAGATTCAAGCATACTATTTGCTCTTTTTTTCCTTCTGTTTTGTTTTTTTCTTCTTTCTTGTGGTTCTTCCCATTGGTTCTAATTCTTCTTTACAACATGACTAATGTGAAAATGTTTAATAAGAATGTACATGTAGAGCATATATTAGATTGTACACAGTCTTGGGGAGGGAGGTGGGGAGGGAGAGGGAGAAAATTTAAAACTCAAAAGCTTTATGGAAGTGAATGTTGAAAATGAAAAATAAATTAATAAAATAAAAAATTTAAAAAAATAAAAAAAGAACGTAGGACTGTAGTTATGATGAAGGCTACAATCAGGCCATGCTATCAGCTAGCTCTGGAATTGGGGTAGATTTGTCAGCAGATCATGAAAGATTCTGGTAGAGATGAACAGTACCTCCTACTTCCAGCCTCTTTAATCAAACAACCAGTTTATTCTATAACTTGAAAGGTGTCCTAAGGTCCTTTCCCTCTTATATTGAACCAGGATGTTCCCCCTGTCCTTTCATTTCTAACCTGTGCCCGCATATCCTGTAAATCATAAAGAATTCCCTTTGTCTCCCTCATCCTATGTCATAAAATCCTTTCTTGACCTGTCTCTGATCTTTAACCCCTATAAAACTTCTAAAACTATCTTGTAAGCAGCCATCTTCCTCATGCTGTCCTTATAAAACTGTCCCTGTCCCTCTTTAAGTTGCTAGTCCTTTGCTTTCTTGTCAATAAAGCTCCCAATGGCTACAGAGAAGGTCTAAGTGAATTCTTTCACTCCTGAACCAGCTCTCCCAACTCTAAATCTCAACAATAACAACTATTATTATTTTTTCCTTTACAGATCAGTAAACTTCTGAATTTATAATTGCTAATGATAAACATTTAAAAACATTTTTGCTTTAAATCCAATATTCTTGGCCCTTTAAAAGGAAATATTCTCCACAAATTCATATATTCCCTTAAAAAGACAAGTGGTGATAATTCCTGCTCTGAATAATTCTCTCCCCTTTTCTTTTCTACTTCCTAAAAAGAGCAGAGAAATGCCCTCTCCCATTAAGAAGCTTATCAGATAAAAACCACCCTCCTGAGAATCTCAGGCTTCAGCAATTTGAATCAATGATAACCTGGCATAGTCAGTTTTTCCCCCAGGCAGAAAGCCTCTAGGGTTCCAATAATTAATTGAACAGTCCAGGAAAACATTTTAAGATTTTATATAGCAATCTCCAATCACAATACCCAATATCTTTACCATAGCCAAAATTTATGCAAGGCCAGATTTAATAAAATCCTGCTATAGGTTTACCCTGAGAGGTGGATGGCCTTTTATAACTCCATGGGTTTTTAAATCAAGCTACAAAATTTTCATTTTCAATTTTTCTTACCCAAAACAGAATCAAACTTCCTCACATTTTTAAAACTCCTTGAACCTGGCAAAGTCACCCGAAACAAACATCCAAGGGTGGGAAACTTAGAGCACATGGGCTCACCTTAGAACACCCTACCCCCACCCAACTCTCAAACTATATATATAATTTTTCTTTTTCTTTTTATTTCTCCCTACCTGCACCATTTTTGCTCAAAACTTTGACTCCTCTCTCCTACTCTTTCAAACACATTACCCTGACTACCTCCAATTTCCTTTATATTCCAATTTTTTTTTTTTTTAATTACACTCACCTCATTTTCCTGGGCTGCTTTTCTTCACCCTGTCCTGAAATCTGAAGGGAGATAAGAATTGCAAATCCAGAGAACTGCATTCCCTTTCACTCTTTTCACAAACAGCTTTTATGATGTTACTATGCATTTTAAACAAATCACTGAAATCCTAAAGTGACCACATTAAAAGACAGAAAAAAATCTTTATTTTTGCAGTTTTAAACACATTGCTTTGATAACAGATATATTGGTGGGAGAGGTACAAAGATAGTAATTTAAACTCTTAGCTTTGGGATCTAGTTAAACTTGAATTCAAATCCTCAGCCCCTTTCCTATCTTAGCCCTCACTATCTTGGGTGTTAAGCTCTAGATCCTTATCAATAGAGGCTTCTGGCTGCTCTGATTTCAGTACTAGCTTCTGGGACAGTTCAGTCCCTCCCTGCTCTTTGATTCTGGTCTTAATTTCCCGGTTGAAAGCCTAAAATGGAAGTTCTTTCCCAATGTTCTTTCTCCAATTACAGACCTTAGAAGTTTTTCTGCTATATGAAACATTTACACACAGACAGACAGCTCTGACAAGACAACATGCACACAATTTTAATTTTAAACTTGACCGGTCAAAAGAACCCCATTGTACCCCAGGTAGACTCCATGTCTTCCCAATATTTTATCATCCTCTCTGACGGGCTATACGGAAGAATCTCGGGACGACTCCAACCTCCTTCTCAGGTATCTTTCTCTTTACTTCCCATTCTGGGGACTCTAACCCCTGGGACTCGGGGACTTGAACCCCAACCCTGACAGACTACTGTTCCTGGGGACTCTAACCCCTCTTAGCCCTGTACAGGGTCGCTAACAAGGTAGTACTTAAATCCCAAATTTCCTCACCTTGCCCTGCACACAGGCTTATGTAGCAGCGGACATTTTACTTCCTTTTTTTTTTTTTTTTTAAATCACTGGTTCACTGGTTCACTGATCCTTTCGAAATGGTGAACTCTTAGTCCTCCGAAATCCGGAAAAGGAGAGGCCATCATTTTCTAGTACTGGTCTCGATCCCCAATCCAATGATGTCATCCCAAGACGGCCCCCATACTGTAGGAAATAACCTCTGGTGCCCAAATAGGCACAGTAAGTTAGACAGACTCAGGATGAGGGAAACTTCTAATATGCTTCCTGCGGGAAGCAAGTGTGGAACTCGAGAGAGGCACACACACACTGCAGAAGTGAGAGCAAACCTTATATCCCTATTCCTGGCCAAAAGTCCCTCCTAGATGACTGTCATAGGTAGAAGTCAGCACAGGTCACAGACTTCCTGAAATGCCCACCACATGTTCCCCTAGGTAAGTTTCAAGCATACTGCACTCTAAGTAAAGTTTAACTTTTGTCCTACTTCAGCCTCTTTAATCAAATGGATGATATTGGATTCATCTTTGACATCTCCTTTTCATCTGGTTCTCTAAGCTACTGACGCCTGTCTCAATTTCCTTATATGGAAATATAATAGTTTCTTACTCCTCACATTGATGGGATATGGGCCCAAAGTGAGACCTTTGTCCCAATTTGGGCTCCATTTGTCTATGGGCCCTAGAAAACCTTGGGACTGTCTTGAATTCTCCCACATGATCAAGGAGATCTCTGGCATTCCCCTGAGGCCATGGTTACACCCAATCCCCCAATTCTGTTATCCTGGACCTAGCCTGGTCCTCCATAGTCCTGCCTCCCTACGGCCCCAGGCCACTTCCCACCCTTGGTCCTATCTAGGCTCCATTTCCTTGGACTATCACCTCATAGACTACTTGGCCACTCCTAAATCCCTCCTACAGTCTTTCTGTACATGAGGTCCATCTTGTCTCCATTAAAATGCACAGATTTTCACAATCTAGCCAATAGCCCACAGATGCCCAGATTCCTTAAGAGTCTAGCTAATATGATGAATCTTCAATAAACCGTGTTTTTGGCTGAAAGAAGGCTTGGGTCAAATTCTTTCGGGCAGGACCTGAGTATTGTGATTTTGGGATTCCAGGGATTCCCTAACCTCTAGACCTCATCAACATCATATTCATTATAATAATATCTGTTATGCATATAAGTTACATATGTACTCATCATCTTCTCCATTAGAATATAAGCTTTTTGAAACTAGTGATTTTTTTCTTTCTTTGTATTTATATTCCTAGTACCTGGTATAGAACCATTTATGATACTACTCTCCACTCATAGTCACAGGTTGGGTTACCTGCGGGTGGCTGACTTCTCTTGCCAGAGGGTGGCTGACTTCTCTTAGGGTTCTATCATTGGGTAACTCTGAAAAAGCCCAGATTCTCTTTTAAGTATATTTAAGTCTCATGTAAAGATCCCCTCATATTAATCTGGACACGTAGGGTTGGGTTTGAATGTAGTGTGTTGCCTTCTCCTAATAAATACTAAGACAGTGCTCCTGTGTATATACACAAGGCAAAGACTGATTCACTTAAACCTTGGCTTTTTCTGTTTCTGAAATCCTTTCCCCTCAGGTATAGTTTTCTACTGGATTTTAAATTCAATGCCTATCTAAGGTCTGCAGGCAGTCTTTCCCTCTTCAAGCATCACACTCCTGAAGCCGTCTCTGACTCAGGTAATTAGCTTTCCACATCTGTCCACTGATGCTTCCTCTGCTGGCCACCACTTCCACTCCAGTGCTACTACTAGTGGACTCTGCTACTTACTCTGGTTGTTGGTGGGATTTCTGACAGCTCTGATGGATCTCCCAAACTCATAAGGTCACTGGGACCTTGCAATTGTAGATGAACAATTCCACCTGAAGATACTCATTCATTTAAACTAGGGACAAACAAATGCAAAAGAAACAAAGGTGCCATGTGCTCATGCCACCCGGCAGCTGAGTGGGAAATGCAGATTGTTTCTACTCTACCATCCGGGAGCTCACAGTAATTCTTGCCCCACTTGCTGCCAGAAGGAAAAGAGTGAAAGGATGGTTAGTTCCTTTTGTATTTTAAGTCAGTTCCAGTTTGGCACATCCTGCATCATCAGTCCTTTCAGCTCCTCAGTCAATTAGAAGATGTTACTATCACATGATAGCGACCTGATCACACATGACTAAAACCTCCATCATTCCAAGTGGTTGCTTAGACAAGAACCAGGCATGGAAATATCTATACATGCTTATGGACCAGATCCTCATTGGCCAGTTCTTTCATTATACTAGTATAGTTCCTGACACACAGTACGTTTTTAATAAATACTTGTGGATAAGGTCCAAAAACACTCAAATACACAAAAAATTTTTTTAAAAGATCGAACACAAGAAGCCCATTATTTATTTTCACATGTACTACATATATTAACTTTAACAATATCATGAAATCAAATTTTCTGTGTCCCTTTTTGAAACCTTTTTCCTGAGATTTTGTTGATTTTACTGTTATTGAAATAATTATAGTCTGTGTATATTGTCTATGTTCTGCTTTCTTCATTCTGCATCACTTCAAATGCTTTCCTGTTTTTCCTCATATTCTTTATATGTCCTTTCTATCATAAAATAAAATGTTATTACATTCATACATCACATTTTCTTTGGCAGATTGTTCTATCAGCCCCACTCTATCATTTATCTTCAATCTCTTCCTGTCTACTGGTTGTTTCCCTACTGCCTACAAACACAGCCATATTTTCCCCATCCTCAAAAAATCTTCTCTTGATCCATCCATTCCTACTAACTATAGTCTCATAGTTCTCTTCCCTTTTTGTGGCTAAAGAAGACAGAAGGTCATCTATAATAGGTGCCTCTACTTTCTTTTTGTTATCTTCTTAAGTCTTTACAGTCTGGCTTCTGATCTCATCATTCAACCCAAACTGCTCTTTCTAAAATTACTAACATTATTTTAATTGCCAAATCTAATGGCCTTTTCTTAATCCTCATTCTTCATGACCTCTCTGCAGCCTATGATACTGCTGATCACTCTATTCTCCTTAATATTTTATTCTCTTTAGGTTTTCATGGCATTACTCTCTCCTGATTTTCCTCCTATCTCTTCTACCACTCCTTCTCAGTCTCCTTTGCTGGATTCATCCAGGTCAATGCTGCTAACCATGGAATTCCCACAGGGCTCTGTCTTGAGCCCACTTCTTTTTTTCCTCTATATTATTTCACTTGATGATCTCATCAGCTCCTATGGGTCTATTTGTCATCTCTATGCTAATGATTCTCAAATCTACTTATCCAGCTTTAACACCTCTAGTCTCACATCTTCAGTTGTCAATTGGACATCTCAGGCTAGATGTCTAGTAAGCATCTTAAACTCAACATGTCCAAAAATGAACATATCATCTTTCCCCAAAAACTTTCACACTTCTCCATTACTGTTGAAGAGACCACCATCTTCTCAGACCTTACTCTCTATTATCTGCCTCTCACCCTTCCCTCTTCTCCCTCCATATCCAATCTGTTGCCAAGGTCTGTTGTATAGACATGCCTTATTTTATTGTGCTTTGTAGATAGTGTGCTTTTTTTTGTTGTTGGTTTTTTTTTTGTTTTTTTTTTTTTTTTACAAATTGAAGGTTTTTGGCAACCCAAAGTCAAGCAAGTCTATTGGAGCCATTTTTCTAACAGTGTGTGCTCACATCATTTCTTTGTGTCACATTTTGGTAATTCTCACAATATTTCAAACTTTTGCATTATTATTATATCTGTTTTTGTGATCTGTGATCAGTGATCTTTGATGTTACTATTGAAATTGTTTTGGGGATTCAAGAACCACACCCATATAAGACAGCGAACTTTATAGATAAATGTTCTATGTGTTCTAACTGTTCCACCAACCGGCTGTTCCCCAATCTCTCTCCCTCTCCTTGAGTCTTCCTATCCCCTGCGACACAACATTGTTAGGTCAGTTAAGAACTCTACATGGCCTCTAAGTGTTCAAGTGAAAGAAAGAGTCAATAGATGCAGCAAACTTCATTGTTGTTTTATCTTAAGAAATTGCCACAGCCACCCCAGCCTTCAGCAGCCACCACCATGATCAGTCAGCAGCCATCAACACTGAAGCAAGACCCCCAACTAGCAAAAAGGTTATGACTCACTGAAGGCTTAGATGATGGTTAGCATTTTTTGGCAATAAAGTATTTTTTAATTAAGGTATGTATGTTGTTTCTTTAGACTTAATACTACTGCACATTTAAAAGACTACAATATAATATAAACATAACTTTTATACGCACTGGGAAACCAAAAAAATCATGTGATTGACTTTATTGCGATGTTTGATTTACTACGGTTGTCTAGAACCAAACCCACAATACCTTTGAAGTATGTCTGTACTTTCACAACATCTCTCTCACAGGTCCCCTTCTCTCCCCTGACACGCCAAAGTTCCTAGCCCCGGTCACCTCATGCTCAGACTATTGCAGTAGCTTTTTGGTTGATCTCCCTACCACAAATCTCTCCCCATTCCAGGCCAGCCTCTACTCAGCTGTCAAAAAAATCTTCCTAAAATGAAGGTCTGACTATTTCATGCCCCCCTCCTCCTCCACTCAGCAAATTTTAGTGGTTACCACCAGGATAAAATATAAAATTTTATATAAAATACAAAATCACCTGCCACCTCCCCACCTTTCCAGTCTTCTTACATCTTATACCCTCTACATACTATGCCTGGAATGTCTCCTGGCCTCCTAGGCTTCCTTCAAGTTCCAGCTAAAATCCCACCTTCTACAGGAAGCCTTTCCTGACTCCCCACTAATTCTAGTGCCTTCCCTCTGTTGATCATTTCCAATTTATCCTTTCTATATCTTGCTTGTACAGAGTAGTTTGCATGTTTCCCCCTTTATACTGTGAGCTCCTTGAAAGCAGGGACTGTCTTTTACCTTTCTTTGTATCCTCATCTTTTTGCATAGTACCTGGCACTTTGTAGGCATTTAATAAATATTTATTGACTGATAATTTTTTCAATCATCCATTGAATTGGGCACATTTTTCTCTATAATAAATAATATTACTATGAACAATTTCTTTAAACAAAGACATCTTATTTTTTTCTTTTCAATAACATCCTTAGGATACAGTCCTTGCAGTCAGATCACTGGGCCAGAAGGCATAAAAAAGTTTTGTGTATTTTATTGGATAATGTCATATTAATTTCAAAGAAGATTGTACCAGTTCACATCAGCAGTTAAACAGCACTGATTCTCCACAACCATAACAACAATGAATTTTGTAATTTTTAACTATAATTGCCAATTTGATGGGCATAAGGTTATATCTCAGAGTTGTTTTAATTTTCATTTCTCTCTACTGGAGAGTTTTAAAATTATATCAGGTGTTTATTGATCATTTGTGTTTCTTATTTCAAAAAGCACCCACATTCAATAACTTTGGCATACACGTAAACCTCTTTTTAGGTTCAAAGAAGTAATTGCACAAATACAAGACTGGAGAAATCTAGCTGGGTAACAAGTTGTTGTTCAGTCATGCCCAACTCTTTGTGACCCCATTTGGGGTTTTCTTGGCAAAGCTACTAGAGTGGTTTGCCATTTCCTTTTCCAGCTCGTTTTACAGATGAGGAAACTGAGGTAAACAGGGTTGAGTGACTTGCCCAGGGTCTAGTAAGTGTCTGAGGCTGGATTTGAACTCGTGAACATAAGCCTTCCTGATTCCAAGCCCAGTGCTCTATCCACTGCACCACCTAGCTGCCCCCTTGATAAAATACAAACTCCTTAAGCATTCAGTCTGGCCCCAACCTAACTTTCCAGACTTACCTCCCACTGGTCCTATGAATTTTCTGATCCAATTGGGTTGATATCCTTACTGTTCTATAAAAGAACAAGAAATCAAGGAGACTGGAGGTTAAAAGTAGAGGGAGACAACAAAGCTCTGTTGATCCAATTCAATTTAACTCAATGGCTAAGAACATTTACTATGTGCCAAGCACTGTGGTAGGTGCTAGAGATGGGGATTTGTTATTATTGTTGTTCAGTTGTGTCCAACATCTTTGTGATCCCATTTGGAGTTTTCTTGGCAGAGATACTGAAGTGGTTTGCCACTTCCTTCTCTGGCTCTTTTTTTTTTTGGTGAGGCAATTGGGGTTAAGTGACTTGCCCAGGGTTACACAGCTAGTGAGCATCATGTGTGTGAGGCCACATTTGAACTCAGGTCCTCCTGACTCCAGGACAGGTGTTCTAGCCACTGCACCACCTAGCTGCCCCTTCTCTGGCTCATTTTACAGATGAGGAAATTGAAGCAAACACGGTAAAGTGACTTGCCTAGGGTCACACTACTAATAAGTATCTGAGGCCAGATTTGAACTCAAGGAGATGAGTCTTCCTGACTCCCGGGCTGAGCTCTCTATCCACTGTGCCACCTAGCTCCCAGGGACAGGGATACAAAAACTGAAATGAAACATTCCCTATCCTCAAAGAACTTTTTATTCTATTGCCTCTGCTTTTCTCTCCATATGCCCTATGTTTTTAGCACAGCGCTTTGCATGTAGAAAACACTTAATAAATGACTTTTTCTTCCTTCATAAGAGAAACAACACATACATTTAAAAATAAATTTAGTATATATACAAAGCAATTCTGGAGAAATGGTCCTAGTACTTGGAGTGATAAAGATGTGTACCGGCCGCGCCGACCTTATGCCGGCCGCGCCGAACACTCCTCCTATAAGGAGCAGGCTGCCAGAGTCATACTCACTCATCAGTCTTCGGTCCTCAACCGGATAAACACACAGAGACGAGCCATTGGGAGGCGCCAACACCAGAGCTTTATTCAGAGGCCATCACAGCAAGCCCAAGCAGCAAGGCCAGAGCAACAGAGCAGGAGCCAAGAGAGCGCGTGATCTGACCACACTCGTTCCTAAGTACCTACTAGCCCCTCCTCCCCAGCCCGCTTACTAGCCAATGATTGTAGGGTCAGATACCGGAAGGGGCTGTCTGAGTTTAGCACACCAAGGGGGAGGGAGTGACGTAGGAGGCTAGGACTGGATACAGGGAGGAGGCGTCTGGGATTAGTGCATAGACAGAGTACGTGACCTAGGAAGTCAGGAAGGCCACAGGAAGGAGGCGTCTGGGGTCAGTGCTACACAAACGGGCCCAGGAAGTCAGGAAGGTCACAGGAAGGAGGCGTCTGGGGTTGACGTTGCATATAGGGAGGGGACTAAGCAAAGAGAACTCGTTCTCTGCCGTCCCACTCCCATGTGGCACCGCCCCTTGCCTCAGGAGCACATGCTCCGACTACTTCCTTGCACCCAGCTTATCTCACATAGCACTGCCCACTGCATCAGGGCTTCTCCGTACCCAGCCCATCCCAGTTCACCATGACTCCGCCTACCACAGCCCCTGCCTCGGCTTCCAAATACCCAGATTTACCCCAATCTTGCCACAACGCCCACCTGGTAGTTGCCAACATTAGACAGTCCCTCACAATGATGGGCTTCTTTTAGGACATAGCACTTGGGCTGACCTTTTATGATGAGAGAGAGCTAATGTATGGCTCCAGCAGACCCAGAATAGATATCTCTAACCTCTTCTTCCTTATTCCCCCCCAAGGGAGACTTTCATTCTTACCAGCAGGGAAAAATGTACCTGTCAGATCTATGGCTAAGGGAAGAGTTTATAATCAGACAAGAGATAGAGAGGATTATGGGAAGTAAAATAGGTAATTTTGATTACATGATATTAAAAAGCTTTTGCACAAACAAAACTAATGCAGCCAAAATTAGAAGGAAACTGGGGAAAAAAAACTTTTACAGCAAGTTTCTCTGATAAAGGCCTTATTTCTCAGGTATATAGGGAACTGAGCCAAATTTATAAAAATAAAAGCCAATTCCCAGTTCATAAATGAGCAAAGGATATGAACAGGCAGTTTCCAGAAGAAGAAATCAAAGTTATCAATAGTCACATGAAAAAATGCTCTAAATCACTACTCATTAGAGAAATGAAAATTAAAACAACTCTGAGATACCACTTCACATCTATCAGACTGGCTAACATGACAGAAAAGAAAAATGACAAATGCTGGAGGGGATGTGATAAAATTGGGACAACAATGCATTGTTGATGGAGTTGTGAACTAGTCCAACCATTCTGGAGAACAATTTGGGAACTACATCCAAAGAGCATAGCCTTTGAACCAGCAATACTACTACTAGGTCTGTATCCCAAAGAGATCAAAGAAAAAGAAAAAGGACATATTTGTAAAAAAAAAAAAAATTTTTTAAAAAAAGCATATATATATATAAAATCAGCTCTTTTGTGGAGGCAAGAAATTGGTATTTTTTTAAATATAAATTTTTTTATTTTTAGTTTTCAACATTCACTTCCATAAGATTTTAAGTTCCAAATTTTCTCCCCATCTCTCCCTTCCCCCCCACCCCAAGATTGCATGCAATTTTATAAAGGGTCTACATCTACATTCATATTAAACTTATTTTCACATTAGTCACATTGTAAAGAAGAATGAGAACCAATGGGAGAAACCACAAGAAAGAAGACACAAACAAACAAACAAACAAAAAAAGACAGAGACAGAGAGCAAGGAATATGCTTCGATCTGCTGTGAGGGACTGTCTGATGTTGGCTACTGCCAAGTAGAGGTTGTGGCAAGATTGGGGTAGGAACTGGGTATTAGGAAGTAACCGGAGCTCACGCTCCCGAGGCAGGGGCTGTGGTAAGCGGAGTTGTGGTGAACTGGGATGGGCTGGATACGGAGAAGTCCTGAGGCAGTGGGCAGTGCTATGTGAGCTGCGATAAGCTGGGGAAGGAACAGGATACAAGGAAGTAGCCGGAGCATGTGCTCCTGAGGCAGGGGGCTGTGCCACGTGGGAGTGGGACGGCAGAGGATGAGTTCCCTTTGCTTAGTCCCCTCCCTAAATGCAACGTCAACCCCAGACGCCTCCTTCCTGTGTCCTTCCTGACTTCCTGGGTCACGTACCTTCCCTTTGTGTAGCACTGACCCCAGACGCCTCCTCCCGGTATCTGGGCCTGACTTCCTAGGTCATGTACTCTTTGTCTATGCACTAATCCCAGACGCCTCCTTCCTGTATCCGGTCCTAGCCTCCTGCGTCACTTCCGCTCCCTTGGTGTGCTAAACTCAGACATCCCCTTCCAGTATCTGACCCTACAGTCATTGACTAGTAGGCGGGCTGAGGAGGAGGGGCTAAGTAGGTACTTAAGGAATGGGTCGTGGTCGAAGCACGCTCTCTTTGCTCCTGCTCTGTTGCTCTGGCCTTCCTGCTTGGCCTTGCTGTGATGGCCTCTGAATAAAGCTCGGGTGTTGGCAACTCCTGGTAGGCTCGTCTCTGTGTGTGTATCCGGGTAGTGCCCGAAGACTGGTAAGTATGACTCTGGCAGCCTGCTCCTTATAGGAGGAGAGTGCATGGCACGGCCGGCACAATCTGCATTTGGGTTCCATAGTTCTTTTTCTGATGTGGACGGCATTTTCCATTATAAGTCTTTTGGAATTGTCTTTGACAAACTTGAAATTGAGGAGATGTCCATCAATTGGGGAATGGCTGACAAGCTGCGGTATACAACTGTGATGGAATACTATTTTTCTATAAGAAATGACAAGCAACTGAAAACGCAGAATTCATTAAGTATCTAGTAAGCTAATGCTGGTCATCCATTCCCTGTCCACCTAAAATCATTATTTCTGAATTTTACGTGTATGTGTGATAGTCAAAGTGAAAAACTGCATTCTCGTTTGACACAAGCCTCAGCACAGATAACCTTTTCCAGGAAAAGGGCAAAAAAAAAAAATTGACTGGGGGCGGGGGGGGGGGGGGGGGCGTGGGCAGAGAAACCCTTTCCTAAGCCTAATTGTGAGGATAGGTTGTAAGGAAAAATGCATGTCATTTGACAAACTCAAGAAAATTCAAATCAGGGAAAATTGTGGTTGTAGAAAAACTTTGCTCTTTGAATTTTTTTTTTTAAGGTTTGCTTCTTTGCAAAAAAAAAATCTGGTTTTAAGGAGGTTAAATAAACTGGTTAAGCAAAGCTAGTTTTAGAAATTGATTATGTGATGGGCAGAAATTACAGTTTGAAAGCATTGGTTTCATTTTTACTGCCTGCTAAAAATCTTATTGCACTAGTCATGCAGATTATTTTTTGAAATTTTTTTCTTTTTTTTAATTCATTCAGCCTAAATCCACTAAAACATTCACGTCTTTGAAGTGGACCTCCCTATCTGATGCACTGATTGAGGGTTCTATTATGTGTTTACATTTTAACAAAGTCCTGATAGCAGGAGGAATCTTGCTATTTAGCCAATGAATGTATAAACAGCAATACAAGTTTTTGAATTATACCTTGAATTGACTTTGGAACACACAAAAAAGCAAACAAACACAGCTCAACGTCTTGAGTGCCTGTTAAATTCTTTATGAGATGGTACCACTTGTATTAAACTTATTTTTTTAATTTGAAAAAAAAAAGAAATGACAAGCAAGATGGTTTCAGAAAAACCTGAAAGACTTATATGAACTGATGCAAAGTGAAGTAAGCAGAACCAGGAGAACATTGTACACAATAACAGTAATATTATAAAGATGATCAGCTGTGAAAAACTTAGCTACTCTGATCAAAACAATGATCTAAGACAATTCCAAAGGACCTATGATGAAAAATGCAATCTACCTCCAGAGAGAGAATTGATGAACTCTGAATGCTTTATTTTTATTGTTTTATTTTGTTTGTATTTTCTTTTGTAACATGGCTAATATGAAAATATATTTTTCATGACTTCACATGTATAATTGATATAGAATTGCTCACCTTCTCAAGGAAGGGGGAGGGACATGAGGGAGGGAGAGATTATGGAACTTAAAATTTTTTAAAATTATTGGGAAATATTTAACAAAATAAATAAAAATAATTTCAACATGAGTATCACACTACAGGGCAGGTCCTCAGCCCAGTAGCTCATCTTTAACTAAAGAAGGCTTTGCCCTTCAGTCCATCCTGGACAGAATGACCAGATCTGTTGTCCTGAGTGTAACTATGATCACATTACTCCTCCTTTTAAGTAACTTCCATGGCACCTCTATTTTTTTTTATTTTATTTTTATTTTTTTTGGTTTTTTGGGGGGGGGCTTAGGCAATGGGGTTAAGTGACTTGCCCAGGGTCACACAGCTAGTAAGTGTTAAGTATCTGAGACCGGATTTGAACTCAGGTCCTCCCGACTCCAAGGCCAGAGCTCTATCCACTGCACCACCTAGATGCCCCCCTCTATTTTTTTTTAAGGCAATTGGGGTTAAGTGACTTGCCCAGGGTCACACAGCTAGTAAGTGTCAAGTGTTTGGTCTGAGGCCAGATTTGAACTCAGGTCCTCCTGACTTCAGGGCCGGTGCTCTATCCACTGCGCCGCCTAGCTGCCCCTATGGCACCTCTATTTAAACCACATCAAGTGCAAGCTCCTTGCCTGGCACTCAAGTCCCTCCACAACAGAGCCCCACCTTACCCTAAATTCCATTCCTCCCCCCTTCTCTGCATCTGGACTGATCTTTCTGTCCCCAGCAGAAGCCAGATTCACTGCCACCTTGACATTTTTCCTCATGCTGTTTCCCCTCCTTGCTAACTCTCTGGATCAGAGGTTCTTAATTCCTTTTTATATCATGAATCCTTTTGGTAGTGTGGTGATACCTACAGATCCCTTCTCAGAATGATGGTTTTTTTTCTCATTAATTTATTTATTTTTAGTTTTCAACATTCACTTCCACAAGATTTTGAGTTCCAAATTTTCTCTCCATCTCATCCCTCTCCCAACCCCAAGACAGTGTTCATTCTGAACACCCTTTCCCCTAATCTACCCTCCCTTCTATCTCCCTCCCCCTTCTCTTATCCCCTTCCTCTTCTATTTTCCTGTAGGGCAGGATAGATTTCTATACCCCATTGCCTGTATATCTTATTTCCCAGCTGCATGTGAAAACAATTTTTTAACATTTGTTTTTAAAAGTTTGGGTTCTAAATTTTCTCCCTTCCTCCCTCCCCACCCACCCTCACTGAGAAGGCAAGTAACTTGATACAGGTTATACTTGTATAGTCATGCAAAACACTTCCATCATAGTTATGCTGCGGAAAACTAACTATATTTCCCTTCATCCTATCCTGCCCCCCATTTATTCTCTTCTCTCTTTTGACCCTGTCTCTCCTCAGAAGTGTTTGCTTCTGATTACCCCCCTCCCCCAATCTGCCCTCCCCTCTATCATCCCCCTGCTCTCTTATCCCCTTCTCCCCTATTTTCCTGTAGGGTAAGATACTTTTCCATACCCAATTGAGTGTGTATGTTATTCCTTCCTTAAGCCAAATCCGATGAGAATAAGATTCACTCATTAGAATGATGTTTTTAAGTGTGTAAAATAAAATACATAGGATTACAAAGGACCTGGAAGCCAAGATGGTGGAGTAAGCAGTAAATTGCCATAACTCTCCCATATTCACCTCCAAACAGCTGTAAAATAGTGCCACAAAACCTGGGACAATTTCCTGGAACAGCAAAACCAGCAAAAAAAGAGGTGAAACAATCTTTGAGCCTAAGAACCTTGGAAGATCAGCAGGAAAGGTCTGTTTCACTAGGGTAAAAAAGGACTACGGTCCAGGACAGGAAGTGTCACAGCAAGTGAGCAGTAATCCTCAGCAAACACCAACATCAGCACCCCCTACATGCATCAGCACAGTCAGGGGAACAGGCAAACTCCTGCTCTGAGAAATATCACGTGCTTCAGTGCAGCCCCAGGCAAACGGGCAGCTGCCAGTGGCCAGACCTCCACTTGCTTCAGTGAAGTCCTGGGGAAATACAGAAACACCCCACAGGCCTTAGCACACACCAGACACTACCACTAAGACCCCACTGGGCTCAGCACCAAGTAAGCTGCCAGACCCCTACAGCCTCCAGCAGCACCAGCCACCCCCCACCCTACCCCCTCAGCACAGCACCAGACATGGGGGTATCCCATGGACCTCAGGGCAACATCAGAGCAACACCAGGTAAACAGCCAGTGCCTGCAGCCCTTAGCACAAAGAAGCCTGAGACAGTGCCTCTTCCACCCTGTCAGCAGAGCTCAAATTTAAAAGAAAGGAAAAACTCCAAAGATGAACAAAAAACAAACAACAAACAACAAAAAAAGACTGTGACCATAGAAAGTTATTATGGTGACAAGGAAGATCAAGATACAAACTCGGAAGAGGACAACAATGTCAAAACATCTATGGGCAAAACCCCAGAGAAAAACAGGAAAATGGTCTCAAGCCCAGAAAGAACTTGTTGGAAGAGTTAAAAAAGGAGCCTAAAAATCATATTAGAGAGATAGAAGAAAAATGGGGGAAAGAAATGAGAGTGATGCAAGAGAATTACGAAAAAAGAGTCAATAGTTTGGAAAAAGAAAACAACTGCTTAAAAAGTACAATTAGTCAAATGGAAAAGGAGATACAGAAATTAATTGAAGAAAACAACTCCTCAAAAAATACAATTGGACAAACAGAAAAGAAAGTACAAAAGCTAATTGAGGAAAACAACTCCTTAAAACTTAGAATTGGGCACGTAGAAGCTAAGGACTCTGTGAAACATGAAGAATGAATCAAACAAATTCAAAAGAGTGAAAAAAAATAGAAGAAAATATAAAATAACTCATAGGAAAAACAACTGACCTGGAAAATAAATCCAGGAAAGACACATCAGAATCTTTGGACAACCTGAACACCATAATCAAAAGGAGGATTTGGACAGCATCTTCCAAGAAATTATCAAAGAAAACTGCCCCGATATCCTGGAACCAGAGGGCAAAATAGGCATTGAAAGAATCCACTGGGGGCAGCTAGGTGGCACAGTGGATAGAGCACCAGCCCTGGTTGAAGTCAGTAGGACCTGAGTTCAAATCCGGCCTCAGACCAAACACTTGACATTTACTAACTGTGTGACCCTGGGCAAGTCACTTAACCCCAATTGCCTAAAAAAAAAAAAAATCCACTGATCACCTCAGCAAAGGGATTCCAAAATAAAAACTCCAAGGAACATTATAGCCAAATTTCAGAACTATCAAGTCAAGGAAAAAAATGCTGCATGTATCCAGAAAGAAACAATTCAAATATCAGGGAGCCACAATCAGGATTACAAAGGACTTAGCAGCTTCGATAAAAGATCAAAGGGCTTGGAACATGATATTCCGGAAGGCAAAGGAGCTAGAACTACAACCAAGAATCATTTACCCAGCAAAATACATGAAGGGAAAAATGGTCATTCAATAAAATAGAAGGATTTCAAACTTTCATAAGAAGACCAGAATTAAATAGAAAATTTGATCTCTAATATCAAAACCCAAGAGAAGCCTAAACAAGTAAAATAATAAATTTGTGGGAGGGGGCAGCTAGGTGGCGCAGTGGATAGAGCTCCAACCTTGGAGTCAAAAGGACCTGAGTTCAAATCAGGCCTCAGACACTTGACACTTACTAGCTGTGTGACCCTGGGCAAGTCACTTAACCCCAATTGCCTCACAAAAAAAAAAAATAAAAATAAAAGGTACCATAGACAATGAAGATATATCAATACTAAACATATATGCACTAAGTGGTATAGCATCCAAATTTTTATTGGTTTTTTTTTTTTTTTTTAGGCAATTGGGTTTAAGTGACTTGCCCAGGGTCACACAGCTAGTAAGTGTCAAGTATTTGGTCTGAGGTCAGATTTGAACTCAGGTCCTCCTGACTTCAGGGCCAGTGCTCTATCCACTGCGCCACCTAGCTGCCCCAGCATCCAAATTTTTAAAGGAGAAGTTAAGTGAGTTACAGGAAGAAATAGATAGCAAAACTATACTAGTGGGGGATCTCAACTGTCCCCTCTCAGAACTCGATAAATCCAACCAAAAAATAAGCAAGAAAGAAACTAAGGAGGTAAATACAATATTAGGATTACAAAGGAAACCAATTTTGTTGAAATAGTTATCAAAATATTTTTTAAAACCAAGTTTGCAGACTCCATGTCAAGAACCCCCGCTCTAAATTCTATCTACCTTTCAGGGCCCTGCTAAAGCTTCATCCACTCAGTCCATAGTGAGTTCTTCCTCCTTTGAGTTGCTACTGTATCAGTCATATTAACCACACATTTTAGCCCTCAATCATTCTAGTTGTGTGTGTGTGTGTGTGTGTGTGTGTGTGTGTGTCTTGTTCCCCCAAATAAGATTACAAGACTATAAGCTTTTTGAAAACAGGAGCCACACATTTTCTCAGTATCTAATACACTCAATTAAATACACATATTGGTTGACTTAAGGCTTACTGGAGAAAGCAGTTTCTCCAGAGGAAGCCTTTAGTGAGAGCTGCCATAGTTAATTCAGATCTGATCTATACCCTCCATTCCAAAAAAAAAGAAAAAGAAAACTCCCCAAACCAAATTGCATATGATTTCACTGCAGGTGCCTGAGGACTTTCTTGGAATAACTGGGAACTGCAGGTGGGAGGTTACAGGGCCCTGACCCCTGTTAGTGAAAGCCTCCACTCTCCCTCCTCCTCTTACTTCATCAAGGGAGGGGACCCAGGCCTGGCTCAATTCCAGAGAAAACCTTCCTCAGGCATGTGATAAACATCATAAAAGTCAAGGTGATGAGCAGGGCCACTATTTAAAAGGCAGCTGGAGTACTGCAGGGCCCCAGCGTGCCGGCCCTCTGCTGCCTACATCTATCACAGCCTGACTCATACCTCCCACATCCTTTCTCTCTAGCCACCTCAAAACCAAGATGTGGTGGTTCCTCATAATCTCCCTGCTGATCCTGCTATACTACATCTGGCAGAAGCTGAGGAGTTTGGGCAAGAAATATCCCATGTGTCTGCCCCACCTGCCCATCCTGGGGAGCCTTATATATCTGAAGTCACATGAAGAGACACACATCTACTTCACCAAGCTTAAGGAGAAGTACGGTCAAATCTATGCCTTTTGGCTGGGCTCGTATTATGTTGTGGTAGTGAACCATTTCTCACTGGCCAAGGAAGTGCTTCTCAAGAAGGGCAAGGAATTTGCCTGCCGCCCCCAGATGGTAAGCATTTTGATGACTGCTGGTAACCACTGGGGAGGGGGACCTGGGAAGAACCATGCCTGACGAGATCCTGGGGATCTAAGGGGTGATGTGAGGATGAGCTTCAGAGCTGCTTAATAGGGCAAGAGGGGACGTGCCCCCCTTTTTCTGGACTTGGGGGAGAAGCAGCATGACAGAGTAGGCTAGGAATGAGGAGAGCTGGGTTCCAGCTTTCATTCAACCTGTGACTCCAGGAACAACATCAGCAAAATCATTAGACCTTTCTGGGCTTCAACTTCCTTGTCTATAAAACCTATAAGAAGGGTGACAATATCCTCTTCTCTTTTTCAGAGAATGCCAAAAAGAGTTTTTCTCAGTTTTTTTTCCAGAAGACAATTTCCCTTGCCTTCTCGTTTCCAGCTCCTGCCTCGCTCAGCTGCCTCCCCGCTATCTCAGCCTTGCAGGACCCTGATGAAAACTCCTTCCAGAGTTGAAGAGAGGGAGGCAGAAGGAAGGAGGAAATTAATTTAGAAAGAGGGAATAAGGGGCAAGGGGAGTCTAGTGTTCTGCTGCTCTACTTGGGTACCCTCCTCTCTACCCTATCCCTTCCTGGGGATACCAACAGTTTTAAGGCAGACACCTCCCCCAGAAGAGTATCCCTCCAATCACTTCGTGTCTAGCAAAGGATTTGGGAGGCAGAGGACCCGACAACTTCAGGTTGGAGTCCCAGCTCTGCTACTTAATTACCTGTGTGTCCTCTGCTAAGTCGGTGTCCCTGGATGAGTCTCAGTTTTCTCATTTGTAAAATAATGGGATTGGGCTACATCATTTCTAAGGTCTCTACCAGATCTTTGAGGCAGCTAGGTGGCACCACAGGGCACAGAGCCCAGGGCCTGAGTCAGGAAAACTCATCTTCCTGAGTTCAAATCTGGCCTTAGACACTTTCTAGCTTTGTAACCCTGGGCAAGTCATTTAATCCCATTTGCCTCAGTTTCCGCATCTGTAAAATGAGCTAGAGAAGGAAATGGCAAACCACTCTAGTATATTTGCCAAGAAAACTCCAAATGGGGTCATGAAGAGTCAGACATGACTGAGAAACAACCAACAGCAACTACCAGATCTAAAACCTATGATTTAGGATTTCTTCTCTCTGACTTGCAATGTCCCCCCTTTTCTGGACAATTGGCTGCTGAGAACTCCAGCCTAATCAGGGCTTGTTTTTTCTCTGTACTTCCCTCTCCAAGGCTACAGAAAGTTGGTCTGGGTTAGTATACAACAGAGACAGAAAGGTAGTAAGTAGACAGGACTGAGAATGGAAAAATCTATTTGGTAGTAGGGGGAGAGGACAGGTGGGGTCAGTCTCTAGGTTCCAAGCCTCCATGCAGAAGACTGTGAGCTGGCCTCCAGACTGGCCTCATAATGGATGTGGCTTCCAGTCATATGTAAGATCCTCGAGCACAGGGGCTAGTTCATTTTTGCTTTTATATCCCCAGCTCCTCGGCATGGTGCCTGGCACAAAGTAAGGCTTGGTGTGTGTCATACCTCCCCAATTACTCAGTGTTAAGTGCTGGAGATACAAAGAAAGGCAAAAAGTCCCTACTCTGAAAGAGTTCTCAGTCTAAAGGGGGAATATGACAGGAACACCACGTACAGACAAGATATAAACAGGACAAGCTAGAGATGACCAGCAGAAGGAAGGTACTAGCATTAACAGGGATTTGGAGAGACTAGTAGAAAATGAGATTTTAGTTGGGACTTTAAGGAAGCCAGGAAGGCCAGGAAATAGAGATGAAAAGGAGGAGCATTCCAGGCGTGGAAGACAGCCGGTAAAAATGGTCAGAGTCTGGAGATGGATTGTCTTGTTGGAGGGAGAGCAAGGGAGCAAATTCCTCAGTGAGTGCGTGTGTGTGTGTGTGTGTGTGTGTGTGTGTGTGTGTGTGTGTGTGTGTGTCTGTGTGTGTAGGAGGGGAGGGAGGGAGAGTAAGATGTAATAAGAAAGCTAGGAAGGCTGTCAGGTTATGAAGGGCTTTGAATGCCAAACAGGATTTTGTATTTGTTCCTGGAGGTGATTGGAATTTATTGAATGGGGCAGGGGGTGCGGCGTGATATGGTTAGATCTGCACTTTAGGAAGAGCAATTTTTGGAATGGGGAGAGATTTAATTTAGGGAAACCAACCAGAAAGTTATTACAGTAGTTCAGTTATGAAATGAGGGCCTAGAGCCTGGTGGTGGAAGTGTTGGAGGAGAGAAGGGAGCACAGATGAGAGATGTTATGAAGGTAGAATTGGTAGAACTCAGGGGAAGGAGTGATGATGACACCTATGTTGTGTACCTGGATTCAAAGTTTTTTTTTGACTATTCTGACTACCTGGATGGAATTCCAAGACTAGTGCCTACCATCTACCCTTGAGGAGGGCAAGTGGGGGCAATTTGAAGAGATTAGAGTATAACACACCCTGAATGCAATCTTCCTATAATTCCAAAGGTAACCACAGACATCCTGACTGACACTGGCAAGGGGATTGCCTTCTCTAAATATGGTCCCCAGTGGCGAACGTCTCGGAAGCTGGTGCAGTCCACCTTCTCCTTGTTTAAGGATCGCTCCTCCCAGAATTTGGAAAAGATCAGTGAGTGCCAGGACCAGGGGCTACTAGGGATCAGTAGGGAGGGGGCAAGGGCAAGGTAGGGAGGGTTTCGGCTCAGGACCTGACAGAAGCCACCAATGAGGGGTAAGGCGGTGACCAGAAGGATCCCAGGTTGCTACTGCCACCTGGTGGTCATCCTCAAACTGACTGTGTTGGGCCGAGTGGTGGTGGTGGTGGTGATGGGTGTCATTGAAGGGTGGTCTTGTCTTTGAGGGGTGGGGTAGGGTTGATCTCTCTCCCCTTAATTCTGGCCCTATCCAACCTTTATCCATCCTTTCCTTTCTCTATCTCCCTAGTCTGCCAAGAGGCCAATTCTCTATGTAAGGCCCTGGCCAACACACAAGGACAGAACACGGACCCAGCTTTGGTCTGTTTTCTGGCTTCGGCCAATGTGATCTGCCAGTTTTGCTTCAGCAGCTCCTGGAAGCAAGACGATGAAGAAGTAAAGACCATGATGAACTTCAGCGAAGTCATCACCAAGACTCTAGGCAAGGACAGCCTGGTTGACATCTTTCCCTGGACTCAGGTATGAGCTCTGGGGCCCTGCCCTGCAGTAGAAAAGGGCACAGGGAGGAGGTGGCTCCCCCCTCCCCCTTCCTGAGACACACACACACACGTATACACACATGGACATTTGGTCAAGGCACTTGGTCTCCTAATCCCAATTTTCCTTATTCTTTGACAAAGGCTGAACTTGAGTCCACCTCCTCCAGGAAACCTTCCTTGACTGTTAAAGTCCACACTGAGCTCTCCCTCCTCTGAACTGATACAGCTTTTACAATTTGAGCCAGAGTCCAGCTCAGAATTATAGACTGTCTTGTGTTGTTTCATTGCTTGTGTGTGTCTTTCCCTAACCAAACCGTAAGCTACTGGGACTTCTGACTTCTTCTGCTTCTTCTCTGCCTCCTCCCCATCTCCCCCAATTGATGCCAAGGACAAGGCTGAACAGAGAACAGGTTCTTAAACAAAAAAACAAAACAAACCCACACACTTGTGATTGACGAGGGTCGAGGAGGGGGCTACCAGGGACCCAGGCCTCTTCAAGATGGCTTCCCCAGCCAGTGGATCCTCCAGGGTTATCTGATGTCTCCACTGGTTGGTGAAGGAGTATATACAGTAAGAAGAGAATCAGGAAGGCTAAGATTCACTGGGGAGATAGGATAGTAGGGGCAGAGAGTCAAGGGTCCAGTCTCTGGAGTAGAAATTGAAGTGAGGGAGACTGGAATTGGGGGCAGGGAGTGGATCCACCTTCAAGACTCCCCTTCTGTCCCTCCCATCTTTCTAGCTGTTCAGCAAAGATATGGCTCTGCTGAAGGAGAACATCATGGTACGGAATAAACTACTGGAGAAAAAATTTAAAATTCACAAGGTATATAAGGGAACAGTGCAAACTTGGAGGGGCTGGAAGAGGAGGGGGGATGTTTGTCAAGATCCCTTATTCACTGTGTACATTGATGACAAGGCCAGTATACCTCGGTTGTGTTCCCACTCCTGGGCACGGATTCTCAGACCTAGGCTGTGGGATGGGACTGGGAGTTAAGAGGAGTAAGACAGGAGAGGAGAAGGGACTCTGGGTTCTGGAGAAGGTAGATTCATTTCCCACCCCTATTCTCCCAGGAGAAATTCGACATAGATTCTGTAAACAACCTCCTGGATATGATGCTGAAGGCCAAGATTAACAACAATGGTCTCCTGACTCAGGAGTCAGAGATCACAGATAAGCACATCCTGATGACGGTGGGTGACATCTTTGGAGCTGGTGTGGAGACGTCCAGCAGTGTCATCAAGTGGTCCATTGCCTACATGTTGCACTATCCCCAGGTGAGACTGTCATTCAGCATTCCCTGGTGCTCAGTTCACTACCCCAGAAAGAGCTCAGGGAAATCTGCCTTCTACCTCCACCCATCTCTGGGCTCCTGGTATGCAAACAGTATTAGATGAGAAGCTCTGGCCGGTGACATAACGCCAGCACTAGTGCTGCTTGGGTTACACCACCTAGACCCAAGGCTGACCAGAGTCTCAGGAGGACAAGCCCTCTGGGACCCATGTCCAAGTGCTCATGCCCCTGCTGTTTGCCCTGGAATTTGAGGGCATGTAACCCATGAGCACATACTCCATTGTCCTCATTCCATCCATCTCACAAGGGTACAGCATCCACCTCAAGATTCAGCCTCTGTGGGCTGGAAGTTCATGTCTCACACACACACACACACACACACACACACACATCCCTCCATATGATCCCCCAGGTACAGGAGACTATCCAGAAGGAAATTGACCAGAAAATTGGCTTTACCCGAACACCTGTGCTCAGTGACAGGCACCAACTTCCCTTCCTCGAGGCCACGGTACGTGAGGTACTCCGCATACGGCCAGTGGCTCCCTTGCTCATCCCCCACGTGGCACGTACTGATACCAGGTATGCCCAATTCCCTTACCCACTTACTCCTAATCACCCAATGACCTATTAATCAATCCATTAACCAATCCATCCCCTCTTTCTCAATTCACCCAGTGGTCCACCCATCAATTAACCTACACATAACTACCTACCCACCTCCACTGTCATGGACAGACATGGCCCCAGAGACAGGGCAGAAAGTTCTGGGATAGGTGTTCAGAGGCTCATAGTCTAATAGCAACAGCCATCACAGAGCATCTGTACACATAGATAATCATATGGACATACATTCTCCTTCCCACATCAGGTTCACTAAGATGTCAAAGGGACAGGGAAAACCTTTACAAAGCTCACTGACTCCAATGTAAAAGACATAAGTTTTGGAAAAAATATAGAATGTCAAAGCTGGAAGGACGTTAGAGCTCATGTAGTCCCCCAGTTTAGAGGTGGAACATATCAAGTCCCCAAAATGTTCATTCTGAGGTGAGAATGGATTTGACCAAGTTCTTATAGAGGCCAAAGAAGAGATAAAGGAGAAAGGGGGAATCAGTCCCAGGGAAGAAAGGGATTAAACAGCTCCTCCAAAGCAATTCAACAAATATCTATTAAGCAGACCAGGTCCAGAACCTTGTGCTAAGTTCTGAGAAAGGGTACAAGGATAAATAAGAAATTATCTAGTAAGGAATATAAGGTAGGGACATAATTAACTATATTATAATTCAGATTGTGATAAGTGCATAAAAGAAATACCGATCTAATGCTATTAAGAGATCTCAGTAGAAGGAGATCACTTCTGGCTGTAGGGATCAAGGAAGGCTTCATGGAAGACATGACAACTGAGTTGGGCCTTGAAGGATGGGAAGCATCATTGCAAGAAGCAGGTGGGGAGGGCGTGCAAGGAACAGTGTAAGCAAATACATGGAGGCAGGAAAAATTAAGATGAGTTCTGAAAGCACACCAGTTTGGGAAAACTGAGAAGTGAAAGGGAGCTTTGTGGGATAAGGCTGAAAAAAGTAGGTTAGGGATAGACTGTGGAGTCCTCTGAATGTCCCTGAAGAGTATGCATCTTATTCTCCAGGTCAATGGTCTCCAAAGTGAGGAATGTGGCATGCCCCCAAGAAGGCTGTAGCTTGACCCCAAGGGGTGTGTGATCAACCAACTGGGGAGTGGGAAGATTGTTACATTCCACCCAGTCCATGACAGTTAGTCACAG
>NW_020948983.1:18004244-18025390 GCF_900497805.2 Vombatus ursinus
GTGTGTGGTAGTAGTAGTAGTAGTAGTAGTGGTGGTGGTGGTGGTGGTAGTAGTGATAATAGTGGTAGTAATGGTAGTTGTTGTTGTTGTAATAATAATAAGAATGTTTAGAGATCACTGATCTAGGTAATAGAGAGTTACTGAAAGTTGTGCGTGACGTAAGCAGTTAACTTTGGGAAGATTACTTGGACCCTGGTGTGCACTGCAGCATGGAAGGAGTGGGAGGGAAACCCTTTATGATTAGAGTTGAGAAATAATGAAAGTCTGAACTGGGTGTGCTCATGAGAGATGTTCAGAGGGAGAAATGACAGGATTTAGGAAATAACTGGATGTGAAAGGTGAGGGAGGAAGAGTCCAAAATGACTCCCAGCTTTCAAGCCTAGTTGGCTGAAAGAATGATGGTGACATTGACAATAACATGGAAGTCAGAAAGAGGAGCTGATTTGGAGGGAAATGATGATAAATTGAGATTGTGATATTGTTTGCAATTTCAAAACAGAAGGTCAGGAACAGAGCTCGGCAACTTCCCACACTTGTAGACAATGCTAACCTGCAGGGGAGGTATTGCTTTCAGGGTGTATAATGGGAGACCTGGCTATAACTTGGGGTGCTAGTAGTAGACACTAGTCCCCTGGTCGTTCTGCAGTGAGAGAGGGGATTCAAGTGAATTGCTGAGAGTGGAGATGTCCAGGGGGCAGATGGAAATGTAGGTCTGGATTGGGGAAAGAGGTTAGGACCAGAGCTACAGATCTGGAAGTCCTCAATGCAATTGAGAGCTGAAATTGAGAGCACATGAGTGCACTAAGGGACAAGGTACAGTTATCCCTTCTACACCATGGGAGTTAGGGGTGCAGCACCCCTGGGATCTGGAAAATCCACAGAAAATTTTTTGGCCCTCCCCGCATATCAGAGAAGTCTGAGTTTTTTCTCTTTCTTTCATGGGGTGTTTATAATACTTCATTGTAAAATTTGGATTGATATTATACAACACTACACATATATTTTATGCATTTCTAAGTTTCTAAACTTTTTCTGTGTCATCCGCTGGTCTTCATGTGTCATCTGCAGCTTCTGCAAAACTCCCAAAAAATTCCTATTTAATTTTTTTTATTAAAGATATTTATTTATTTAAGTAGATATCTATGTAGTATTTAATGTCTTATGCCAATCTGTGATATATCGAAACTGTGATGGGGAACGTTGTGATGTGGAAACGCAAGATGAGGAAGGGATACTTGTACAGACAGAAAAGGAGAGGCTCTAGGACAGAGTCTGAAGGGATGCTTACATTTAAAAGATGGGTGGTGAAGAGGAATGAAAGAAACTAGAGAGGAAGCTGTCAGAAGTAGGTGAGAATCATAGGTGTACGGTCATCGAAGCAAAAGGAAGATAGGCTATTAAGAAGGAAGTCAGGGTCAGCAGTGTCCAGGGGTGCAGAGAGATTGAGCAGGGAGAGGCCTGAGAAGAGACCACGGAATTTGGCTCTCTGGCTATTAGAAAGTCATTAGTGATCTTGAAAGAAGTAGATGCTCACAGTATGCAGAAATCCCTAAGCATGGGAAAGAAGGGAAACAAGACAAGACAATCTCATGTGGAATGATGTATTCTCTCATCACAGCATTGGGGAATACACCATCCCCAAAGACACCAGAATCTACATCAACCTGTGGTCCATCCACCATGACCCTACAGAGTGGGACGAGCCAGAACAGTTTAAGCCAGGTGAGTCAGTCAAGCAAGTTTTTAAGAATCTTCTGTGTGCCAGGCACTGAGCTAAGAACAAGGGTCCCAAAACAAGGGGCTCCTGGAACCCTAGCACCTCAAATCCAAATTTCCCTGATGTGGGAAGCCGTGTGTTTTCCCATATTCTTCTCCCTTGAGGTTGAGGCTGGGTCACTTCCTCAGTTTCAGGGCTGCCCCAGGGGCATCATGTTTCCCTCTTCAAACCTGGAGTTCCCCAAGGGTAGTCTGTTTTTAAGGCAGCTGGCATAATGGTTTTTTTTTCTGTTTTTTTTTTAAGTGAAGCAATTGGGATTAAGTGACTTGCCCGGAGTCACATAACTAGGAAGTATTATGTGTCTGAGGCCAAATTTGAACTCAGGTCCTCCTGACTCCAGGGCTGGTGCTCCAGCCACTACGCCACCTAGCTGCCCCCATAATGTTTTATTTCCAGAGGAAACTTGGTTCCTCTTGCTGACCTGCTCACCAACTCTTCCGCAGAACGATTCCTGGACAAGAATAAGGAACAACTTATCATGCCAACTGCCAGTTATTTTCCCTTTGGAGGTGGACCTCGGACCTGTATTGGGGAGTTCTTGGCCCGGGCAGAGTTATTCCTCTTTCTGTCCTGGATCCTACAGAGATTTGACCTGGAAGTAGCTGATGATGGAAAACTACCCTCCTTAGAGGGGAAATTTGCAATGGTCTTTCAGATCCTTCCCTTCAAGTTAAAGTTCAAGCTTCGGAAGGCCTGGAGGGAGGCTCAGCTCAGTGCCTAGCCAATAGTCAGATTCACCTCCATCAGCTCAGGAACAATCATAAGCAAATTGCAGAAGCAAGTGAGAAGTAACTTTCATTGGAGATTGCCCTGAGCCCCTCCAAAGGTGCCCCCGTCTCCTCAGTTTCAGGGAGGTATCTTTCCACTGCCTCTAGCGTAGATTTTCTCCTTTCATTCCCTTTCTTCTTACATACACTCTCCTCTGCAAAATCCTGCTTCTTCCTTCCATCAGCCTCAGCTCCACTTGGTAGGCCCCGGGTTTTTGTCCTGAATGATTTCTAACCTCTTGGCTTGATGCCTCTACCTGTGATGAGTTTATATGTCCAGTCCCTTTGGCCGTTCTTTGCCTATGTTCCATGTTCCAGTTGTAGCTAGTTATAACTCAAAAGTCCAGGTGGCACCAGGCTTACCAGCAGTACCACTCAAATTGGGGTTCTTGTCTCCCTGAAAGTTAGACCAAGACTTAGAACAGTTCTTCCTCATATCCCCTGTGAGCCCTTTCCAGCCTAAGAAAAAACACAGGACTCTCACAGCTATCATAACTGAAGGTTGAGCCCCTGCTGAAGACTTAGCCAACTCTAGCCTAGGAATCCATATTCTCTCCCATCACCCACCCCACACTTGGAAACTCAGTTTTTTTTAGGAGATAAATTCCAAGGCTCTCAGCTCTCCTTCAGCTAGTCTATTATTGCAAGAGGACCAAAAAAAAAAAAATCTTTATTCTTGATAGGTCTTCAGTCCATGGAAGAGTCAAACACATTTGTCCATGGACACCAGCACTGGACTCTCAGCTCACCCAAACCTTTTCCTCTAATAGATAAGGACTATAGGAAGGTCACAGGGAGGTGGTCCTGCAGAATGGCAGGAGGAGGCTGAGGTTAGGCCCCAGGTGATAGTGAGGGGCATCTTCAGGGCTTTAGTTGTGTTGAACTGGACAGATAATGGATACCAATGGTCCTACCCTGCAGAGACAGACATTCACAGGACAGTCCCTGCCTCTGGGGGAGCAGGAAAGTGTCTGACATAGAGGCAAACACCTCCTTGATTCCAAGTTACAATCTTCTCCCACCACAGAAGGAAGGGTTGAAAATCTAGTGCTGATGATTTAGTCTTGGCTCTCCCCACCTCGAAGTCCAAGCCCATCCTGGAGGAGCAATTCCCTTCCCCAAGTCTCACTACAAAGATAGTCCAAGAGCAGCTTAGAGAGCTGGGCAAAGTATTTAAAAACTTGGGACCAACCTACAGTTGGCATGGGTGACTAACCTGGGCAAACACAACTGGTTCAGTTCTGTTGACAACACCACTAGGAATCTACTTGGGAAAAGGTTCTTTTCGGTCACTTTGTAGGGTCTTGGGAAGGAGGGAGGGCTGCTGGAAGGTGCTAGAAGAGAACTCCCAAACTTGCCCATTATTTGAGCTGCTGGGAAGCGGCCAAACACCACCACCACTCCTTGAATCAGTTCACCCTCCAGATTGACTCCTCAACCAGCTACAGAGTCAGCAGCCCCACCCACCAGCTTCTTTGCCAAGAGGGTAAATGGATTGTGAGGGGGTGGTGAGATGGAAGGCAAGGGGACGGAAGAATGAAGCATTTTAAATGTCCTCAGAATCTGAAACAAATAAAGCATTTTGCACATGTGTGATGACCAGTGGATCAGTCAAGTTGTGGGCCAGTTTTAGAGGAGGGTCAGAGCTGACACCAGTTTCTCTGCTATGAAACAAGCAAAGAAAATGAGGATCTCATCAAGTTAGAAGCCCTCTCATCCCCTACACACACACACATACACACAGACACACACACACACGCAGCCCACACCTATGTACATATCTGCACCCAGGTACTCCTGAAAGTCAACTTGCCTCCTCAAGCCCTTGGCCTCACCCTTCATTTTCCATCACATGCAATACCCAGTCATTAGGGACCCTCTATACTGACCCAAAACCTGCAGGTCAAGGGAAGTATCCCATTGGCTTCAGGATAGCCCAACCAACCAAGAGAAGCAACCCCTACAATCCTCAGTCAGGCATTCAAGCCTCTCCTTAGTCAGTTTCCAACCTACCTTTCTGGTTATAAGGACTTGGTCTGATTCCCAAGACTGTATTCTTTCCACTATACCACCCTGAAATGACACAACGTATGCTGTTCTCTGCTTCCAAAGACGACACTCCTGACCCACCACTGGCTGGTCGGGCCTGTACTCTGTACCCTACTACACTGAACTGTCCACACTCTTCTTCAGCCCCTTGTTTGTAAGACTCCTGGGAAAGGTGACAGAGAGGAGCAGCCTGGGGACATCTGTGTGCAACAGATCCAGTCAGTGCAGGCGGAAGGGGAGAACCACGGCCTGGTGCCCCAGTAGCCTCTTTGCTGCTTATTACTTTAAACATATACTGTAGTTACAACCATTCCTAATACTGGACAGCCCAGGGATAGGCTGGAGCCAGCTGTACCAGTCAGCTCTCAAAACGCACTTGTTAGATTTTCAGTGTGATCATTTACAAGTCAGAAATCAGCAAATGCTACAAATTAGACCTTGGTTTACTCTTTTGTTGGTGCTCTAAGCTTAAGGAAGAGATGGGAAAAAAAATGTTAATAATACATATTAAACTTAGAAGTGTGTGGTGCTTTGGGGAGAGCCAGCTGATAAACATTTGCTTGACTACACCTTGCCTCACCAGCCAAGCCCAGACACAATCATGGCCTTCCATTCCCATCCCTGATCTGGGGCCTGGTGCAGGCTGGGGGCTTCTGCTCCCGCTGTCTGAGTCTCCGACAATGAGCGTGTTCCTGACCCCACTCAGGGCTCCCACATCTTGGCACTCTACAAAGACTATCCCATGTGGTTTTCACCACATTCAAAAGACTGTCTATATTGCCTTCAACTCTCTGTGCCTCCTGATTTCACATCCTATTACTACTTTGGCCTGGGATTGGAGGATAACATTAACAAGTGGTAGACTTCCTATTTTGGGCCTCAGTTTCCTTATCTGGAGGAGGGGGTTAAACCATCTTTAAAGCACCTTCCAGCTCAAAAGCTCTTCTGTTCTCCTTCTCTAGCTGTTTTGACAAGTTTCCTGCAGAGGTTCACTATTGACACCCCCTTTCCCTGACAGTGAGAGTCTTCCAGTGTTTCATAGATGGTTTGACTTCTATCTTTTACTTTTATCCCTGTACACCAGGATGCTGGGCAATCGATCCACCCATTAGCATTTATGGATTTAGCCATTCTGTACCAATCAACGACTCACCAATACACTTTTCTTTGTCCTGCTCAGCCTATAAGACATCTCTGATTAATGAGATCAATTCAAACTGAACCTGGACAGCATGGAGCGGCTGCTCTCCATTCATTTTCCATTTAGCTATGACAACCAAAGCCTTCATATCTGTCATATCTAGGAAACCTCTGGGCTAGGAAATGGGTCCAAGTTCCCCCAAGGAACCAATTCCCTTCAAGAAATCCCAGGATATCCAAACAACTGTCTTTCCCAAGTAACCCTCAGGCACATCACTCTGGGAAGGACCTTCAATTGGGACCTCAATTACTGATCAAAAGCAGACCCATGCCAATGACCATAGTTTTTTCTGTGCCTAATAAGAGTTTGGAGATTCCTAGATCAGTTTTGCTTATTTTTTTTTTCCTCTTCTTTGTTTTTTTTTAAGAATTCTTGTTTTGTAGGATGGCTCCCTGGGAGAGGGGAGAGGGAGGAATACAGGGGGAAACTTAGGTATTATAACAACAAAAGATATCAACAATTTTTTAAAAGAAATTCTAATAGAGGGGTAAGGCACCTGAAGGCTAATCCAAGCAAAAAGTTTGCTCTTTCCCTGGCTTCTATTAAATCATGGATTTTGAGTTGGAAGGGACCTTAGAGGTCATCTACCTTGGACAAAGCCAAGCTGCTACAACAGAGAAGCAGCCAGTGACACACATGTCTACAGCTGAAATGTTGGCTATGAGCCCCCAGACACAGCAGTCAGCTCATATGGGCCTGGGGGCAGTGGGGAACAGGACTTGAAGGAAGGGTGAAATTGTTTATTTTCTTACATATTACTCATCTCCTGGCACTCTGGGGTCCTAGGCCTACTTCTTGTTCTTCACACACGATGCTCCATGTCCCATCTCCAAACTTTTGCACTGGCTGTGCCCCCCACCTGAAATGTTCTCCCTCCTCATTTCTGCCCTTTGGAATCCCTATCTTCCTTGTAGATTTAGCTCTAGCTGCCACTTTCAGAGACGAGGCCTTTCCTGTCTCTAACCCCACCCTCTAGTCTGAACCACCTGGAGTGTTTGTTACTTTGGATATAAATTAACTTCACTCCCACCAATGCCTGAGTCCCAGGAGAGAGGGGACAATGAAACCAAAACATTGTTTCTGTTAGTATGAGTGGTCCCCTGCTTAACAACAGGGTATGAATTATCTGGCACTTGGCCCCGGTTGAAGTAACTACAGCCTCTCTGCCTTATCAGTGCCTGGGTGGAGCTCTGCCAACTGTCCACTGCTCTGACATACCAGACCAAGACAAAGGCCACTTGAACTGACCCTGAGGGCCATGACCACTGCCTGCCCCAAGCTTGGAGATACGGGCTGACCTACCCCTGGCCCTCCTTGGGAAGCTAGGTGGCAAAGTAGACAGAGTGCTGGGCCTGGAGTCAGGAAGACTCTTCTTCCTAAGTTCAAATCCAGCCTGAGACACTTACTAGTTGTGTGACCCTGGACAAGTCATTTAACCCTGTTGGCCTCAGTTTCCTCATCTGTTAAAAAAAAATGAGCTAGAGAAAGAAATGGCAAACCACTCACTCCAGCATCTTTGCCAAGAAAACCCCAAATGTTTTTTTTTTTTTTAATGTGACCCAGATGGGATCGCAAAGAGTTGGACACAACTAAAACGACTCAATAAGAAGAATTCCTGGGTCTCCAGCCTCCTTCATTCAGAGGCCATTGTGGGGGAGGGGCTTGAACTGGAGAAGGTTATACTTTTTCCTGGGAATTAGACCTGAGAATTAGGTGCTGGTGGGGATGGATCTCTCACTTTATCTGACCCCTGTACTCCTGCAGGTAGCCAGCTTTGGCTTTACGGAAATCAGAGACCCAGGCTGGTTTCAAACTAGCCACAGAATGGGCTTTTGAACAGACATCAAGGCCAAGCTGGAGTGGCTCTGAGAGGCACGGAGCCTAGACTTCTCGGGGTAGTATGGCACAATGGATAGCATTCTGCTTCTGGAGTCAGGAAACACTTGGTTCAGATACTGCTCCTGACACTTACTAGTTGTATGATTTCCATGATATCGAAGGCTTCTCAGCCTTCCAGGGGCCATCTAACCCTCTGAACGAGAAAGCTTTCCTGCAATATACCTGTACAGATGTTGTTTGAAGACCTTTAGTGAAGGAACCTCTTCCATCCAGAGGCAGCTTCTTTTTTTTTTACTTGACTTACAATTGTTGGGAAGTTTTTTTCCCCCCTTTTCATCAAGCCTAAATCTGCTTTCTTAAAAGGGGATGGATTCTAAACCCTGACACCAGCTGTTGTAAAAATTCACCAATTCCAGTAAATTTTCAGTGCTTGATAAATGCTCCTTGTCGATTGACTCTTCCTCCAAGTCCTACACCTTGAAATCAAACTGGATTGCTAACTGTTCTCTTTCACCCACAGGCTGAAACACTCCATCCCCACCTGCTATAATCCTCATTCCTTCAAGCCTAGCTCATGTGCTGCCTCCTAAAGCACTAAATCAATGTCAATTAACATGGTTCCCAGACTATGCCATCCAAACGGAGATAAGGTTAGAAAGCTACAGACTTGACCCCAGCTCTGGGGTCTCCATCCCCTGACCCCACCTACATCGGTCATTAGGTCAGAGGGGGAAAAAGCCTTCTTTAAAACTAGCCTTGATGCTACTGGACCTCTCTCATCACTAGTAGTCTTGAAAAACCTGTCCACAGCCTTCTCCCTCCCTCCTCCCTTTCTCCCCTCAAGGAGGCCTGGGCTGGGCTTGGACTTTTGTGGGAGGTTTAGCTGCTCTCATGCTTCCATGTGACAGAAACCCATCTAGTGTAAAGGCAGAGAAGGAAACAGAATTCTGTCTTAGTGCCTTCCTTCTGAGATTGCATCAGTTTTTTTTTTTTTTCCAATCGTGTCTGACTTTTTGTGATCCCATTTGGAATTTTCTTGGCAGATACTAGAGTGGTTTGCCACTTCCTTCTCCAGCTCATTTTACAGATGAGGAAACTGAGACAAACAGGGTTAAGTGACTTGCCCTGGTCACCCAGCTAATAAGTTTTCCTGACTCCAGGTCCTGCACTCTATCCATTATGCCACCTAGCTACTCTTACTTCTGCATTTACCTCCAGTTTATCCTCTATCTTGCCTCTTTGTTTTATAGTTGTTCGAATGTTGTCTTCCCCATTAGACTATGAGCTCCATGAGGGCAGGGACTGGTTTTTTGCTTTTCATTGTATCTCCAGTGCCCGGCACATAGTAGGCACTTAATAAACATTAGTTGACTAAGAGCATTCTTAAGAACTGCACTAGGAAAAAAAAAGAATTGCACTAGGACCCACATGTACAAAAATATTTATAGCAGTTCTTTTTGTGGTGGCAAAGAATTGGAAATTGAAGGAATGCCCATCAATTGGGGAATTGCTGAACAAGTTGTGGTTTATGAATGTAATGGAATGCTATTGTGCTATAAGAAATGATGAGTAAGGGACAGCTAGGTGATGCAGTAGATAGAGAACTGAGTTCAAATCTGGCCTCAGACACTTGACACTTACTAGCTGTGTGACACTAGGCAAGTCACTTAACTCTGATTGCCTCACTAAAAAAAAAAAGAAAAAAAAAAGAAAAAAGAAAGAAAGAAATGATGAGCAAGCAGACTTCAGAAAAACCTGGAAAGACTTGTATGGACTGATGATGAATGAAATGAGCAGAACCAGGAGAACGTTGCACACAGTAACAGCCACATTGTGCAATGACTAGCTTTGATAGACTTAGCTCTTTTCAGCAATGCAAGGATCTAAGACATCTCCAAAAATTTCATGATGGAAAATGCCATCCACATCCAGAGAAGGAACTATGGAGTTTGAATGCAGACCGAAACATACCATTTGCTATTTTTTCTTCTGTTTTGTTTTATTTCCTCTTTCTTGTGGTTCCTCCTATTGGTTCTAATTCTTCTTTACAACAAGACTAATGTGAAAATATGTTTAATAGGAATGTATATGTAGAGCCTATATCAGATTGCATGCCATCTTAGGGAGGGAGGGGAGAGAGAGAAAAATTTAAAACACAGAAGCTTATGGAAGTGAATGTTGAAAACTAAAAATAAATTAATTAATTAAAAAAAAGAATAAAGGGCAAACCACAATTATGTGCCAGGCACTGTTTTAAGTAAACACTTTACAAATTCTTCATCTGGTCCTCAAAACCATGGGAGGTAGATGCTATTAACCTCATTTTACAATTAAGGAAACTGAGGCAGGTAGAGGTTAAGTAACTTTCTCAGGATCACACAGCCAGGAAGTATCTGAGGTCAGATTTGAGCTCAAGTCTTCCTGACTCCAGGTCAGGTGCTTTATGCACTAGGCCATCTAGTAGTCAGATATAAGAACAAAAAGCCTAATATAACATGGTTAGTTTACAAAAGGGGTGATCATCTTATTCCTCAATACCAGTGTTGCAAACTAGTCACCTGATATTTCAAAATCACTCATCTCATTTGACAGGTAAAGGTACTGATGCCAAAACAAGCTCAGGGACTCAACCAAGGTCTTGGTATATAAGCAATAAGCAGTATTGTTAAGTATTAATTATTAATAAGTGTGTAGTTGTGCTGATTGAAGTTGAACAAAAAGCTCTCTGATACTCACATGTACAAAAATATTTATAGCAGCTCTTTTTGTGGTGGCAAAGAATTGGAAATTGAGGGGATGCCCATCGATTATGGAATGGCTGAACAAGTTGTGGTATATGATTGTAATGGAATACTATTGTGCTATAAGAAATGATGAGCAGTAAAACCTGGAAAGACTTGAATGAACCAATGCTCAGTGAAATGAGAACCAGCAGAACGTTGCACACAGTAACTGCCACATTGTGAGATGACTAACTTCGATAGATTTAGCCCTTCTTAGCAATGCAAGGATCTAAGACATCTCCAAAAGTCTCATGATGGAAAATGCTATCCACATCCAGAGAAGGAACTATGGAGTTTGAATGCAGATCGAAGCGTACTATTTGCTATTTTTTTCCCCTTCTGTTTTGTTTTATTTCCTCTTTCTGGTCGTTCCTCCTATTGCTTCCAATTTTTTCTTTTTACAACATCACTAATGTGAAAATGTTTAACAGGAATATATATGTAGAGTCTATATATCAGATTGCATACCATCTTAGGGAGGGAGGGGGAGAAGGAGAAAAATTGAAAACTCAAAAGCTTATGGAAGTGAATGCTGAAAACTAAAAATAAATTAATTTAAAAAAAAAGAAAAAAAAATAATTGCACTGGGAAATGATAAGTACTCAATCATTCCCTAACGTATATCTCCAGAGTTGCTCCAAGAAAGACCCATCTTTCACAAACTCAGCCCTAGCATGGAGTTCTGCACATAAAAGGCTCTTAATGAACGTTTGCTGAAATTTGTGAATTTGTGCTATCATTTTAACAGAATTAAAGTGGGGACAATGGCATTCCTTTATGACAGCTGGTGTCAGGGTTTAGAACTGTGAAAATGGATCTAACTACCTTGATTTGCTTGAGGTCCCCTATTATCCAGGTAACTGAGAAGAGCTGTATGAGGACTGGTTGTATTAACTAAGATACAGTGCTACTTGACATATCAATAATCCTTTGCAGTGACCGAGAGTAAACCCAGCTTGATGTGCAGAAAATCAGCAACTCTGAAGCCAATGAAGCTCATAACAGCTTTGAAGTAGACCCTGAGTTATTTGGTCATTTCAGGAGACAGTGTTATCTTCAGAGACTCCCTAACTGTTGGTTATGGGGTTCTGGGCCACATCCTGTTTCATGGTTTCTGGAAACATTCCCTTATCTTTTGTTTCTGCTCAAGCCTTGAATTGTCAAGACTGTTCATTGCCAAGAATGCCTTCTGATATATCCATCAAAGGGCCATAGCTCTGACACCTGGAATTCCCCACTCCCCATTTCCTGGGTCTCCCCTCCCCTTGGGAATGGAGCTCCCTGTTTCATTCTTTTCTAGAACCTCCCCAATTTCCACCTTTCTCCCCAATTCCTTGCCTTCCTTCGTTTGAAAAGTATAAATACTTCACCCTTTCCAACTCCCCTTCAAACAAACGAGAAAGCTGTCTGTTCCAGCTTGCAAGCTTCTTCCTGGGCAATAAATGAAACTGTAATCTGTGATCAGACTCCGGCTCATTCCAGGTCCTCCTTTTTGGACCTGAGGTTTCTTCTACTTTAAGAGTTCACAGTGGGGCAACTAGGTGGGGCAGTGGATAGAGCACCAGCCCTGAAGTCAGGAGGACCTGAGTTCAAATGTGGCCTCAGACCAAACACGTGACACTTACTAGCTGTGTGACCATGGGCAAGTCACTTAACCCCAACTGCCTGAAGAAAAAAAAAAAAGTTCACAGGGTTTGGTTTGGTTTTTTAACAGAACCCATCCCTTTTCAAGAAATCAGATTTAGATGAAAAGAAAGCCTCCTAACCAAAACTGAAAAGGGCTGCCTCTGGAACAGGTTCCTTCACTGAAGGTTTTCAAACAGCATCAGCTGCCTGTCAGGTACATTGTAGAGAGGTTTTCTTGTTCAGAGAATATTAGATGGCCTCTGAAGTGCCTTCCTTTGATGAAATGTTTAACATGCTACAGATAATTCAACTAATAACTCATGGTAATGAGGCCTTGGTTCTCATCTTCCCACCCCTAACCCCCATTGACTGGAGACTGCCTCCCTGATCTTGCCCAGTTGTGTTCACAAGGGGTTAAGGAAGAGTGTGTGGACAGGTCAGTGTAGCCCTTCTCCACTGCAGGGGTACAGAGTACCTCTGTTAAGTAGCCAGTGGTGGATTAGGAGCATCATCTTCAGAAACAGAGAACATTTATTGTGTCATGCTTCAGGGATGGCATGGACTCTCCAAGGTTAGGGTAGGATAGTGGAGAAAGCCTTAGCTTGTGAGTCAGACCACTTGGGTCTCAACCTGGAATTCACCACTAACATAAAAGCTGTAAGTCTTTTTACCTTCATGGTTCCTAGAGTTAACCCAAAAGGTTAAGGATTAAGGAAAATAATGCACATTGAAAATACTTTGAAGTGTATTATGTGAGGATTCTTAAGACTATCCAGTCACATAATAACAAATACATACTTCTCAAAAGTATAAGCCTTTTTTTTTTTAAGGCAATTGGGGTTAAGTGACTTGCCCAGGGTCACACATCTAGAAAGTGTCAAGTGTTTGGTCTGAGGCCAGATTTGAACTCAGGTCCTCCCGACTTCAGGGTCAGTTCTCTATCCACTGTGCCACCTAGCTACCCCCAAGCATAAGCCTTCTTACTGATTCTGCGGCCAGCGAAGTATTCTGGATGGGCAGGTAAGGGTAACATACTTGTCCTGGGGCTCCCATGATGTCTGGGCACCCTTCCCCAGGCTCAGAGTCCCCTACTGCCAACCAACACAGGGGTAGCTGCACAGCTAGGAGATGGGTAGGGAATCACTCCTCAATGGCTGCAACATAAGGGAGTGCTGTGTAATATTTTCCAGCAAGATTGGCCTCTTCAGATGTTGCAGTGGAAAAACAAGATTATAAAGAGGAAAGTGAGGGAATGTTGTATGGGCTGAGGAATTCTGTTTAAAACACTCTGCTCTCTCCCCCACAAACCAAGGAACACTATTTTTGTTTCAGTAAGAGGGGAAATATTTTTTTCCAGGCAGATACAAAGTCAAAAAATAGCCTTTATTTCTGTTGTCTCCAAAGATTTCAGAATCTTTGGGTGGGGAGGTAAGATGGAGAAGGGGAATCGGGAGTAAGCCACAGCAATCCCTCACTGCTGCCAGCCCAGATTAGAGACTACACTCCTCTCCACCATAGGTTTCATGGTGTCTTAGGTCTTGGTGCAGGTGTACAGCAGCTTCTTCTCTAGCCCTAATGACTCATTTGGAGGTTCAGCGGTAAAAACAAAGCATACCATCAGTGGGTCTACAACTTACATCTATCCAAAACTTTAAAATTTGCAAAGCATTTTCCTCACAACCCTGTAATGCATATTCACCTCTATTTACAGATGAGGAAACAGCCTCAGAAAGGTTAAATTACTTGCCCACATCTTCTGGTACAAGTCCACCATCCTTTCCACTCCATACTACAGGGTGAAAGGGAATGGTCAAGAGGTGGGGAGGAGGGGGAAAGAGGCAAAGAATGGGCAGGAACATAAAGAATTCTAAGCTATAATTTGGGAATCCCTTCCCAATTCTTCCCAATCAGGACTCGGGGAATAGCAAAAGGGGCTCTTCATCCATTTCGACCCCCTCACCACAAAGCCACTTCCCTAAGCCAAGCCCTCAGACTCTTGCAACAGCTAATTGGTCTTCTTGCTCCTCTCAGTCAAAATAGTCTTTGTAAAGCACAAAGGAGGTTTTTCTATTACTTCTATGATAAATACAGATGCCTCAATTCAGCATTAACTTTCATAATCTGGCTATAGTTTCCCTTTCCAGGTAGAACTCACAGCATTCTCCTTTATGCCCATGCAAATCAAGTCGACCTGGACTCAGTTCTTTGAACTCAGCATTCCCATCTTCTGTTTCCCTGGCACAAGTTGCCCCCAATGCCTGGACTGCACTCCCCTCTCTCCTCCCCTTAGTTTCCTTCTCCCTGAATTAATACTCTCTCCCTCTTTCAAGTATCTTGCACTTAGCCATTTGTATAAATGTCAAATTCTCCCAGCAGAATATAAGCTCTTTGAAGGCAAGACCTCGCAACTCACTTTGAACATATTAGGTGCTTCTGATTGCTGACCTCATTCCATAAACTCTGGAGACTCCCTATTAACTCCAAGATCATCTGATGTGGAGACTCTATAAATGGGTCCCTTCCTGTCTTTCCAGGCTTCTTACACTTCAGTCACCTCCACGAGCTTGAGGACTTGGTGACACTGGCCTCTGTGCTGTTCCTTGTCCAAGACACTCTCTCTCCCGACTCTCTGCATTTTCAGTGGTTGTTCCCCATGCCTGGAATGCTCTCCCTCCTCCTCTTTACCTGCTGGCTTCCCTCAGGTATCACCTACAATCCTACCTTCTGGAGGAAGCTGTTGTCAGTCCACTTTGGCACTAGTTCTTTCCCTCTGAGATGATCTAAAAGGCTTGATCAATAGAGAGCTGTTTGCAGGCTGTCTCTCCCATTAGACTGTGCTCCTTTGGAGCAGGGACCTTTTTTTGGGCCTTTCTTTGTAACCCCAGTGCTTAGCAGAGTGCCTGGCACATAGCAGACATTTAATACTTGTTTACTTGATTTGCAGAATGTAAGAAAAAGGGGACAGGACAAGGTGTTTTTATATGGGGAGGAAGACTACCAGGACCTGCTTAGACCTAGAAGCTAAATGGTACTTTTTTTGCTTAGGCAGTTGGGGTTAAATGACTTGCCCAGGGTCACACAGCTAGTAAGTGTCAAGTGTTTGGTCTGAGGCCGCATTTGAACTCAGGTCCTCCTGACTTCAGGGCCAGTGCTCTATCCACTGCACCACCTAGCTGCCCCTAAATGGTACTTTTTGAGAAACGTTGGTACTTTTTATCCCCCACCTATCCCCAATTCTCCTGGCACAGCTCCTGGCCCCATGAACCAGGAGTCTAAAGAACAGCCCAGTCCTATCTTAAGCAATGGGGCAGACAGACTAGCTCCTAGCTAACTACATCTCTGGCTGACTCAGTTGATTCCTCAGTCTACCCCTCACCCCCAATTGCTGAAAATAGGAGGGAATGTTAGAAATAACAATACTATCATTTATACAGAGACTGAAAGTTTATAAAGTGCTCTACATGTTGTCTCATTTCTGGAAACTTTAGGTCCTCTGAGTCATTTTTTTTCATGCGATACAGTACTGTAATTGGTATGTTTGCCCATGGTTGTTACCTAGGGAGCAGCAATGTAGTTAATTTAGAGAAAACAGGGAGAGAATAACTAGTCTGAGATGAACCTGGGATTAGGGGCAGAATTAAGAATCTTGTGCCAGCCCCAAAGTCTCTACCTATTTTACTGGAAAAAGACCCTGAGAACTGTATGATTTTACTTAGGAAGAAAAAAAAAGATGAAGGAGAGAAAATATTAGCTAGAATTTAGGTATGCTTTAAGGTTTGCAAAGTGCTTTATACATTATTCTGTTTGATCCTCACAACAATCCTGTGAGGTAGGTGCTGCTGTTATCCTAATTTTACAGATGAGGAAATTGAGGCAGACAAAGGTTTAAGAGACTTGCCTAGTGTCTGTGGCTTGAGATTTGAACTTGGGTCTTCCTGACTCCAGGTCCAGCACTCTATGCACTATGGGACCAGTGTCAAAACTTCCCAAATAGCTTCCAGTGGAAGTGGGAAGAAAGAGACTTGGAATTTCATTTTTAAGAATCCTCAATGGCTGCAGAGACTGCAAAATACTCTTGCCAGCCTGATTCCTACTTGCACACACACTGCTGTCCATGCAGGGAATATTTTCCTCCTTTCAGTCTAGCTAAATCTTACCCATCCTTCAGGATGTAGCTCAAATGCTACCTCTCTCCTCCATGAAGTTATCCTGGAACAATCCAGCGCATATTTATCGCCTCCTCTAAGACTTCACAACATTTAGCTTGGTGCACTGGAAAGCACAGGGAGTTTGGAAATGGTCTCGGCCATTTACTACTTCTGATTTCCTTCCTCTGGACTTCTGATCTTCCTCATCTGCAAAATGAGAGGATTAGACTAATCTGTAAGGTTGCATCCAGCTCTAAATCCTATGATCTTACCCTCCATTCTATGCTATTTGGTATTTAATCATGGCCTTGCATTGTTCTTAACCATTTAACATAAGATGTCTTACTTCCCCAACTGCAAAGCTCCATAAGACAATAAAAGTAGGGGTGAGGACCCTTAGTACCTTGCATAGGGCTGGGTAAACAGTGGGAACTCTAATTATTTACTGAGCTGAATTTCCAAATTAAGCTTTTTCCTTATTTAAATGCAGGATCCTTGACAGTACAGCTTGTTTTATTTTTGTTTTTCATATTGAAAACAGTGTTCCAAACATAAAGATGCTTTAATAAATGCTTGTTAATCCATTAATTTTCCACCAAGTTAATAATCCAAGAATTTATTGCCTCTTTTTTTACAATATCATGTTTCAAAAACTTGGGAAGGACTGGCAGAATGTCTGCTTATTTGTTTTTGGCTTTAACCTGTTTGTGCAAATTTGCAAAGTACTGTACACATCAGAAATATATCTATTTCACATATACTCCTATCTAGATGAGTGTCTGAAGAGATTTCTCTAGAAAACAGGGCACCTAGGACAGAGAGTTTACCTTCAAGCCCACAACGACTTCTCCTTGGCCATGTGGCTACAAGATGTCTGAGTTATGATTCTCCTCTTAGAGGATAATGAATAGAAATCTACAGAATTCTTTAAAAAAAAAAGGAGCAATAGATCTTGGATTGGTTTTTATTTGGGCATCTCACAGTGGTAGGAGCCACTCTGTCTTCAAAACAATCACATCACAGGAAAAGTGTCAGTAAGGCTGCCCAGAGGAAGTCTGACCAGCTGAATCTTATTGCTTAAAATACACATATTCACAACACCCAACAAATAGCAATGCTCCAAACACACTTGTACACATGCAAACACACAGGAATGTGTCAGCATTTGGCTAATCTTCTAACTGTAGCACCAAACCCAACTCACACCCATTGTCCTCATTCACCAGGAAAACCAAGATCTCTACCTATAGGAGGTAAGAGGAAGCAGGTAAATTTAGTACCTCCTTCCCTCTTCCCTCCCAACTCCCACTCTATCATCAACCAGCTCACCGTTCAGAATGGATGGGGCTCGGAAGCCTTGACCATAATCTGGTCACTGTTGATTAATCAAGCCCAGTTTCACCATTTGATTTTTTTTCTTACGTCTCGGGGTAGGAGACGCCAACTGTTAAATTCTCGCTCTAGCTCCCTACTCCAATTTGCGGAGAAAAACCCAAGAAGACCACAGTGCATCCCAATGTCCTGTTTGATTGAAACAGGATTCCCTTTGGTAAAACCTGCTCGCTGTTCAGACATTTTAGTGAGTTGCTTTGGGGAAAAAAAGATGAAAAGGCAATCGAGGACCTGTCATGGCTCTTTCATCTATACACATGCTCAGCTATGATCAAGCCTCATCCAAGGGTGACAGGAGCTCCACACAGGGGATTCTGCCCACTCTCCTGGCAGTTCTAGGTAAAGTCAGATGTCAGGGGAACAACCAGGCCAAGCTTGCTGCCGACAATCCAATTTCGACTTCAGCTCGTGACTCCAGGCCTGCTCTCTGTCCCTCGTAGTCATCAGCACCACACCCTGGGGCCTCTGAGCCAAGGACCAAGAGCAGCAGGGGAGCCTGGGGAGGTGACAGGAGCTGGGCAAACAATGCTCATGCAGACACATCTAGAGCAGGATTCCACTTACTGGAAACAGAACACAGACCTCCAGGGTTTAATGCAGTGATGTGCAAATTGCAACTGTGGGTAGAGTAAAACCTCTACATCCAGCAAAGTTTCTCTGGCAAAAACAGTGGGCTGCCATTGAGGGCTCTGCTGAACACCCCCAGGCATACAAGAATTGCCTAGGGCTTTTGCTCAGTAAACAGATAAATGCTTAAAGTAAGTTCCCTTGGGAGAGTCAAAATTTGCTCCAAACATTTTGGTTAAGATGCGCACAATGGCTGCTTCAAAGTATATTCACAGAAACACAGGGCTTTTGGTACCCGTGGCTCACACACAATGAGACAGACACACACAGGTTATTCAAAAAGTCAGTGTATTTTGATTTTCACCTTGTTCAAGATGGATTTTGGTTTTATCAAATACAGTCAGGGGTGGCTTGCTCACCCCCCACAGCCTTTCCCCCCCTTTCTTCCCATAATGTCAGTGACATAATCTGAACATCTTTTGAAAGCCGGGGTGAAAAAAGGCAAACCCTTCTTCATATGGACAGGACTAGGTCAGGGAATGTTAATTTCAGCTTTTGATTTGCCTTATCTGCTCAGATTATTCTTAACAAAACTCTCTCAGTTTACCTGATAACAAACTTCAGAAATAATGATCTGAGAGGGCCGTAGGCCTCCCACTTGTTGAGAAGTCAACCACTCAGACCTGAGCCGAGCACTTGGTTATACATAGGTGATGCTAGCAAAGTACCACCGTTTAATAAAGAAAGAGGGGAAAAACAAACCCAAACAATTCAGTTATTTCTTCCAAGTGGTCAATATACTAAAAGAATTGGATCTTGGGATCCAAGGGAAAATACTGCCTAAGGAACAGGCTGGGGGCTGGGGCTGACCCTTCCCAAGGCCACTCAGCCTGCTTTGTCCGTTTCTTCGGCATACTGGTGAAGCGTGAAGGCACAAAGGCCACAGGCTGGGGAAAAGCGAAGATGCAAAAATGGGGGTTGGAGAGAGGGATATTAATCATCATCTTCATAAGGGTGCTTACTAAAAATGAAGGCAAGGCCCTACTCTCCCTAGAGCAGATGCATTCCCCTCCACCCCACCACAGCACTCTCCACATGTAACAGTTTGCAGCCTCCTCCATGCCCTCCCCAGTAATCTAAAAGTAACCTCTCCCTGCACCTTCCAAACTCCCTGATGGAACAGCTTCTCTCTAGCTCAGGTGCAGGCATGAACCAGAAAGGGCCTCCGCCCAACCTGCCCCTTATTAAAAACCAACTCTTCTGCCGTCCACTCAGGTACATTCATATTTTTTTTAGCTTAGTTTGTATGTGGTTTTGTTTTGAAGAAAGAACACTAGCAGAACCCTTTCAAGCTAATCTAGTTTGAAGACAGCCAGAACCTCCTAGGAAAGAGTCTCTGACTTCCTGTCCCAAGAGGACACCTGGCACTGATCACTCATTTAAGAAAGTTTGATCAGACAAACCCCACATACACCCCAGACAACTGTTTTCCCCATCCCACCCCCCAATAACCCGACTTTTACAAGCAGTGATCAAATTCCAACTGTTACTGAGAACCTAGGCCTAGAGTCCACAGGGGACCCAGGCCAGGGTTTTTTCTCTTGCATTTTCCCCAGTGGTAGAACCCTGTTGCCTATCTACTAACTGGGATGTAATGAGTCTCTAAACCTAAATCTAAGAGCAGATCCCACTCCATCCCAAGAACAAGGGCAGGGTCCCATCCTGGCCCCTCGAACAAATTTTTCTAAAAGCACACCACCTGACATGGACAGGCAGGTGAGATATGATTAAAAAAGCTCAGAAGGGAGGAGGAGGGGGAGGAGGAGCAGGGAAGAATACAGTAAAAAATACACACTCTCCCCCCATCCACACCCAGGCTTCTGCAGGAGAGAGGCAATCCTACCTCCAACTACCTCATGGGAAGGGAGAGCAGAAGTAAAGACAGAAGAAAAGGCAGCAGCACTTTCTTTACCAACCAAACGAAGGTTCCTCTCTGGGCTCGGGCTCACCCTCCCCACCCTCCCCCTGTTGCTTTGCTAAGGAGGCCAGCCTGCTCTAGCTGGGAGAGCTGTTGCTCTGGGAGTTAGGGGAGTCCTGCTCATTGATCGTATTCAACAAGATGCACGCCGGTTGTCGGGGCAAGTGGTGGTGGCCGTGCTCCCGGGCTTGCTCCTCAGAAAGGTGGTAAAGCCCCTCTTCCTCATCCCCAGGAGGCCTTGCTTGGCAACTATCACAGAAGTCCAGGGTGCTGTCCAGGGCATCATCAAGGAGCCCGCTGAGTTCTTTGAGGTCGTCCTCGTGGTGGCCTCGGTTGCAGACACACACCTCAATGCCAGAGTCTCCAGTGAAGCGTCGGTGCCTTCCAGGTGTCTTGTCTTTGCTATCAGGAAAGGCGCTGCTGTGCTCCAAGCTCTCAGAGCTGTAATCTTTCAGCAACTCCTCCTTACACTCTGAGTCCTTATCTAGGAAAGACCCTGGGTCACCCAGCTCCCCCAGACAGGCCCCAGAGCTGCCTGGCTCCATGCCTGAGGCTTTGGTAGCCTCTTGGTCCACCAGCAATGTGGAGGGCTCAGGGTCCTCAGTGCTTGATCTGGTGCTATTCCTGCTGCTGCCAGGCACGGACAGTGGGCTGGTTTGTGCCTCCTGAAGGCTCCTGATGGGGTCAGGGCCTGAGGGGCTATTGCAGACAGGGACCACCTGCTGTTGCTGCTGCTGCTGCTGCTGCTGCTGCTGCTGTAGCTGTAAGGCACTGTATGGTGGGGGAGGGGTTGGAGGTCGGTTCACCACTTCCTCATAAGGAGGTAGTAAATAGTTTGGCAAAAACCCTAAAACGGGGAGGCAGGGAGGAGAAATTACTGCATGGGCAATGGTTCCAGGACAGAGCTCAACACGAAAAGAGCATGTGTACCACTTCCCACCCCTAAATGATGTCTACAATGCTCAGCTCTCCGTGTGTGTGTGTGTGTGTGTGTGTGTGTGTGTGTGTGTGTGTGTGTG
>NW_020948983.1:18025400-18151983 GCF_900497805.2 Vombatus ursinus
GTGTGTGTGTGTGTGTGTGTGTGTGTGTGTGTGTGTGTGTGTGTGTGGCAGAGAGAGACAGAGAGACAGAGAGACAGAGAGAGAGAGAGAGAGAGAGAAAATATATAGGAGGGAGATAGGGGGAGAAAAGGGTAGAGGAGGAAGAGAAGGCCAAGGGCAATCTGGCACAGAGGGAGAACACTGGGGATGGAGGGGTGGGAAGAGAATTGGTTTTTCAAGGTCTTAAAGGCCCTGCCTGACACAGCTCTGGGGGACTGAGGTGAGAATAAAGGAAATCCCTTTGTCCTTTCATTTGACCCCACCCTGCCCCAAAGGTCCTGATGGTGATGCAGTAAGTGGCAAAAGAGAAGGAAGTATTCCGTAAGTGAACAATACCAGATTTAAATGGAGTCATTTCCATGTGTGCATCAGTCAGGTGATCATATCTGGCATCATCAGGCCTATGTTCTTGAGCCAAGACCCCTTTTTAAGTCTGGAGCTTGGAGTGGGAACTCTGACATATGGCTCTCAGACCACTCCCTTTCTATTCTCTGCCTTGCCCCTAAATATAGCAGGAGACCATGATCTGGGAAAAAGTCTGGCACAGGGGACACAGGGCTCAGAAATTCAAACTGTTCCCTTCTCTCTGATGCTGAGAGAAATGGTTGGGGAAAAGATAGTTATCTTTCCAGGATGGTAAGGGCAAGAGCCGGAACTAGATGAGCTTTATCCAAACAATCCTCTTTTGTTTCTTTTTTAAAGCACTGAAAGGTGGCTGGGAGCAAGCTGGTCAGCCATTCTCATTTGCCACAAGAGAAGCTTTAGTTAAATTAGGTGCATCCTCTTAGAAAAGAGTCACCAAACTTCTTTGTTCTAGGAGGCTTAAATGCCAACTAGTCCACAGTGTCCTGAACCCTGATTTACCCATGGAACAGGGGCCAGAAAGACATGAAGATCCTTGGGGCTAGAGCAGAGGGCCAGGCTGATAAGTGGACAAGATAGCTTTGTGTTCTAAATTCCAGTACACCCAAATCACGGTTCAGATGACCTCCTTCTCAATGAAAATTGCCCCCAAAATGTGGTTGAGGAGTAGGGGTCTAACGAGAAACCACTCCTCAGCAGTACCAGTCACTGTTAGCTTTAGGACAACCCTGGGATTTCTGAGAGCTGTGTCCATGGCACTCGCTCCTCTCTGTGGGGAAGGAGCACTCCCCCCTCCCTGATGCAGACCCCTGCTGCTGTTGTGCATTGAGTCTTTCCCCACTCCCCCCAAAATCCCCTTGTTCCCAGACACCACATCCTCTGAGCTGGGCTCCTGGAGACCCCAGGTGGTGATGTGAAATCGATTTTCGGTGTACGTACTGAAATAAAATGGCAGCGCTGAGTAGTTATGGGCTTCCCGGTAGGCAATCAAGTTAATTTCATGTTGCCGCTGCTGTGCCTGTAGGCGATGCTTGGCCCGGCGGTGGTGGCAAACGCAGCAGCAGCTCAGGATGATTATAATAGTCCACACCAGCCAGAACCCTGGGAGCAAAGGTGGGAAAGAGAGAAAGAGGGAGAGAGGCAAACAGCCATGCACACAATGAATATTGGCAAGAGGTAGGCAACTTTCAAAACAACATATGTCACAGCTACAAAACCCTTTTGGCAGAGAAAATAGAGCCCAAGCTCAACCAGAGGAAAATTGACTCTGTAGCCCACCTGGCGAATCTACAGCCAGAATACAGAGACATACTTCATCAACTCTTGCCATGCTGATCAGAAAAGCAGAGGAGTATAAAAACCTCCATTAGCTTTGGGGGACCAAAAATGTCAGGCACTCCAAATAGTTTTTTGGGATAAGGAAGACTGGCCAAGTTTACCATGGCCTCTGGAATAATGGAAGTATGTTAAGCTAGCTCATTTAATATTCCCACCCTAGATACCATGCTTTGGAGCATTAACTCCATGAGCAGTAAACACTGGTCATCTGTTAATTCTGTAGCCTGTTACTCTATCAAGATGATTTGTTTGTTTGTTTGTTTGTTTTTTTCAGGGAGGGGGGGTGTTGGGAAGGCTCTTAAGATTTCTCTCAGGCAGCTAGGTGGTGCAGTGGATACAGTGCCGGCCCTGAAGTCAGGAGGGCCTGAGTTCAAATTTGGCCTCAGACCAAACACTTGACATTTACTAGCTGTGTGACCCTGGGCAAGTCACTTAACCCCAATTGCCAAGGGGGAAAAAAAAAAGACTTCTCCAAATCTCCTCATCCTTATTCCCTCTGAAGTCTGAAAAAAAAACAAATTCACTCCCCAAAAGCTAAAGTGGAGACCCAGGGTTTTTAATATTTTGGTGTCATGACTCCTTTAGCAGTCTGATGAAACTATGGATCCCTTCTAGAATGTTTTAAATGCACAAAATATGTAGGATTACAAAAGAAACCAATTATACTGCAATAGTTATCAAAATAAAAGATGTACCAAAAGTCTTTGTGCAGTTTTAAGCTTTGATAGCTCAAAACCACACTAAGATGTACTAAGAACAAAAAACAAGTTCATGGACATCTGATAGAGGATGTTCATTAAAAATGAAAAATAAAACCTAAAACCTACTGCACAGTTAATTAACCTTTCAGAGTCTTAGTTCCTTCCCAATTTAAGAACCCCACATAGCTGTTCCAAAGTCTCTGAAAATCAAGAGCTTTTCTTAATGATGTACCTTATAGGACCAGTATTCAGTAGAACTCTTTCAAACTTTTAAATAAAAGCAATCCAGTGAGATTAAATACTCGGCCCAAGGTCACACAACTTGCTAGTGGTAAAAATGGAGCTGGAGAGTCTGATACTTTATCTGATCCACCAGACGCCTGCCAGCACCTTCCAGAGCAGATCCCTAAAAGTTAAAAACAAAAGGTTCTAGCTTGCCCCAGGGCCCAAGTCCTCCCTAGATATATCTTTTTTGCTGATACATTCTAGTACAATAAAATTGTCCACTATCAGGAATGCTTTTCTAATGTCAATCATTCTCCTTCCTTGCCAATGGACCCAACATCCTCCGCCTCTTCTCTTCCTCTCCACTTCTGAGAGAATTCTCACAGAAGACTGAGCTCTTTGAGCCCAGCAGCATGCCTACAACAGCCCTTCTGGGGCTTTCCTTTAAAATTCCTAGATAGGCAACTCATTTCCTGTCGTTCTGAAGAAGGAACCTCCTCAGATTTTACCCAATAAAGCCGGAGCTACTCAAACAAAAATTCACAGCACCCTAAATCAGAGGTTATTAACCTTGTTTGCATCATGGACCCTTCTTTAGCAGTCTGGTGAACCTATGAACCTAAAGTGAACCCTTCTCAGAACAATGTTTAACCCTAAAACATAGGGTTTACAAAGGAAACCAATTATACTGAAATGAAGTTATCAAAATATTTAAAAAACAAGTTCATGGATCCCAGGTTCAGAAGTCCTGTCCTAAAGTCAAGAAATACTATCTTATTTGTTTTGCCTGATAATACGTATTTGTAACAGGTTTTGTTTTTCTTGCCTTCTCAACAGGTTGGGGATGGGAAGGTGGAAGAGAGAATTTGGAACTGAAAACAAAATATAATTGAATTTTTTTTTTTTAAGGCAATGGGGTTAAGTGACTTGCCCAGGGTCACACAGCTAGTACGTGTCAAGTGTTTGGTCTGAGGCAGCATTTGAACTCAGGTCTTCCTGACTTCAGGGCCGGTGCTCTATCCACTGTGCCACCTAGCTGCCCTGAATTTTTTTAAAAAGAGAAATACTTAGTTCCCCTAAAAGAGGCGGTCATTCTCTAAAGGAGAGACTCTAAAAAGCATCTGTTTCTGACCTATCACTAGATTATACCTCCCCAGATACATTCACCCTATTGTCTATTCACCCTAAAATACTTGCCAAAGCCCTTTAGGGAAGAGCTGCTGGCAGATCCCTCTCTCTCTCCTCTGCAAGCCTCCTTCAGAAGTTACCCATCAGCAAACCAAAAGATGACAGTAATGAATGGGTAGCTGTCAGTGGGCCCTGGGGAAGGAGCCTGTCTGAGCACTTTAGTCGTCAGCAGGTGTCAGTGTGTGATCAAATTCTCTCTGCCTGGTATCACCAGAATGGGAAGAGGATTTCTACTCACGGACAGTTGGACTTCTCTCCTTGACATTGAAAAGGTAAGCCTAGGGATATCGCCTGTCTCCAGTCTTTGTCCAGTGCAACAGCGAGTGAGAGTTGGCATGGCAGCAAAGCCACTAGGCTGGGAGTCAAAAGACCTGGGTTCCAATTCCAGTTCTGAAATTTACTCACTGGGTGCCCAGGTAACTTCTCCCAGACTCAGAGTTGTTGTGGGAAAAGCATTTTGTAAACTTTCAAAGTGTTACATGAATGTGAAATATAATTAGCTTCCACTTTCGAGTTATGGGAGAGCTACAATATCCCTAAAGATTACTCCCTGTAGGTCAAAGGGCAGCCACAATTTTGAAGAGAAAAAATATAAACCATTAATAATCACATGCTCAAATTATCCAAAAATCAGAGAAATGCAGAGGTTAAGAAAACCTTAGGACACCATCTTATACCTACTAGAATGGTAAAAATAGCCCCATCCCCCTAAAAAAGAAAATTTAGGGTTGGCAATTGTTAGTGGAACTATAAACTGGCATGACTATTTTGGGACCCAATAATTTAGTAATATATAAGAAGGGTCAAAAAACTGATCATACCTTTTGAAACAGCAATTCCACTGCTATGACTTTAAACTTTAAAATGTCCAAGAAAGGACCCACCAGTATCAACATATTCCTAGCTCTACAAGAATATTAATAGAATCATAGGTCCAGGGACAGCTAGGTTTGCACAGTGGATAGAGCACCACCCCTGGAGTCAGGAGGACCTGAGTTCAAATCTAGGCTCAGACACATGACACTTACTAGCTGTGTGACCCTGGGCAAGTCACTTACCCCTGATTATCTCAGCAAAAAAACCAAAACAAATAAAAACATAGGTCCAGATGTGGAAGGGACTTCAGAGGCCAGTTCTGAAGTCACACAGATCATACTGTTTGTCCTGCTTATTTGTAATACAAAAAAAAAAAAAAAAAAAGCCCAACCCAAACCCAACCAAACGGAAAAAGCCTCCATGTCTAATGAATGACTAGGGATAGCTGAAGAAACATTGGCATATTAATGTAACAGAATATTATGGTGTCATAAAAAACAAAGAAATATGGAAGGATCTTTATTATGTGGCCAAAGGGACATGTGAAGACCGAAGCTGACTACAACTATGTATAAAAAAAGGGCTTCAAATGGACTTAGAAAGGAACACCAAGTAAAACACTATTTGTTAATTTACTTGGTTCTATTTTGTTAAATACTGGGATTTTTATGTGGGATTTTGTACTCTGTTTTACGTTTGTCTTTGTTGGTGGTTGTTAAGTTTGTAAATAAAAACTTAAAAATTTTTTTTTAAAAAACATTGTTCTCTATCAAATACTATCTGTGACTATAATGAGGAGAGGGAAGGAGGGAATAAGCATTTATACAGCACCTATTATGTGCTTTACGCAAATGCTTTACAAAATGCTAAGTGCTTTACAAATATTATCTCATTTGATCCTTACAATAAGGCTAAAGGTAGGTATTGTAAATTGTTATCCCCATTTTACAGTTGAGGAGACTGAGGCAAACATAGGTTAAGTGACTTGCCCAGAATCACAACAGCAGTAAATGTGTGAGGCTGAATTTGAACTCAGGTCTTCCTGACTTTCTAAATGACTCAATGACTGGAAAGGATTCCAAAGAATCCTGCAACAACACCTCCCTGCCTTGGTCCTGTCAGGTCTCCTAGCTCCAACTAGTGGAATCAGACTGGGAAATGTCAGCTGCTGCAGAACTTATGAATGTCCCTAGGGTAGGAGTTCACCTGAGATCTGTGAACTTGGTCCCCTCAACCACTGTATTTTGATAACTGTACTTCAACATTACAGGTTTCCTTTGTAATCCTACGGATTTTATTTTTATACATTTAAAAGGATTTTTCTGAGAAAGGGTCCATTGGTTTTGCCAGACTGCCAAAGGGGTCCATGACACAAATAAGGTGAAGGCGGCCTGGTTTCACAGAATCAGAGTCTCAGAGTTGGAAGGCACCGCAGGGGTCATCTAGTCCAACTAATACCTAACCAAAAGAAGCCTCTACAATATCCCTGACAAGTAGTCATTCAGCCATCCCATGAAGAGCTCTACTGAGGCAGCCCACTCTACTTTTGAATAGCTACAGTTGTTAGGATGTTCTCCTTTACATCAAGCCTATATCCCTCTGAAAATTCTGCCATGGCTCCTAGTTCTGCCCCATGGAGCCAAGGAAAACAAACCTAAAAGTCTAATTTTACTTCCATGTAACAGCCCTCCAAACACTTCAAGACAACCCTCATCCCTTTCTTCCCTCCTTCCCCAGGCTAAACATCCCCAGCTCCTTATTCTCATGTGGCATGGACTTGAGGCTCATCACCATCCTGGTTACCCTCCTTTAGCTTAACCGTGCCCTTCCTAAAATGTGGTACCCAAAACTCAATACTCAATATTATCATATCAGCACAGAGCACAACAGAACCTTCAACTGGCACTTTCCCGACATGAGGCTTCTCCTAATGTAGCCTAAGCTGCACTGTCCTAGAAGAAAACACAAAGGAGTCTGAGTTTTCAACCACTTGGTCCAATTTCCTTTTCTCCACACCAAATATAAGTAAGAGCCTGCCCTCATGGAGAGACTTAATCAATGCATACACACAGCTACGTTAAATTTAAGAAGACATCACTGTTAGTGGAGGAGGAGGGATTAGTCAGGAAAAAAGACTAAACAGACTTGACACCTGAGGAAGAAGACATTGAAACAGATAGAGGTGGTTTTGATTCTGACTATGTTTGATCAAAGGCATGGAGATAAAAACAGGGCAGAATGCAACAAGGGACACTGGGTAGTCCAGTTTGGCTGGAATGTAGAGTACAAGGAGAGTAACTTGGGAGATGATAGTGCCATCAAAAGAAAAAGGCAGATTCAGGGAAGGACAGTTTAAGCCAGTTTTGGACATGACAAAGCTGAGGTGCAGCAGGGCATCTGGGCAGAGCTTCTACAGAGGGAATTCAGGAGTAAGGATACAGATTTGGGAATCTCAGCAAAGCACAGTGACAGGTGGATGGTGTTTTAAGGGTCAAGAGGAAGATAAGGAGATGGAGGAGGGCTCTAAGAGACAGATCTATCTTTTCACCATCAAAGATGATGTTGGATGGAATTATCATCTCCCAAGCCACACATTTCTATATCCTTTTAAAACAAAATTTGACAAGTTGATTCTGAAGATAAATCTACCTCTCATTTTTAGTATCACCATACAATACTAAGCATAATGGAGTCTAAGTCAGAAGACATGGGTTTGACTCTCCAATCTAACACTTCCTAGCTGTGCAACTATGGCCAAATCATTTACCTCTATCTATAATATATAAAATATAATATATAATATATAACAAATATTATAATATATAAAATAATATCTATAATATAATAACCTGAGTTTATATATTAACCTTATCTATAAAATGGGGGTAATTTTTCTTACGTACCACATAAGGTTATGACGAAAGTGCTTTAAAACCTTAAAGTACTATATGAACATGAGCTACTAGGACAAAGCCTTAAATATATTCCCCATACAAGCTGCAAGGTAGACTTGTGAAGAAAAGAAAAAAAAATATCCTCACCAATCTGACACTCTAGGGCAGAAATAAAGGAAGATGAGCTGGGCGGTACTTGAGGAAGACGTGTCAGAGGCCAGGATGTGGAGGATAGAAAAAAGAATGGGGCAATTGGCAAAGTTAACCCAGCCTTGCTTTGTAAAACCGATCCCCCAAGATCATTTCCTTACAGGAATTATTTTGAATTGATCTGTCTTCTTCTTAGGAGGTAGCACTGGTAATTAAAACACATAAGAAGCCAGCATTCCTCTCCAGTTACCTAACATAAGTCACTGCTTGCCTTGGGCGAGTTAGCAGATGCCCGTTTGCAAGGGTGGGTTAAGGCAACCAAAAATGTTTCTCAGAGACTTAGGGGGAAACTGCACCAGAAGTAAAGCTGGTCTAGTGGCATGACTGGGCACTAATCTATGTGCAGAAACAGAAGAACAGGTTCTACTTAACTAGAAATATGTGAGAAGTAGGGCAGAAGGCATTCTGATATTACCCATACAAAACTAACCACAGCAACCCATCCAAGTCAAGTTGGCGTCACTGTCCTCTTGAAGGAGAAATGTCTGGACTGATCCCTGTGGAGTTGTGCAAACTTCTCATGAAATTCCCTTCTTCTCGTAGGTTTCACAAACAAGGAAAAAAAGAAACTTTAAAAAAGAAAACTAAAACTAAACAAACAAAAAAAAAACCACACCAAAACGACCCAGAGACTGCATTCTTCAATGACTGCTTTAGAAGCTGTGACCTCATTGTCGGGAATATTGTCATCTTTGGGAAAATGGAAAACATGTTTTTTAAAGCATAATCAAATGGAAAGGACCAGGTCGTGTACCTCAGAGTTCATTATAAGCTTGGGAAAATGTCACTGCTCTGATGGTGGGAAATTCTCTAGCAATAAGCCAAAGTATACCTCCTCCACAGCCTCAGAGGCTGATATTTGGCATACAGAGAAGGCAAAGGGTTTGTACAAAAAAGGCCCCAGAGACTCAACAGAAATTAAGTTTTACCACTAGAAAGTAGGCAGGACTTCCTGACAATGCTGACTGGGCAAGGTACCTCATACTGTCACAAAGAGTAGACACCTATAATCCTTCACTACACCCTTTTCCCTCCAAAGGTTGGTTCTTGGGAAGTTCTGACTATTAGTAGATTGATTATTTCACTTAAGTCATTAGACAACTTGCCAGTAGAAATGAAATTGTAGAAATGACAACAGATGCAAAAGGAATAAAAAAGTCTCTTTTAATGTTTTTTAACCCAAAATTCTAACACAAAAATCACCACCTGTGACAGTGAATTAGGTTAAGAACAAATTATATCTCTCTGTCTCTTGGAAAATCAATCAAAGGTCTGTCATGACTGGAATAGGATACAGAATGATACACATAACTGACCCAGAAAGAATATTCTAATTTGGAGGTAAACACTACTGACCTACTGACATACTTAAGACAAACTGATGATAAATATAATGGGACTACATAGAGTCATTAAATGAATGTAGTAATACTATGCCTCATGTAATCTTTTGAAAATTCCCTGGGAACATTCTCTCCTCTGCGCCACCCCCTTCCCCTCAACTCTCACACTAAAGTACAAATCAGGGTAAAATTATCTATAAAGAAGGTTTATCTGTGATTATTCAGGCAGAGTTCCTATCTACTTCTCCACAGATTTGCATCACTGGATCAAAAGATCACAGATTTAAAGCTGAAACGAATCTTGGAAAGTCATCCAGTCTAACCCACTCATTTTACAGATGAGGAAACTGAGGCAGAGAGAGGTTAAGTGTCTTGTCCAAAGTCATACAAGTAGTAAGTGACAGAATTTGCTTTTGAAAACCAAATCTTTAAAAGCCAATCTATGTGTGTCCTTGGGTAAGTTTTCATCTTTGTATTCTCAGCACCTAGCCCAAAATAAGCACTTAAATATGTATCAGTTATTTCCTCTTCCTAAGTCTTGGTTTCCTTATTTGTGTAAGACTGGGCATAAGAAAATATATACCATCTCAACCAAAGACATGAGGGAGTTCCATGCCACACTGCTTAACACTGCTTTATTAGAGCCAGACCTATAGATGTCTACAAGGCTGATGATGCCCCCGTCCCTGTGTCAACAGGGAGAATTATAAGAGCAAGAGAAAAAGGATAATGGATTGAGGCCCCAGTCATGAACTTTGGGAGGGGGCAAGGGAGGGACTTAACTGTTCCCAGTTAACATGAACAAACTGATGGGGGAAGACAGGAAGTAGCAAGATTTCTGGGACTTACTGTCATTCAATATTTAATGGCAGTTATGAAGGGTTAGAGATACACTCTAAGAGGAAGTCTGCCAAGGACTTCCTGGCTGAATCTTCCTTAACCCCCTCCCCCACCATCATCAGAATGGAAAAAATCCTTACTACTTCCTTGATTAAAATCTAGAAGGTACTTGTGAAAGTAGTTTCAAAATGGCAAAGACCATAAAGAGTTGATATGAGAACTAGGGGCTTTATTCCTGGGTGGGGCTTAAGTGCAGCTTTTCTTCATCAGGAGAGGACAATAACATTAAAGAGGTAAAACACTGGCAGATTTACTGAGAGGAGGTGAAATACCAGGAGACTGGTGATCGATGAAGAAGTCATCTTCCGCAGAAAAGACTCACTTTTAGAATCTTGGCCACTGTTGGAGTTACAAATTATCCCTGCAAAAGATAAGCTATTTCCTTCCTGCCCTAGTTCTCTTCTTGTCCTGCTCTTTTGTTCCTTTCAAGGGCAACATGTAGAAGAGAAGATTCAATTCAATTCAACAAATATTTATAAAACTCCTAACGTGTATAAGGACCCTGTGCTAGAAGAACAGGGTGTAGAGTAAGATCTGACTTCATTGGTATAAGGAACTCCCAGAGGAAGTAACTGCTTCTACTAATGCAGGTTGGCACCATTTCTGCAACTTAGAGTCTTAAAGAGAGTTGCTGAGGGCAGAGAGAGGTTAAAACACGTGCCCAGGGTCACAAAGCCACATATGTTGGAGGAATGACTTGAACTCTGATCTTTCTGGCTCCCTAACCACTACCATCATGCTCCATTTTCTTGCCTGGCCGATACAAAGATGAATGAGACTTGGTCCCTGTCCTCAGGCTTACAACTTAGTTGAGGAGAGATAGGATAGATACATGAGTAAACATCATCTAAAACCAAATATAATAAGTACATAGGAGAAGGGCAAGTTGCTAAGGGATATCAAAGGAAGGGGAGAGTAACACTGGCTGTGTGTGGAGAGGGTATACCAAGAAAAGTTTCCAACCTTAAATCTCCCCCAAAACTGAAAACAAAATGCCAAAAAAACCCGTGACCCTCTGTTGCCACATTCTCTACCTACCTAGCTCTGATAACTGAATTCTGGGCACAAGGGACTCCTTCTGCTTGGCAGCCAAGGCTCCTGGAGGGTCTGTCTATCTGAAAGGAAGCATCAGCTTCATTTGCTCCTTTCAGGGCCTGCTACCACCCGGGCACAGACACCAAGAAAAACAAACCAAGGTGAAAGAAGGCCTCAGTTTTATAAGTGTCAGAGCAGAACATGAACCCAGAAAGGGAGATGCATTTTAAACATCTAAATACAATTTGTCTACCTGCTTCATATATTATATTCACTAGTCCATAAGCCTTTCAAAATAGTAATTGTTTCCTCCTTTTCTGCTTCCTATTTGTAAGATTAGTAGGGATTGTTCTGGGGTACCTGTCCCCTCTTGGCTTCTGGTAGTCCATTCACACACCTTATTCACTACCAAACTCTTCTGGAAATTCCAGGCTTGCTCTCCCATCAGTCCTCAAAGGGGAAGCAAGAGGGAGAGGTCCTCCTTGCAGGAACCACTCCCATAGGCTACAAGATGTGGGTGAGTGTCAGCGAAATATGTCCTAGCCAAGAGCTTAATTTTCTTTCCATTCCAAACAACTGACCTTTCAAGCCACCCCCTCTCCAGCCCACTAAGAGGGAAAGAGAAAAGAGGAAGTGGAGAGTGCTTTGTAATGCTTTTGTGTTCAAGGCACTCTGCTAGGTGCAAACAACCCCCCCCCCCCCAAACAGCCTAGAGAATTGTTTCCAAGTAGAAGGAAGAGATGAAGGCACAGATTTATCCAGAAGACGGCCTACAGTTTCATTTCTCCAAATAGCTAGCTACAACAACAGCCTAGAACACATCTCATTACTTGTAACTTCCCTGGGCAGAATGTTTTCTGCCTCTCCTTCTGCTCCCATGAGGTTTACCCCATTCTTTATGTGGGCTACTCTAAAGTAAAAATTAAAATTTCTATTTAAATTCTAGCATCTGGAACTACTTCATTTAAGTTGTGAAACATGCTTGAAACATTAAAGAATTTTTCAGTACTAATTCACCCTTGAAATACCATAACAACCTTCTCCCAGTAACTCTTAAGGACTCTAAACAGCTTATACCACCAAAAATACTGTAACACAGTGAGGGCTGATTTCTCATTATCTGCTTATTGGGTTGCCCTGATATTCGTTCACCCACAGCTTAGGCATTTGCTGATAACCCAAATGGGCAAAGCAAGGTATCTCTTTGTTTTAATAACTAAAGGGGAAAGAAGAGAACACTGAAATATATGAGCTCGCTGCATTCTAAGTACTGGAAAAACCATTAAATGTCCCGGAGAAGCGATAATGAAAAATAGCTTCCCCTCCCCCCAATCCAGAACCAGGGGAGGTCAGTAAGTCAGAATATTTTATATACTGTAACACTATACTGTAAGTCTTGGCTTAATAGTTTTCCCTTGTCTCCAGGTTAGGTTCAATCTGGAAGGAATGTGTAGGAAAGGACTGTGAAATCTAAACAAAAGGCATCGATCGACAGTCAATCAGCATTTACTAAGCATTTACTGGGTTCAAGGTATACAAAGAAAAAAAAAGCCAAACAGCACCCCCCCCAAAGAGCTTACAATTCTACAAGGGAGACAAGTGGCTAGACTTAATTATTTCAAATAATGAAAAGTGGTGGCACTATTCAAATTTGCAGGGCATATTTCCATTGGGCTAGAATCCCCCATATTTTACATAATTATAACTTTGAATAGTGTGAATTGGATATATGCTCCTACCTTAAGGGATCGTCATCCACACTAATCAGCACCTAGTTGATACAAAGTAGGTAGGGTAATTAGATGCTCTATTAACAACTACTCTTCTCCAATGAGATCACACAAGCATTTAAATTATGGCTGGCTTAGGTGGAGAAATAGATAAAGCACTGGGTTTGGAATCAGGAAGATTCATCTTCCTGCGTTCAAATCTGGCCTCACACACTTAACTAGCTGTGTGAATCTGGACAAGTCACTTAACCCTATTTGCCTCAGTTTCCTCATCTGTAAAATGAGCTGGAGAAAGAAATGACAAAATATTCAAGTATCTCTGCCAAGAAAACCCCAAATGGAGTCACGGAAGAGTCAGACATGAGACTAAAAAGACTGAACAACAACAGAAGACTCACTTTGGAGGGAAAGTACTGGGGGGAAAGAGGGGTGGCGGTGGAAGTGATTGGAAAGGAGGAGGGACAACACCAATAAAAGCCTCCTGTAGAATGTCCTTCACCAGCCAACAACCATTTATTAAGAGGTTAAGGCACTGTGCTAAGAGCTGGGGATATAAATAAAATATAAATAAATAAAAAATATAGATAAAAGGCAAAACACAGTCCCTGCCCTAAAAGAACTGACATCCTAATGAAGGAGACAAAAATATGTGCTTACACACAAATAACTGTGTACTTACAGATATATATCATGTAAATGGGAAGTAATCTAAAAGGAAAGGCACTAATAGTGAAAAGGACAGCAAAAGGCCTCCCACAGAAAGTGGTACTTGACCTGTGTCTTGTAGGAAGCCAGTCAGAAAAGGATAAGAAAGAGCATGGTGACAACCAATGCACAGGCACAGAGTTAGACGGTGGAGGGTCACGCACGAGCAACAGCAAGAAGGGCAGGGAAGAGGATCAACAGCATGTAGAAGGGGGTCATGTGTAAGAAGACTGGAATGGGAGGAAGGGAGGCTTCACTGGGAAGGGCTGCAGAAGCCAGCAGAAAGACAGCCAATGCAGGAATCTGTCATGCTTCGCTGTACATGTTTGCAATTGGTTTTGTTTTTCTTGCTTTCTTAATACTGAAAGGTGAGTTGGGAGGGAGACAATGTTGACCTAAAACAATAAAACTGAATGTATTTTTTAAAAAACCAAGATTTAAATTTGATCCTGGAGGTAATAAGAACCACTAGTTAATTGATCAAAGTGGTGTATATGATTAGATTTGCGTTAGGAAAATTACTGGCATCTGTGTAAAGGATAGATTGAAATGGGCAAAGGTCTGAAGCAGGGAGACCAATCAGAAAGCCAAGACCCTGCAATGGAAGTCCAGGTGAGAGGTGATTAGGGGCTCAACTGAAGTGGTTCTTGTGTGAGTAGAGAGATATTGCAGGCATAGAAGTAACAAGATTCGTCCACTGGACTGGATGTGTGGGGTAAAAAAGAGGAGTTGAGGATGACACTGAAATTGTGAGTCTGAGTGACTGGAAGGATTAGGGTGTCCTTGACTGTAACAGGGAAGTATGGGACAGGATGCGTTTAAGGCAAAAGATAATAAGCTGTTTTGGACATGCTGAACTGAGTGGCCTATAGGACATGAAGATCAAAATGTCCAACAGGCAGTTTATGGTGCGTAACTGGAGCTCAGGAGACAGACTATGGATGGATTTAAGATCTCTGAGTCATCTGAATCAAGATGGGAGCTATTGAGGTCACCAAGAAAGAGAGTGTAGAAAAAAAAGGAGAGAAGAACATGGCCATACACCAACAATTAGAACATGGATAATGAACCAGAAAAAGAGATGAAAAAGGAGGTAGAACAGCAGGAGATAAACCAAGAAAGAAGTGTCACAGAAACCTAAAGGGAGCATCTAGGAAGAAAGGGTGGTCAACAGTGATACAGTCAAATCAAGAAGAAGGATTGAGAAAAGGGCACTAAATTTGGCAATTAGGAAATCACTGCCAACTCTGGAAAGAGAAGTTCTGGTTGAGTGATGAAGCTGGAAACCAGATTACAGAGGATTTTGAAGAGAATGAGAGGAGAGGAAGCAGAGGCAACAAATGTAGACAACTTTTTAAAGGAGACTAAAGAGAAAACTGTTTCCCTAAAAAAGGGAGAAGGGATATAGGAGAATCAATAGCAGGTGTGATCAGATCATGTGAGATTTTTGAGGATAGACCTTGAAGCATCTATAGGCATCATGAAAGTATCCAGTAAATAGGAAGAGATTGAAGATTAGAGCATGCGGATGATAAAGTCATGGGTTGGGAGGGGGGGTAGAATCTGATGGAAAAAATGGGAGGGCATGAAATCAAGGGTACATCATCAAAGACTAAAGGAGGAGATGATGGCATCAATAAAACACTGAATTAAAAAAAATTAAATTAAATTTTAAAATTAATTTTAAAAATTTAAAAAAATTAAAACATTAAATGTAAAAAATTAAATTAAAAAAAAAACAAACAGCTGTGAGCTTCCTGGATGAGTGATGACAATTCCCTTGAGATGAGGTCTCTGAGACAAGGGAAGCAAGGGAAGGGTAGACTCCAACACGACACACACTGCCCCTGAAAGACTGTCAGGCACAGCAGGAGTGCAGCCAGGTGATCCACCAGCTCCAGGCTCAGCTGGGGTTTTTCACAGGCCTCTCTATTTCAGGGGATGGGAGAGTGAAATCAGTCACCCTCTGAAGGAACATTCTGCAAAACCTATGTAATGTTTCCAGTTCAGGCGTTCATGGAGTTCAGAGTCGAGCAGAGGTAGAATCTCAAGCTAGTTACTCTTAGCAGATGGCCTTTCAAAATTAGGTAAGTGGTAAATATGGCACTGATGCGACCACCCCAAGGGTTAAGCAAATGCCTCTTATTTCTACCTATCCACAAGACACACAACCTCACAGATGGTCCTGGAGAGAAAAGTCTTAACTAGTACTGCCAAATGTATATTTAAGTTAGTAATTCAAATTCTCAAGACCAAATGAATTTAATTCACTTGAATTAAAATGTATGCAAATTTTTACTCATATACAAATTAGAACTGGAAAGAATCAAGATCATCGAGTCCAAGTACTTCATTTTACAGATGAAAAAAGTGATGCCAGCAAAGTGGAAATCAAGTAGAACCAGGACCAGAAACAAGATTTTTCTGACTCCCAGGCCTTTACTTACTTTTCCTACTACACCAACTGAAAAAAGGCTGGACACCACAGATGGTCATAACAATAGTTGATAGTTATGTGGTTCTTTAAAGTTTGCAAAACAGTTCACATACATCATCCCATTAGATCCTTAAAGTGCCCCTGTAAGGCAGGTATTATTGTTACCCCCATTCTATAGATGTAAAAATTGAAGCCCAGAGAAGTTAAGCAATTTGCCCAGGGTCACACAGCAAGTATGTGTCAGAAAAGGAATTCCAAGCTAGGTCTCCTCTGACTCCATATCCAGCATTTTCCCCACTAAATACTGATTCTATACTGATCTTATCTCTTTAGTAGAGGGAAGATCTCTACTGGCCACTAAGATGTCAGATGTGTACACCAAAGGATTAATACTCTTACCTGTTAGCAACATCTTTTTAAAAGGACCCCAAAATCTAAAGATTGCAATCAATGTGTTCAATCAAGGCAGTGTCAAGATATTAGGAGACATTCTGTTTTCCAGGGCTAAGGCCCAGCAAGCAGGCTGTGCCCTGAGCTTGGCATAACAACAATCCTTTTCACTTACCCTCTGGGAACATCACACAATTATTGTATTGCTTTGACCAGCACCAGGAGTTCTCTGAGCTCGGATAATCTGGGACAAGTTCTGATCATGAAGCCCTGCTATGAATCAAATTTGTCACATTGTTGCTGTTACCCCTCATTGTCAGGGGTACAGCTCACTACACAACCATTAATAAGTACTGAGATCTCCCCAAGATGCATGGGGGCGGGGGGTGGGGGAGGAAGGGGGAAAGACCCTAGCACATGTGTCTAGATCCCCTCCTGCTTGAAAACCGTTTCCCTCACTTTGAAATTAAACTTCTGTTTGATTCCTGATTCTCCTGTCTTTGGCCTGCTCTGTTTGGCTCCAGTCACCCACAGGTTAGAGGCCAATTCGGCCCCTAGCTGACAGTAGTAAGCTCCTTCCAACCCAACCTTACGACACAGACGAATTTAGTGAACCGTACAATACATTTTCTACTTTGCTAACCAGCCAAAACAGTATTATCAGCTCTTGCACTAACAAAAGACTATTTTCACTTCTCAAGTAAGGTAGGGAAATCTTAGATGTATAATCCACACAAGCTCTGGGGCTCCTTACCTGGAGCTGGGGCGGGGGGCTCCCTTACTCAACTCAATGAGAGAAAGTGAAGCTGAGCACTTGTAGATGAAGAGAGGGCAAGGAAATCCTGCCTTTGGGCCCCTCCATAGTCTTCTGTACATGTCATTAGCTCCATTCTTGAGAACAGAAGCTGTTATATCATGACCACCCTCCATCCCCCTCATGAGACTAAGCAGCTTAGGACATCAGACTGTATACATAACAAGCCACAGTTCCCAGGTAGGCCACTGGTCTGTGCAGCTCAAGCCACCAAGACATCAAAGTAAGATTCCAAGGTAAAGCACAGTCTCCTAAGGCAGGCTTCCTCCTTTTCTCCCTTAGCTTTCTGTTCAGTGTCACAAGTAGTCATGGTATCTTCTCAATGTGACAAAAAGATTCCACAAGCCCTATCTACACAGCCTAAAGACACAACCCCCACCCCCAAGCTGCATGGAACACCCCCCTGGGACTGCAGACAACCCCTCCCTCCTTCCCTCAATGCTCATCAAGAGAATGTATAAAGAGCCCAGTAGCTCCCACATCGGAGCCAGTCTATATGGACAAGAAACCAAATACCCCCAAAGCATGAACTTACACCAGAGTTCATAGTAGTAGTTGCAGCACTGAGACTGTCCACAGCAGTGTCCTGTGTCACATATGTAGCTCTGGTTGTTGATCCCCACACAGGTTTCCTTATCCTAAGAGCAAAGACATTTGAATGCATTACATTACAGCTTTTAATAAGTTTCTCCTCTTATCCAAATCCTCCAGGTAATAACATAATCACAACCCTCTTATCCCAACATGTGGTTCATTCCAGAAGTGCTGAAGTTACTGAAAATGAAGCACAGGTATGGCTTACTAAGGTAAGATGTCCAGGGCACAAAGCACATTTGTAAACAGTAAAATTCTCATGGGGGGGCAGGGAGATGACTTAATTAACTTAAGCATAAGTAAAATCTTGCATTTTTCATTGTTAAACAGAATGGTGGTATAATGACAGAATAAGCAGGGTTTAAAATAAAACTTTTTTCCCCCATAAAACTTCCTGGAATATTCACTGAAGTGTTTATTCCCGAATTAAGTTCTAGTCAGACAGGAAAGATACTAGGTATAAAACTTGAACACTTGGATTACATTGCAATCTGCTTCAAAAAAGGCCAAAAACCCTGCTGCCACTGGAATTCTTCACACTTAAGGACCTGGCCCAATTCCAATCTGAACTTTCCTCATCAAAATACTCCATAAGTCTATATTGGTCCCAGGATTCACGTCCATCACTTGTCTGGAATTGTTGTGAAGGAAAGGTTGCTAAGCAGCAGTCCAACAGCTGCCATATTCCATTTCAATACACTAGTAGGTGGAGAGAGAGAAAAAAAATCACACCCCCATTAGGATGCAAGAGCTTTCTTAAACTTATCTTGACTGCAAAGTGTTTTGAGCACGATGCATTCCACAGAGTCATCTAATACCTCCATCTTTGCCTACTTCACTAATCCTAAAAAAAATAGCCCTCTTCAGAAGGGAAAACAAAATGACAGCACTGGGTTTGCAACTTCTTCCCAAGCTGACCTTTCACATAGCACACATCCAGACCAAAGGCTGCCAATGGAAACTTCAGTCACATGATGGCTTCCTCAGCTCCAGCCCTTATTTTATTGTACTACACTTTCCCACTTGGCCAATGGTATAAACAAACAGTATGAATTACTGTTTTCAGGGCTCAGGGCTATTGGTGCAAGTAGTGACTCTACTTTCTCTGAAATTAAAGAGGACTGGAGAACAAGCCCCATGCTCAGGTTCCCCGCTCCCCCTTGCTGGTCCAGGGCAACTCTCAGCAGTTTCCTCAGCTTCAGATCTCTCACAAGTCCAAGGATGGATGTGTTCGAGAGGGGCGGGAAGGGAATGAGAAGCATTTGTAAACTACAACAAGAGGAAAGAATCAAAATAGTAACCATGACCACCACCTCACCATTTGTATGGCACTTCAAGGCACATTTCTTACAACAACCCTGTGAAATAAACAACGTAAGAATTATTGTTAACCCCCTTGATAAGAGGATACTAAGACCACAAGAGCTTAAGTTCCCTCCCTGTGATCACACAGCTAGCAACTGTGTCCAGTGGGATACAAACCAGGGCTCCAGACTTCAAGTCCACTGCTCTATCCCACTGTGCCAATATGTCTGTCTGTCTCCTATTCTGAAACACTGCAAACACCATGACCAGAATATTTTGGCATACTCAAACAGAAATAACCATCAATAGCACATATACGCAACAGAAATAGTCACTTCCACTAGATTTCCATCCAGGGAAATTGTGCTAAGATAAGTCATAGCTAAGGAGTGGGAGGCACAGCTGGACTAAGAGAATACACCAAAGTTAAACTACTAGGCTCAGAATCCTAAAACCCCAAATTTGAGATGAAAAGCATTAAAACTTGAGGGTTCAGTCAGAAATTCTTGTGCCTATCATAGGTCCACAGTCCTAAAGCTGAAAGGTTAAAAAGTCATATAGTCCTTAAAAGTCATGTAGTCCAATCTCCTCATTTTACAGATAAGGAAATCAAGGTCCAGACACACAACAACCAGTAGACTCAACATGTTCAACTCAACATGTTTACATACAAAAACAAGGTCTATCAAAAGTAACCTGGGGTTGTTGTCACTAGTTGGCCCCAAGTGTAAAAATGTGAAGCTCTTTCATGAGATGCCTCCTTTAAGGCTGAGTCACTTTCTTGTTATATTTAGAGAAAGCAAATCTATGATTGCTGGTTTTGATAGGACACACAAACTCTAATTTCAGATCAAAACATTCAGGTTTCAGGGAGCGTCAACATTCTTGTTAAAGCCCAGCATCCTCTCCAAATGCCATCCTTCTGGCACCAGTTCATAAGAGCCCAGCTCAAAGTGGCCACACAGATTCTAATAGAGGTCACATCCTGTGACACATGAAAGAATCTTGTGACACTGCTTCCCCAGGAAAATCTCATGAACAAAGATAGAGGCTGACCAACTGCTCCTGAGTATGTGCAGACTGGCATGAACCGGAACCAACCTGAAATCTCACCAAATCACATCCTTCTAACAGCTCTGTCAGCTGCTCCCTTTGCCTACCCTCTTTCTCCTAAAACAGCAGGGTCTGACTTTTCTCTGCTTTACCTCTTCTTTCTCAGAAAGATCAGGATTATAATCATCAGGATCCTCTAATCCAGCACTTTTAAAACTTTCCAGTGGAGCAAAAGGCGAGTTAGCCTACCAGTTTCTCACTGTGATCACACGCACACACACACACACACACACACACACACGTTCCCAAAGTGCCCAAGGAGCATGTGGTCTATTTCACTGTCCTTCCCCACTTTTCTTCCTTCTCTGACATTTACAGGGCGCCTATGCCCCAACAGAAAGAGGGTAAAGTATAATTACATCCTTTCTTATTCAAGCTGGAAGCCATAGCAGTATGATAATTCTGCGGAAATGCTCTCAAAATGTGGTTGGTGAGTTTCTAACAAAGTTACCCTGTGAATAGTCCCCTTCTGTCTTCTTTCACTATGCTTGCGGGAACCTCACTCACACACCACTATATTCTACACTTTTATTGGGGCCAACTTGTAGACTCATCAAGAACCAGCAGCAGTCAAAGGTCCACTGCTGACCTTTTGATGAAACTAACAGCCCTTCCAAACAGTAGCTCTTGTGGATAGAGCACCGGCCTTAGATTCAGGAGGATCTGAGTTCAAATGCAACCTCAGAAACATAACACTTACTAGCTGTGTGATCCTGGGCAAGTCATTTAACCCCATTGTCTAGCCTAAATAAAAAAATAAATAAACCTTAATAAATAAATAAGTAAATAAATAAATGAATGGATAAAAACAGTACCTCTTACCTCCAGGTAGAAGACACCTGCTCCTATTCAGTAACCCCTATGGGAGTGTGAACTGTTCTAAGAATAGGGAGTGGTGAGAGAAAGATACAGCAGGAATGGGAGGAGAGAATGTGGCTTAATAAAACACAAAATGTTTTGGTATTTGTACACGTAGATATGCTCTTTAAACTACTCCCATGTTTTTTCCTCTTGTTGCTTTAACTTTCTTTTTGAAAACTTGAACACAAACATTCTAATATACAAAAAAACCAAAAAGGATTGCACAGATAATTTTGCTAGAAGGCTTGATTTGAATAAATGAATCTGTTCCAACACAACTGATATATTAGGGAACATGTTGAGCATAATTCAAACTTTGGTTATTATTTGGCATTATTTCTTTTGCCACATCATAATATGCAATTCACAATCTGCAACACTTTCAATGCCCACTTCCATAAGCAAGGCAAAACACGGTATTTATTGTGTATTTTCTATTAAAGGAACTGTAGGCAGAAGAGGGCTGGTATAAACCACCACGGCCTGTGCCCCAGAGGGCCTTTTTTTTTTTTAAATGCGTCACTGACAAAATGTTTGAACATTGTGCCCCTCATTTTTCCCATAAGACCTGTAGGTTTTATTGTACAATTTTGTGGTGCTTTTGGGGAATGCGTATGTCAAGTTACAGCAGAACTGACTGTACATGAAACTGTGAACTTCTAGGTAGTTTGTTTTTAATCTTATGCATATAAAGCTCTTTTTACACATTAAATTTAATAAAGTAGTAACAAAATTGCCTTTTGATGTATAATGCAACTAGAAAGACAGATTGAGGCCAGGTCGTAAAGGGCTTTTAAGTGAAAACAGAAGAGTTTATCGTGTATGATAGGGGCAAAAAGGGCATCTGACATGTGGTAGACACACAATTTTAATCATTTGCAGCAGCAACACAAATAGTTATTATATCCTATTACAATGAATACCATTTCAAAGAAGCCATCCCCTAAAATAAAACAATTTATATGTCCCATAGTAACAGGAACTTGAGTTGATCTAGTTACAATGAATTTGCTACACTCAAACAGTCCCATACAAGAGTTTTCTTGATCTCTAGCAACTTAATGTTCACAGTCTTCAATAAAAGAACTATTTAGTGTGCAATCTACATTGAAGGTAGTAGAGCAGATACAACTTAAAACAATTCAATTCCACAAACACTGAACATATACTATGTGTAAGGCACCAATGTTAAGTGCTGGAGAAAAGACAAAAAAAAAAAAAAAAGAAAAAGAAAAAGAAAGAAATTCCTTGGCATCAAGGATCTTACTAGAAGAACACAACATGTACGCATACCATTATAACATAAACTGAGGAAATAAAGAACATTAGTAAATGGGAGTTTGAAGGAAGACCTCTAAGAATGGGCACCTATATTGAGTCCTGAAGGAAGACAAAGCAAAGGTCATGAAGGAGTCTATCTTCCCTAGCCGTGGAGAATAGCTTAATTTTTGGAGGTGTGGACAGAGTTCAGGGAACAGCTTGTAGTCCAATTTGGCTTAAATACAGACATTATAAAAGGGAGATGGATAGAGACTAGACCTATTGTGATTTCATTGGTAAAGGCCCCCTGCCCCAAGTAAAAAAATCTCTCTACCAATGCACAAAGGCGTTACTAAATAAATGCAGGCTGAACCGAAAATGAGATGTGCAAAAATATCCAGAAGGCTGGAGGGGTGGTATGGGCATGAGACCTAGCTTCTTCTTTTTATGTGCTAATTTACCTAGAAAGACTATACCTGAACTTTCTGGAAGCCAGAAGAATGGAAATATGGTTGGTTTCAAGCAATGAATTTCAGCTTAATGAAATTCCATTACCACAAAACATGTTAAGGACTTGTAGAATTTATTGTAAAGGCAGCACAGGACAGGGGAACAACTACTGGGTTTGAAGTCAGAAGACTTGGATTCAAATAGACTTTATGAGACCTGGGCAAATCACTATCCTCTCTGAGATTCTGTAAATGAGAGGCGTAGATGAACTCTAAGGTCCCTTTTCAGTACTAAATCTATGAATATCAAGTCTTTCATATTAGCAATGAATAAAAAGATAATTTCTAACGTTTTCACTTAAGAATTTGTGCTGGGAGCCCAAGCCAAACAAATAATGAATCTGCTATACATTTTGTTGAATAAGGAACAAAGGGAAAATTATCTTGGGTAAAAGAGAGGCTCAGAACTGGAACACACTTTTTCTTTCCTTTTTTCTTTTTAGTGAGGCAATCAGGGTTAAGTAACTTGCCCAGGGTCACACAGCTATTAAGTGTCAAGTGTCTGAGGATGGATTTGAACTCAGATCCTCCTGACTCCAAGGTCAGAGCTCTATCCACTGTGCCACGTAGCTGACCCCCACTTTTTTTAATTAAAAAATATGACTGGCAAAGAACTGGAAACTGAGGGGATGCTCATCGATTGGGGAATGGCTTTACAAGCTGTGATATATGAATGTGATGGAGTACTACTGTGCTATAAGAAAAGATATAGAAGATAGTTTCAGAAAAACCTAGGAAGACCTCTATGAACTATGAACTCATGCCAGGTGAAATGAGCGGAACTAGGAGATAATCTACACGGTAACAGCAATATTGTAAAGATAATCAACTTGGAAAGACTTACAGCTCTGATCAACATGATGACCCACCACAATTCCAAAGGACTCATGGACTTGCAGTATAGACTGAAGGTATGTTTTTCTTTCTTTTTCTTGCATTAAAAAAAAAATAGCTAATACAGAAATTTGTTTTGCATGACTATACATCTTTGTAATAGGTTTTGTTTTTCTTGCCTTTTCAATGGGTAGAAGGAGTAAAGGGAGGATTTGGAACTGAAAAAAAAAAAGAATTAAAAAAAGTCTCTGTGCTTTAAAATATATTTTAAAAACAAAAAGATAACCATCCCAGCAATTTATACATATTGCAAAAAATTATTTCATTTCTCTGGTGACAGCAAAAACTGAAAGACTTATACTATTTTCCATAATATCTTAGATTATAATTCTGAACTGAATAAAGGTCAGTTTCACCAGAGGAAAAATTCTTTAAATTATCCATGTATAGACAGACACTGTTTATGATGCACACATCTTGATTTTAATTTGCTGGCATTACTGGGTTGGAAAATCCTTCCAATAACTGGTTGACAGCAAGAGTATCTAAGGCTCCTGACTCAAAGGATTAAAGATTTGAACTACTCATAACTGAGGGGTTTGGGTTTTTGGTTTATTGGAAGGAAGGACGGCAGGAAGGAAGGAAGGAAGCAGAATCATGTAAAAGAGATCAACTGCCTGGCAGATTAATATAGGTAACATTTAGGGAAACATCTCTGGTTTTCCCTTATGGGAGGATATTGAAACTAGGAGCATCAAAAGGGCACCCTCCAATTTCTCACAGTTTTAAAATTCAAAACATATTTAAATAGGAAATCTAAATTAATTTTTAAAGTAATATTTAGTAGTTTTCAATTCACTTTGGAAATATCTGTGGAACTCTAAAAAGAAAAATATTTTCCTTTAAGACAAGCCCCTCATCTTGGGTTCTCAGTCTTTCTCTTCATCCAGTTCAATACAATTGAAGAAATATGTATCAAGTGCTCCACAATATTCAAGGTATTATATGCAGGTACTGGAAATATAAAGACACAAGTGAAATATGTTTACCCTCAAAGTGCTTACATTCTACTGTACAGATATGACAAGTACAAAAGGAAGTACAAATTAATATGAAATAAAAGAAGTTGAAGAGGCCTGAACTTAAATGTCCTTTCTAGCTCTAAATCTATGATCCTATGAATTTAAAGAGTACTAACAACTACAGCAGCTTGGTGGCCCAGGAGATAGAGTACCAGGCCAGGAGTCAGAAAGACTCATCTTCCTAAGTTCAAATCTAGCCTCAGACACCAACTGTGTGACCCCAGGCAAATCACTTCACCCTGTTTGCCTCAGCTTCCTCAACTGTGAAATGAAATGGAAAAGGAAAGGGCAAACCACTCCAGTATCTTTGCCAAGAAAACCCCAAATGGGGTCACAAAGAGTTGGACATGACTGAAAAACAACTGAAGAACAACTGGGAGATCAGGAAAGGCGTTTTTGTAAAAGAAAGTTTCTGAAGAAAGTAAGGGATTCTACAAAGGGAGGAAGTGTGGGATGGGGAAAACCTGTGCCAAGACACACAGGTGAGAATTATAATGTCCTGTACAGTGAACAGCTACCAGGCCAGTCTGACTGGAATGGAGAGTTCTGGGGGGGGGGAAGTGACAGGAAATAAAACTGAAAAGGTAGATAGACACAAGAGTATAGAGGGCTTTAAATGCCAAACTAAGTTGTTTTTTTTTTTCAATATTATTTTATCCGAGAGGTAAGAGGAAGCTATTGGAGATTTGAGTTGTTGAAGGGGAAGGAAAAAAAGAGGAGGAGGTAGGATGGGACAGAAGGCACTATTACCTTAGGACACAAGACTTTGAAAGTGAAGGAGGTGGTGAAGAAGAAAAGGAAGAGACTAAAGGAAACTGCTGAGCAGAAATATTGATCAGGAGAAGTAGTATACAACAGTGGAAAGTCAGGAGACAGGACTTCTAGTCTTGGTTTCACAATTAACTGGCCATGTGGTCTTTGGAGAGTGCTAGCCCAGTGTGTGGAGAGAGCACTGGACTCGGAATCAGAGGACAAAGATTTTAACCCTGGCTCTGCCACTTACAACCTGGGTGATCCTGGGCAAGTGCGTTTTCCTCTCTAGCCCTTGGTTTCCTCACCTTTAAAATGAAGTGGCAGAACTAGATTATCTATAAGGTTGATTCTGTCTCTAAATCTATGACCCTAAAAGTTAGGGATTCCGGTTTCCCCTTCATCGAACTCTGACAGCAATATTGTTCCAGAACTCCACAATCAATTTGTCTCTGGATTACATGTGCCACTGTCACACTTGGGCAAATTAAAATGCATCCTAATGTGGGACAAAGATGAGGAGGAGAAATAGAGACTGACATACCAAGACTGGCTGGAAGAACTGGGAAGGTTTAACCTGGAGATGATTTAGAGAGGACATAATAGCAGTCTTCTAAGTGCTTGAAATGTTGTTATGTGGAAGAATAAAATTAATTTTGTTTAGCTCTGGAGGGCAGAACTGGAACAATGGTAAAAGACATGAGGAAGACAAATTTAGGCTTGATATAAGGGATATTTTCCTAATAATTAGAGCTATCAATGTAGAATAGGCTGCCTTGGATTGTAGGAGGGTTTTTCTCCCTCAACAGTCTCAAAAAACAGAGAGCTAGATGATCAACCACTTGTCAGAAGTACTACATAGGGGAGGATTCTTAGAGGTTGGACTAAATGTCCTTTGAGGCCACTTCTGACTCTATGAACAATCCAGGCAATTTTCAGGGGGAGCCAGAGATTATTATGAATCTTAAAAGTCCAGACAAAACAAATACAACTATAATATGATATAATACAGAAATAAAAGGAGGCATAAGCAACTGGAAAGTCAGTACTCACATCTACAATACACCAATACAGAAAAAAAAAATTATGCTTATTATTCTATAATGTTGCACCAAAAAAAAAAAAATCCACTGACAAGCACTTATCACATGCCTATTATATACCAGGCACTGAGTTAAGTGTTAGGGATACAGAGATACAGTTGAGAAAGTCCTTGCCCTCAAAAGAGTTTATATTCTATTGGCTATCACAATCAAATTACTAAAAGAATACAGAATTAGACAATAACATATTCACCTGGAGGAATAAAAGCTCGAGAATATCAAGGGACTTAATGAATAAAAAGCAGAAACAGAAGTGGCTTGGTACTACTAGATCTCCATCTACAGTACAAAGCAGTAATTTATCAAGACTATCTGACATTAGATTAAAAACAGAAAAGTAAATTTGGAGAAAATACTGAATAAGCAAGGTCTAGAAACCAATGCACATATTATGCTAGTGTTTGATAAACTCAAGAACATACACTACTGGGGCAGAGACTCATTTGATAAGAATTGCTAGGAAGAGTAGAAAACAATCTGATTAAAAAAAAGTTATCAATGTCTTATGCCACAATAAATTCCAAATAGATCTAAATATAAAACATCATACCATCTTTAAAAATCTAGGAAACTGGAAGGTTATATATTTCATAATTATGGATGGGGGAAAATTCTTAAGATGGAATAGAAGATTATAAAATCCAAGAGACTGTCATGATTACATAAAATCAAAAAGCTTTTAAAGAAACAGAATTAGGGGCAGCCAAAGATGGCGCAGTGGATAGAGCATCAGCCCTGGATTCAGGAGGACCTGAGTTCAAATCTGACCTCAGACACATAACACTTATTAGCTGTGTGACCCTGGGCAAGTCACTTAACCCCATTGCCTAGCCAAAAAAAAAAAAAAAAAAAAGAATCAAAAGAAAAGACACAGATGCGGGGGGAGGGGGGAAAATTCTGCTTAGATACTTCTTTAAAAAGCCTTTTGTTCAAAATTGATAGAGAATTGATACAAATATGTAAGATTTAGAGATCTTCCCTACTAAACGAACGGTCAAAGGATCAAAAAATATGAACAGCATGAACAGAATTTAAATGCCTAAAAACAGTAATAGAAATAATCAATAACTACTTTAAAGGATGTTTAGAATAAAATGTCAGAAAAATGCAATTTTAAAAACCCTGATTCACATCCAAACCAACAGAGATGCTAAGAAATGGTAAACACTGTTGGAGGGGAGGCTATAGGAAGACAGGAACATTAACTAATTCATTGTTGGGAGTTGTTTGATTGTTCTGGAAAATAATTTGTAATTCTGCAAAAAATTTTTACTAAATTGTTCTACCTTTTGACACAGGAATTTTAACACTGAAATGACATCCCAAAGAGGTTAATGACAGCAGGAAAATAAACACACACACACACACACAGAGTGTTCACAGCAGCGTTATTTATAACAAAAAGATGGAAACAAAATATGTTCCCAATGATTGGAGAATGATCAAACTATACTATACTATATAGTATAGTATATATGACTATACTATAAATAATGAATATGAGGATTCAAGAGAAACCTGGAAAGACTTTGTCTGAATGTTGAGAGCCAAGAAAATAATACAGAATCAATCAACACACATTTATGAGGAAAAGGATGCATAGGTATAAAAATGTTTATAATAGCCCTTTTTGTAACGGCAAAGAACTAGAAACTAAAGAAGTGGCCATCACTTAAAGAATGGCTGAACAAATTATGGTAGGTGAACATAATGGAATACTACCATATTGGATGAAATGAAGAAACTGATGTGTTTAGAGAAAGTTGAGAAGACTTGTATGAACTGATGCCGAGTGAAGTATTCAAGAGAACAGAGGGGCAGCTAGGTGGCACAGCAGATAGAGTACCAGCCCTGGAGTCAGGAGGACCTGAGTTCAAATCCAGCCTCAGACACTTGACACTAGCTGTGTGACTCTGAGCAAGTTACTTAACTCCAACTGCCTCGCCCCCCCCCAAAAGACTATATACAATAACAATGACATTATAAAAACAAACAGCTCTGAAAAACTTTAAAACTCTGATGAATGCAATAACCAAACATGGTTGCAGAGGACTAATCTATGCTACTCACCTGCCAACATACAGGTGATAGATTCAAGATGCATAATGAGACATACATTTTTGGACATGGATATTGTGGGAATGTTTTACTATGCATATTTGTTATAAGGGTTTTTTAAATCTTTTTTTCCCTTTTAATTTGGAGGGGTAAGAGGAAAAGAAAAAATATACCTTAATTATAAAATAATTTTTTAAAAACAAGATTTTATTAAGCATATACTATGTTCCGGGCATTAAGGATTAAAAAAAGTTAACATGGAGAAAACAACAAAATTCATGTCAAATACAAGGGCCAATGTTAGTATCACAATGTCATGGTTAAGGATATATCATTCCTCCTTTCTGTTGATGATCAGTGAACTATTTTTAGGAAAAGAACTTTAAGATAGGTTTTGGGAGGATTTTTATTGTGTTAAAAACCATAAATTTTAACATTAGACAAAGCTTGAAAAATTGAGCCTATTTTCTTCCCCCAACACATAAGTTTTATGTCTTCCTGACTTTCTAGATTCATGAAAAGGATGAGTGTTCACTGACTACCTACTATGTACTCAGCCTACTTATCATCCAGGACAGACTGTACTTGTGTTCCACTGGCTCCCGGTAAGGAATTTCCTTGACAGATGCACTTTGGTACCTACTTTACAACTTATGGTCTCAAAGATAATTGCCTAGATCAGTGGTATCAAACTCAAATAGAAACAGGGGCCATTAAACCCTGCTAGGCACATACTGACTCAGAAAATTACATATTAACATTATCTATATTCTACTGTATTTTTATTTATTTTTGTTAAATATTTGCCAATTGCATTTTAATCTGTGGCCTGCGTATTTGATATCTCTGGCCGAGAGGTTAAGGGACTTACCCCAATCACAAAGCCAATATATCAGAGTGGGGTGGCTAGCTCTCTGTCTGTCATATCGAGTGGTCTTATGGTGCCAGACTCAAGTCATTAATTAGCAAGTTTAAAATTAGACATGACACTCATTAAGAAGCCCCTTTTCCGCTTCCCTCTGTAAGCCCTATTAATGAGTCTTTCTTGTGCTCATCTATATGAAAGCTAAGCTTCTTAACTTACTAATCTTACTAATATGATAGACAGACCTTGCCAAAACATTAGCTTTATCATGTCACCCCCCTGTTCAAGAATCTAAAATGGTTCCCCACTGCTGCCGGAATCAAGCCAAAACTTCTTTGTCTGGATTTCAAGGCCCTTAGTTTGGCCCCACCTTATTCCAACCTCATCTTCCAGTCTTTAAATAGACTTCATTTCTTTACTGTCCTCCCAAACATTCCTGATTTATTTCTTGCCTACAATGTCCTTTTTCTACCTCTCCATCAATCTAAAGAGTAATGTAAATGTCAATTATTAATGTTATTTTTTGTTCAAGGTCCAGAGCAAGTCTCACTGCCTCCATGAAGCATTCTTTGATTATTCTATTCACCCTTCTTTAAATTGCACTAACTTAACCTGTTTCATACAATTTGTTGTGGTTGTCTGTCCTTTGTTCTCAAAGACGATTAATGACATCTACAATGGGTGATGTTTTGACCTGCTCATGAATACCTAAGTGCTCTATAATTGTTTCTAGTGTGTGAATTTTACCTGTCCTCCAAGAAGGGGGAGCCCATTTCTGGACTCCTATTCTCTTAGAATACTTAGCAGAGAGCTGGGCACAAAGCAGTACTCAAATATTTTTTCATTGACTAATTCTAACTTCATCTTCTCTGCTAAGAGATAGATTTTTTTAGTAAACTGCCAACAGTCATAGTTGCAATAGTAATACAGTGGAAAGAGCACTAGTCTTGGCAGTCAGAAGACCTGAGTTCAAGTCTTAGCTCTTGTGCTAACTGCATGACATTGGACAAGTCACTTAATCTCTCTAATCTTCATTTTAAAATGGGCTAATAATACACGTAATATATACTTCACAATGTTGTGGAGAAACTCATAGCAGTCCAGGGGGTAAGAGTTAAAAAGTAGCATAAGATTTGTCCTCCTACCTCATGGAGGAGAAGCAAAATTAACAGCCCAGAAACAACTGTAGAGCAGTTTAAGTGTTTTAAATTGTATGGGATAAGATAACATATGTCAAGTGCATTGTAAAGCTTAAAACTTTGTATATGTCAACTATTATCATCTGGGCCTAAGTTTTCTAAGGTACTGAAAACTGGAACTAATAATACTTGCACTACCTCACAAAGTTGTAAGGAAAGTACTTTGTCAATTTTAATGTGCTTTATAAATGTAAATTATTATTAACCAAAACTCCACTATAATAAGCTGAATGGCACAGCACGCATGAAGCCTTTTTCGTTAAGCTGAATTTGGCAAAAGGAAACCGTGAACACTTAGTCAACGATGTGGGGCAACAGGAAATGCAACTCAACTGATTTCAAATACCAGCTCAGGTAAGTTACTACCTATGTGACTTTGGCTTCAGATTCCTTCTCTGTAAACTAGATAAGGTCTTCAGGTCTCTTCCAGCTCTAAATCTCTGATTCTATGACAGCTGTCAACAAGGTTCTAATCACACAAAAATTAAAATTAAGTGCTTTCATTAGGTTGTCACATGTAATGGACAGGTCAGTAGCCTAGGTGGAAATCATACCACCTCTCCAGGCATCAGTTTCTTCCTCTATAAAAGGAGGATATTAAATAAATTCCAGTTGATGAGTAAATTCCGATTTGTACATTCCTTGATCTTTGTAGCCTAAGAAAATGTAGGTTTTTGCTAGGCCTGCTGGGTCTGATTCACATGCAGCTGCAAAGAGAATGGCATTTTGGTGTCTGATCACATGCCTATGTGCTACCTGGGTTAACATTTCACTTTCATTGCTTTGGCTGCCAGTGAAGAAGCCCCAACAGTTCCTTCATCTTTAACCATTTTTATCCCATAAAAAATACACCAAGCAGATTGGCACAGCCTAGTCACGAGAGGTGAGGCCTAAATAGTAGGCAGTATGTTGAGGGGGGTTAACCCTTTGGCACACTGGAGAGCAGCCACGGGGCTGTTAATGTGGCCATCGGTGTGTGCTTTGCCCAATCCTATCCAGACCTACTCTTCTTCAGTTTGACACACTCTGACCCTCCCACACTCTAAAACTAAGTAGCATAGCTTATGGGTTTTTTCCCCCTAACCTCCCAATTTCTAACACAAGAACTAAAAAATGTAATGGTCAAATTTCATTTCAGTAGAAATATACAATAGTCATTTGGCCTTTATTTTCTCCACAGTAAAGATTAAGTAACTATAATCTGTGAAGTGGAGAAAAAAATAGGAAAACTATCTACAGAAACTCAAATAAGAAGGGGCACAGAAGACGAATGCATTTTGGCAAACAATATAACCCTTCAATAATCACAACATTTAAAGAAAAAAACTTTGAGGTGTAAAAAACAATCAAATATTCATTATACTACTACGCTCAATGCTGACCCTGTGAACAAGGAACTTACAGTCTAGCAAACTCATTTTTGTTCCTCTATTTTTTAGAGTGTTTTTCCTGCTGTGGTTAGTACAAGACTACTGAATACAATTCCCTCTTTCATTTGATGATTCAGGAAACTGAAGGATCTCTGGGAGAGCATTCTGATTAATTATCATGTAGGACATTATGCAGATGAAGGAAATTAGACTGAATGTATATGATCTTCAGGACACATCTTATAGGGACCTTGATTTTGGTGTTTTGTTTTGAATAAAGAGGTCATATAGGTTTATTGTCTGCCTCTTTTTTCTAAAAGTCAAGAACAGAAAAAGCAATCTGATCGAGAGTCTCAGTTAATGTTTATGACATCATTCAGTACTTTGGTGGACTGGTAATCATCATTGTGGGGTTCTCCCTTGAACATAGATCACAATATATAAACTCAATTTCAGTGACACTTGTTTCCTCGCTGTTCTACAAAAAAGACACTTCATCTCTCAGCTGTGGGCATTTTCATTGGCTGTCCCCCATGCCTGAAATGCTCTCCCTCCTCATCTCTGCCTACTGGCTTCCTTTAAGTTTCAACTAAAATCTCATCTTCTGGGGCAGCTAGGTGACGCAGTGGATAGGGCACTGGCCCTGAAGTCAGGAGGACCTGAGTTCAAATCTGGCCTCAGACCAAACACTTGACACTTACTAGCTGTGTGACCCTGGGCAAGTCACTTAACCCCAATTGCCTAAAAAATAAAATAAATAAAATAAAATAAAATCTCATCTTCTAAAGGAAGCCTTCCCCAACCTCTTTTAATTCTAGCGTCTTCCCTCTAATAATTATTTCTAATTTATCCTGTATATAGCTTATTTGTACATATTTGTTTGCTTGCTGTCTCCCCCATTAGATTATAAGTTCCTTGACAGCAGAGACTGTCCGGACTCTGTATCCCCAGTGCTTAGCGCACTGCCTGACACATAGCAGATGCTTAATAAATATTTACTATCTGACAATCCAGCCCCAATTTCTCATTTAGCCTGTGGCTTGTGTATGGTTCTTGAGTTCTCTAGACTCCTCTAGAGGGGGTCCACTCAATGTGCTCAGGGCCTTCTTCTCTTGTCACTGTGTGGATGTAGTACATGGGCTATTCCTCATTCCTCACTCTTGCTCCACAATTTCAATTACTGTCTAGTCAACCATCTCTCTGATGTCAGCCTTTACATCACAGCCCACTTGTGCCCATCATGTGTCTCTACATTGCCCTTTGGTGACCCACAACTTTAATCCTTTGGAGATTAATGTTATACCACTTACAACTGGTCACACAGTATCAACAGAATGGTACTATCATTAAAGGCAAGCTTTTGTTTCAGGAAGTGTGGGGTTATTAAAATCACCCTTCAATTTCCAAAGGTAATTCAGTCCATTCTCTTTCCCTATTCATTTCTGGTCCCAGTTCACTGTCTATTCATGGTACCTATCAAAGATATAGGTACTGATGAACTATTTCTTTAGCTCATCCATCCAACTTCACATCCTATTCTGAACAATAGATACATTCTTCATCCACTTGGTTTTTCGTATATGGATAACAAGTCTGGAATTCTTTTAAGTGATTCTGAATCTCATCTACAGTATGTAATGAGCGCAGTGTTATATACAAAGAGGAGCATCTGGAATGCCTTCCCATCTATCAGGAATGCTTCTACAATTGGATTCTGTACTAGAAATCCTCCATATAGTCAAACACTAAGTTACTGAAAAAATTAGGACTACAACTCAGGTCTCTTACATCCTAGTTTACAATTCTTTCCTCTAAAGTATGGTACCTTGAGAAACAGTGTAGCACAGTGGAAAGAGACTCAGGGTCATAAGAGTGGCAAACAAAGTTATTTCTACTGTTAAAGCTTTTAAGGAACCTTTCTGAGTCTGACACATAAGTAAAAGAAGTTGCTGAAAAACAGTCTTTAAGGGGGCATTGTGCTTTATTGAATCAAATGTTTTTACAATCCATGAATACAGGATCTTGCATTCTCTACATATTTCAGTCAACTATGTGACTATAACGATATGGCCCACAATACAGCAATGTTGGTGAAAACTTGCATGTTTTCATCCCATTATTCATCAAGGATGCCCTCAATATGTGTGAAGACCATTCTAATAAAGATTTTGTAGAGAAGGGAAAGAAGTACATGAGTTGGTAGTTACTGATTATTTTTTTCAGTCCCCCTTTTTTGGTACTAAAGTCTGTAATTTTTTCAAATATTAGGTATAGTTCCTTCTTTCTGATATCATGAGAAAAGATCTCTGAACTCCTTCAAAAGTTTGTCTCCTCCAATGTATGTAATACTGGTAATTTGTGTAATTTATGTAATACTAGCTGCTTTCTGAAACTTTTTTCATAGAGATATCATCTGATCCTTATAACAACCCTGTGAAATAGGCAGCCAAGGTAGTTATAACCTGCATTTAACAGATGATGAAGCTGAAGTTCCAAGAAATTAAAAGATTTGCCTATAGTCAAACACTAAGTTAGTGAAAAAATTAGCATACAACTCGGGTCTCCTACATCCTAGTTTACAATTCGTTCCTCAAAAGTATGGTACCGTGGGGCAGCTAGGTGGTGCAGTGGATAGAGCACTGTCCTGAAGTCAGGAGGACCTCAGTTCAAATATGGCCTCAGACCAAACACTTGACACTTACTTGCTGTGTGACCCTGGGCGAGTCACTTAACCCCGATTGCCTAAAAAAATAAAAAATAAAAGAAATAAAATAAAATAAAGTATGGTACCTTGAGAAGCAGTGTAGTACAGTGGAAAGAAACTTAGGGTCAGGAAAACCAAATTCAAATTTCAGTTCTAACACTTAAGACTTAGCACAGTGCCAGGTGCTAGTTCAGAGCATATCACTTAAGTTATACCTCCTTTTCCTTAATGGAAATCTGAGAGTAATTACTTGAACTCACAAGGCTATTCTGAGGGAAGTACTTTGTCATCCTTAAAACTCTACATAAGGGGTAGCTAAGCAGTGCAGTGGATAGAATACTGGCTCTGGAGTCAGAAGGACCTGAGTTCAAATCTGGCCTCAGACACTTACTAGCTATGTGACCCTGCAGAAGTCACTTAACCCCAACTGCCTCCAAACAAAACAAAACAAAGAAACTGTACATAAGAATGAATCATTATTAATGTTATTTTAGTTAACTGAGATTTTATTGTACTTTTTAAAGGACACTTGGTAAAACAAAATACCTCTAAACACAGAAGAAAGTACATTTTAATGAGCTAAGAAATACTGTGGATGCAAGTTTATTTCTATAGATATATTTTAATAAAAATTTAAACATTACCATTTTACCAAACCATCTGTGCATAAGGGTAGTGTCCTCTAAGATCTTACTAGTTTTAAAGGTAATTTTTCATTTAAGCCTACTTCCTCAGAAATACTATTCCACTTCAGCAGCCGTGTTTGGGGTCAAAAGATTAGTGTTCAACAACTTTCTCTCTAGTGTATCTTCCGATCTGGAGACCAGCACCAGATTTATGGTCAATAAAAATTTCAAACCGGTTCAAGAAAGCAGTATGAAGTAGCAGACAGCACCAGATTTATGGTTAATAAAAATTTCAGTAGGGGCAGCTAGATGGCGCAGTGGATAGAGCACCGGCCCTAAAGTCAGGAGGATCTGAGTTCAAATCTGGCCTAGGACCAAACACTTGACACGTATTAGCTGTGTGACCCTGGGCAAGTCACTTAACCCCAATTGCCCTTTAAAAAAAAAAAAAGAAAAGAAAACTTTTGGGGCAGCTAGGTGGTGCAGTGGATAGAGCTCTGGCCTTGGAGTCAGGAGGACCCAAGTTCAAATCTGGCCTCAGACACTTGACACTTACTAGCTGTGTTACCTGGGCAAGTCACTTAACCCCGATTGCCTCACCAAAAAGCAAAAAAAAAAAGGAAGAAAAAAAGAAAGGAGAAAAAAATTTCAGTCTAGTTAAAGAAAGCAGTGCAAAATAATAGAAAGAGTGCTAAACTTGAAGTCAGAAAGATCTGGGTTCAAATCCCGCCAAGGCACTTGGTAGCCTTTGGACCCTAAGCAAAATCACATAACCCTCCTGTGCCTCAGTTTCCCCATCTATAAAATGAAAGGGTTGGATTTGATAGCCTCTAAGGTCCCTTCTAGATCTAAATCTATGATCCTATAAAACTGTTTACTTCTGCTTTAGAGAGAGAGAAGCACATTAAAAATGTCATTCACGCAAACTGATAGAAGATAAAGAGTCCAGAAACTAGAAACTCTCTTCATCAGATACTAATGACAATAATTAAAGGAGGGAAAGTGCCTAACTATAATCTTGGCACTTTGCAAATCTAAAACAGATTTCAGATTATTTGGAAGAGGCATTTATTTCCCTTGCTAGAAAAAGTGAGTTACAGTAAGCATGAACTACAACAGAACCCTGGCACTACTCTCAAAAACTGCTGCATAACAGGAGAAACAGGAGAAAGTCCAGTGAGAGGGAAATTACAATTTCTATTCCAGAAATGCTACGTCTAATCTACCTGCTGACAAAGTGACTGCTTGCCAACTGTTTCTAACAGGATAGGTCCTAAACTGACGGCCATTAGTTGAGGGAGATTTTAGGAGTTAAAATTCCAAACCACTGAGCTGCTTATAACTACAGAGGCAAGTGGACAAACACATTGCTTGGAATGACAGTAGAAAGTACACCCTGACTTTCATCAGAGACCTGTTTTCCACTTATGAAAGCACTTCAGCCCTTCTTCCTTCCAGCCCTTGACTCATTCTCCCCATATAGTACAGATTCCTGTTCATCTAAACTTTCTCTTCTAGTCATCACTGACCAAGATCACTTTACTTTACTTTCAGTAACACTTAAGTAGGTACCACACATTTTAACATTCAATTATATCCTGTCTTACATTGTTCCTTAATTGTTTTGTGTTTGTTTTGTGCCCTCCCCAACAGAACAGGAGCTTCTTAGGGACAAGGATAATCCACTTCTCAGTTGCTGCCACAGTATTATCTAGCCCAGGGCTGTACATTTGGGAGGGACTCAGGAAAGACTTATTGACTGATAATGAAGTAACACCACACAATAGGATCCAACAGTTTAATTCTCCTTAAAATAGCCCATGCTTCTTCCTAACTACATATTACAAACTGAAGCAAGACTCAAATCTGGGCTGCATCTATTGTGATTTTAGTTTGGTTTATTAGTTGCTTTAGTCGAAAATGAGAATGTTTTTATTGAAGTGTAACGTCTTCCACGAGGCCCTCCCTGATTCTCCCAGGCTATAATCCTTCCTTAACATCTACAGTAGGAGCAGCTAGGTGGCACAGTGTGTGACCCTGGGCAAGTCACTTAACCCCAATTGCCTGGCCCCACCCAAAAAAAATCTACAGTATTTCATCTGTGCCTCTTTTACAGCACTTAACACAGTCTGCCTGGGCTCTCTGACCCTAACATTAGATGTCCCAAACAGCATGGTAAGCTTGTTAAGAACCAGGTAAATCACAAGCCTGTTTCCTAAAACTTAGAACCTCTTAAGACAAAGCACACAAATTCTGTTTGGAAATCTGCCTGGTTTTAGTGATAGTCCCTATTTTAGGCATACTCATTAGCTCCACAATGGAAGTTCTAGAAGTTTTCAAAGTACTACTGGCTAGTGACTAAACTATGATCTCCAAACTCTAAATGAGAACCACATGACAAACTCTTCAATGCTTAAAAACAGGACTTTGAGCCACAAGGCCCTGTTTTGGAGTAGGCTCATTTAAAGCACATGTATAAACCTAATGACATCCAATATGGAGGAGCTTGAATGGCAAAATAGTTGTTTCTACTGTACTGAATCCTGAGGGAACCAATCATTTATGTAAAATTCAGCCCACACAGGTCCTAGGTTGTTTTTCTAGAAAGGAACTGGCTTACTTCCTCAAATTTACCTACAGTACTTTGTAACTCTTTTTTTCCCCTGCATCACTCCTAACATATTATTTATCTATGTACATCAATGCTACCAGTGATGGGAGCATCCACTTCGATGAAACCACTGATGCCTAAAATTAGCAAAGTATACATATTGGCCCAGTGCCTCAAACCCAAAAAACACTTAGTAAATGTTTGTTGAATTAAATTAAAGGTGCCCCCACCCATATTTTCCCTCCACTTGACATTTCTGACATCCTTGAAAGTGTCTCTCTTTGGCTAGGGACAAATGTAAACAACTCCTATTGCATCTCTACCTTGTTCCTATTCAGAGGGGGAAAATGGTTCAGGGTCAGGTAACATTCAATTTCCAGGTTCAAATCACTAAGTCAAGCTACAAGAAGCTAAGGCAGTTTATGGAGTTCAGGATTCCATGCTGGCTGGGCCCAACACAGCAAGCCACAAAGGCAGATAAGTAACACAGTAGGTCCCATTTCAATTTAATACTTCTAAATCTAAATAAACAAAAAGTCAAGAAGTGCTGGGAACATACTGAGGAGGAAGGGGAGGAAGGTTGGTAACATTGCTGTCTGTGAGCCAAAGAATGAGGGAGTGAGGAAAAGAGTTTTTAATGTAGCATCAGTTTAAAAACTAGGGCAAAACTGTTATATTTTACTGGTTGCATATTTACCTCTCCAAGGAAAGGGGGCGGAGAGGGGTATTAAACATATGGGCTACTGCTGGAAGAAGTGTTTGTTTTCTTTGGCTCCATCTAGGATTAAAGTTTCAAAATCAGCAGTTACATTCCTCCTATCCACTGAGTTCCTCTTCAGTCAACTGAATTCTCTTTACTTTGATAGCAGGAATGTGATGAAAAACAAGACTTGGGCCTCTGAAATAGCTTCTTTCAGCAGACGTGGTTGGAGTTCAAGAATTCACATATATTATCCAAAAGGACCTGGGTCTGAATCTCTGTCTCTCCTTTTTATTTTTAAAAGGAGGGGGAAGAGCAGAATCCATGTATTTTCTAAAGTTGTGTTACTTAGAAAACTCAAAAAAAGAAATTCAATCCAAAATGTGGGCTTTAACCTTTATCCCTTCTGCTGGGAGCCAGAAGATGTTGAGCTTAGGGGTTCTGATCTGCAGTAGGTTGAGTGGATGAGGGATCTATACTGTCTGGTACTAATACAGTAAGCTCCTAGGAGCAGGGGCCCACCATGTTGCCCGAGGAGGGAGAAACCAGTTCAGGACAGAACTCCAGGTAAGTAATGAGATTGGAACAGTGGGTGGCCACTATGCTTTCAGCCTGGGGTAGATAATTTTTGGACCTCCCGTTCCTCATCTGTAAACTGTTTGCATTACAAGGAAGTCCTCTCCAAACCGGGCTGTCACTGCACTTGTGTGTCCTACCTGAGTGAGAGAATTGTGAAGAAAGACAGCAAGCCCAACAGGGTCACACCGTTCACAATTTAATGCTCGGCACTCCACACTGACTTGGGAATAAAAAAGAGGGGAGCGTGACAGAAGCCAGTTTATTTTCTCTTTTTTGGTTTTGAGACTGAGTCTTACCTACCCCAGGCTGAAAGCATAGTGGCCACTCACTGTCCCAATCCCACTACTTATCTGGAAGTTCTGGCCTGGACTTAGGCAACATGGTGGGCCCCTGCTCCTAGAAGCTTGCTGTATTAGTACCAAACAGCAGAGACACCTCATCCACTCAGCCTACCGCGGATCACCAACCCCAAGCTCAACATCTTCTGGCTCCCAGCAGAAGGGATCACAGGCAAACACCAGGATGTTTGGTCCAAGTAATTCTCTGTATGTAAAGGCTATATACCATAGGCACTGAGCTAGTAGAAAGTGATAGACTTGAAGTCAGGACAGCTGATTTCAAATCCAACTCCTATCTGTGTAGTTGTTAATAAATCACTTACAGATGAGGAAAGCGAGGTACAAAAAACTTCACTGACTTGTCCCGATTAGATCACACAGGCAAAAAGACAGAATTCAAACTCCAGCCTTCTAACTCCAAATCTAGCATTCTCCTTCCAAATGTACCACCCCTGCCCTGTTTCCTCTTCCATAAAACAAGAATGACTTTGCTGCACACATCATTTCTTCCCTTTCTCTTAGAAAAAAACATTGTCCCTTTCTGGCCATGTGAGCAACCATAGTTATTATCACAGTATTTTCCTGATGATCCAGAGTAGAGGTGTCCAACTCAAATAGAAATGGATCTCTGAAGCCACATACTGACTTAGAAAACCACAAATTAACATTATCTTGTGTTGTATCTTGGTTTTATTTGTTTTGTTGAACACTTCCCAATTACATTTTAATCTGGTCCGGGCCACACTCAGGAGTTTTGCAAGCCTCAGAACATAACTGACACTTCTGATATAGAACAGGGGTCAGCAAATTACATCCTGCCCAACAGATTGGGCCCCCTGTCTATTTTTGTACAACAGGCAAGCTAAGAATGGTTTTTACCTTTTTAAATCAAAGTTTTACTACATTTAAAAACACAAAAACATTTTTAAAATTTTTAAATTTAAAAATTTAAAGAAATTCTTAACTCGGGGTATTCATAAATACACACTCAGACTGTAGTTTGCCCACACTTAAGATCTAGAAGGATCTGCTGCCCTGATCACCTGGTCATCAATGAGAAATAGACCAAAAGAGCAGCAAGTCATCAGGAGACACCTTTTCAGACACAAAAAAAGTCCTACATCCTCTTTATGATAAAGGCAAATAATAATTTCTTCTTCTCGGGAAGGTAACCCCCCATACAATGATAGCTAGACTTCCTTCCTTCTTCCTTGCCTCTTAACTGCCTTTTTACCGCTAGCCTCAGGAAATTAGCTACTGAGAACAATTCTGGGTGTTTTGGCAGGGAAGGGATAGTTTCAATGTGAAAGGAAACATTTCATAGGTGAGCTGTGTAAGATATTTTATCTAGCAGAACCAGTATTCTAGCAATAGAAACTCACTTAATTGGGCCATTATACAACAAAAATACAAAAACAATTGATATTAACGTTATGACGCAAACATTGTCTCCTCCATAAGGACCTCCCTGATTGTGCCAGCTAGAATGGATCTCTCCTTCCTCTAATTCCCATAGTTGTTTGCCTGTGACTCTTATCAAACAAGCATTTGTTAAGTACCTACTACGTGCTAGTTGCCTTTACAAGTACAAAGAATTAATCAATCCCTTAGGGCACTTATCGTAGTCTTTTTCTGATTTGGGTAGATTTGAGGATTAGAATAAGGAATTGAGTACCAAATAGAGTAAAGAAAGGAAGACTGGGAATTGTTGTGTGGGACCTGGCCTGTGACAAAATGGGAGACATTTTCTAAAACATTTCTTCTACTTAAAATGTAGAAGATTAAACCCAACCAACCTCACTGCCTCACTTTTAAACTCATCTGGTTTGTTCCTACTGCTTTGCCTTTCTGTGGATATTCCTTATCTCAGGAAAGGGCAAGAACACAGCTCAAGTTGTGAGTCCAGTTCCAACCTGCCCTTCACAGTTCTGAGCATGGTTAGAGTTACACATTCCTATAAGCCATGCTTCTCAGACCAAAGGGGAGTGAGGCAGGGAGGGGAGGCGGCCTGGACTGGATTCTAACTCTCAGAAAGCTGCTGGATAAATTTTTGGCAGCAGCAGCCGCCAGTCAGTTGTTCATTCCCTGCTAGGCTACCAGCTATAACTTTGGACTGCTTCTCCAGACAGCAACTCACAAAGCAATTCATTCCTGGTCTCTGCAACTGGGGACCACCTGCTTGGAAAGTCAGTGCTGTGAGTGTTCTGTGCCTACTTCCACATCACCCTTCCTGACACCTACTTGTGTCCACTAAGCTCCAGTACCATCACTACAAGTTGTAAACAAGAACCAATATATAACCTGGGACTTCAAAAGAAAGACGCTGTCACAGAGAACCTCTTATAAAAATGCATACTGTGATTCTGTCTCTGGCAGCCAAATAAAAACGGAGGAGGAAAGGCTTTCACTATCGGCCTTATTACTAATTTCTCTCCCTCAACCACACAAACTCCTTTTCCCATAAGGTGTCACAGTCCATTTATTTTTTTGGTAGGATCTGCACTACCACTATCATTGACACATTAAAAAGAGGTGGCACATGGCAGAGTTAAAAACAGCCTATGACTAGAGTGGATTTGAGGGTTAGCATAAGGAAGTGAGTACCAAGTAGGGAAAAGAAGGGAAGATTGGGAATTGCTATGTGGGAGCTGGCCTGTCACAAACTGGAAGACATTTTCTAAAACATTTCTTCCACCCAAAACAGTAACAAGCTCCCCCCCTCACTACATCCCCAAACACACAACACAAAACCAACTGAATTACCTGTCTAAGACCCCAAAGGAAAGGCATCCTGCAACAGCATCATCCACACACTTAGGTTTAAGAACAAAAAGCTCTTAAAAGTTAAGTCTTTCAACAACTATGTCTCATCTAATGCAGACAGACTGTGGTTGCAATCCTATTTGAACTGGATTTCCTTAACAAAGAATATTAAGTAAACAGTACTGGGACCAACCAAGCAGGATCCCTCCCTCCCTCCTGCTTTCCTCACTCCCCCTTCCCTGCTGTCCCACCCCCCACCTTCTCGTGACATCTCTCAGACACAGCAAAGCCTTCAAACCATTTGCCAAAGGGGAAATGACATCAGTTCAAGTACATTAAAAAAACACTTCAGACAGCTGCTGCAGAACACCACTGAGGATGTGCTGTAAATTGAAGATGCCCAGGTAGCTGCCAGACCTGTTCTGCTGAAGAATTTAAGTCTGCAACATGACAAAGTCAGGGGCTGCTTCTAGTCTCAGTAGCTTTTCACAGTTTAGGAAAAATCAAAATATACTTTAAATAAAGTTTCCAAATTCACAAAAAGTCTTCACGTCTCTGGAGAAGAATAACTTGAGTCATTGTTTCTCCTAAAAAAAAAAGTTAAGCAACAGTTTCACAAAAACTTCTCCCATCATATTTCTAAGAAGAAAAATGTAGTATTCTTATGGTAACATGTCAAGTCCTTCACTGCTATTATCCCTACCCCAACCTTCCAAAAGACTGGTACAGAAATGGCCATGAGGAAATTAGAGAGTACCTTATCTCCACCATGGTGACTATACAACCCAAACCCTAAAAGCTGAGCTCCAGCTGTACACCGATTTCTACGGTCCTCTCTTCCCCAGGGAGCTCCTATTTCATAAACAAACTGAGCATGTACAAGATGCCAATGTCTTTCTTCACTTGCCTTATAAGAGGTACAGCAAGTCCCACCATAGCTTCCAAGTGGCCAGAAAAACAGACTAAATTTAAACTGTGTGTTGCTTCTGAAATATTAATTTTCTTAAAGATTTCTGTGCTTTCTTTTCTGAAACCAATTTTTCCCATCCGTGGAGAGAGAACAGCTCTCTACCAACCACCAGCTCTGCATAGCAACTACAAAATTTTGCCCTCTTATTTCCACCTAGTTAATGCTCAAGTCACACAAGCTTTGCCAAAACTCAGGCTCCCAACCAGTGGTAACAATAGCATAAGACAAGAATTCCTATAGTTTGGCTTGGACTAGCAGACATGACCCTTTCTACAGTTATCAGATAGCCAAATGAACTTTACAAAACCCAAATTTGTTTTCTTAAAATGTTTTAAGTTCCAAAAGTTGTCTTCTGCATTAATTATGGCACATCTTATCTTCCTTTATTATTTACCTTAAGTATTTATATATTATAGTTTTCATACATAATATATAAATAAAATAATATATCAAGGAGTATTTAAGAAGGATCTTTATGACAGCACTGTGCTAGGGTCCATGTAAGTAAAAGTAGTGTGTTTGAATATTGCTATCTCAAGCTCTCCCTAGGGAAATGAACCATATTTAACAAATTGTAGAAAATTCATAGGCCCTAATACAGTGGCATATTCTTCCTAGGTGCAAAATGAAAGATGATGATAATCTGAAGCATCATAAGCTATTTCTCATTTTCCAAGAATAGTAATCAATTAGTTGCTTTATGTACCACTCAAAACTTGATTCAGTCAATAAATTCTTCATCCTTAAGTGAAATGATGAAAAACTGAACAGAAAGACTTAATAGTCACTCTATACAAACTGTGAACTGGCTCAATCTTTCAAGAAAGCAATCTGGAATCTTGTCCAAAAAGTGATTAAATTGTGCATACCTTCTGACCTAACAATACTACTACCATGTCATCTATATGCTAAAAAGATCAAAGAAAGCTATGGAAATATGGATATGAAAAATACTTATAGCAATATTTTTATAGTGGCAAAAAAGTGGAAACTGAGGGGGTCTCCATCAATTGAGGAACGGCCAAACAAGCTAAGGTATAAGAAAGTGATATCATACTGTTGTGCTATAAGAAATGATGAAGGAGACTATTTCAAAGAAACATGAGAAGACCTATATGAATTGACATAGAATGAACTAAGCAGAACCAAGATAATTTATAAAATAACAGTATCACAAAGACAAACAACTTTGAAAGATTTAGGAATTCTGATCAACACGATGACCAACCACAATTCTAGAGGGCTCATGATGAAACAAGCTACTTCTCACAGAGAAGTGATGGACTCAAAGTACAGATAGACATACAAATATATACACACATGTGTATATGTATGTGTATGTACTTGACATGCCAAATGTGAAGATTTGGTTTGCTGACCCTGTTTGCAATACGGTTTTGTTTTTTTCCTTCTTTCTTAATGGGGGACAAGGCACTGGAGAGATTGAAGATTTTTGCTGACTGAAAAAAAATTTTTATTTTACAAAAATACTCTATACACACACAAAAGGAAAGAAAAGAAGGGTTTTTTTTACACTGACAGTCTTATGAAAGAAAAGGTCTGGCTGACAGAAAACATACCTTATTACAGCAAACACTGATTCACCTTCTGCTATGCCCTGTCTAGTGACAGATGGGGTCAGCTTTGGAATTCACAAGACAGGATAAACATCAGCAATTTCTTATCTCCTGAAAAAAGGCTCCTCTATGTAAGAAATCTGGGCTCATACCCATGATCAGCCAAAGGTAGGTCACATCCTTCCCCAAATAACTTTAGTCAGCAATCTACCAAACTGCAACAATGCTAAATTCACTAACCTCTTTTTAAAGGAAAATACACATGGGACTATCAAGTTGAATTATGTTCTACCAAATTTTACAGCTGCTCATCACCCCTAAAATATTTCATAGGCTAACTCCTGTGATCCAGTTCAGCTTTTCTCCTCCCCCAGTTCACATCACCCTAACAAAACAGTGACATTAATGTTAACATCTACTTTTTATTATGATCAACTACCTATGAGAGGCACACTTCTCTTCTCATTATGGTATATATCCCTTTAAGGCTCTTTTGGTTAATAACAACAACAACAACAACAACAACAAAGTTTGAGGGCAACTTACATATGCATTTATTATCTCCAGCTTGAGGGGAAAATATAGTATTTGAAGAGACTAAAGGTCACAACACTAAGGAAAATTAAAAATCCCACAAAAATGGATTATGTTAATGAGATCAGGAAAAAGACAGAGTAAGAATGAACCTTCTTAACAGTCTAGAACCAGGGTCCCAACACTGTTAATCTGTGAAATTTCTGATGTTTTAGAGAACAGAATCAGCCAAGGCCAGGGCCCTCAGCTTCCAAGATCCCTGTCCTGACCCTATTCTTGAATACAAATGAGTGAGATTAATAGGTAACAGTGCCAAGTTTTCAATCTGTTCCATACACAAAATGGTTCCCCATTTGACCAAAGAGGACTATGGAAGATCTGCTGATCCTAAATATCTGAAATTTGATATGTCCCCTCCCTCCGCTCCCCAAACATAGAGATACTGAGTTTTTTCCATCCACATACATTTGGCTCACACATTATTTGAAGGAAGTAATAACTCAGTGCTAGAAAGATTTACTTCGAAATCAAGGGTTTTGAATAGGAAAGACTGTTCATCCTAGCCTAAGTTTTTCAAGGGCTTTGAGTATAGACCAGGAGGCAAGAACAGAAAGAACACCTATGAAAAGTGGAAAAGTCTCAAATTTAAAAATACAAAAAAAAAAAAAATTTTTTTAAAGTCTCTATCAAAACTTTCCAGAACACAGGCAGCTAGGTGGTACAAGGATCAAGCACAGCTCTGGAGTCAGGAGGACCTGAGTTCAAATCTAGCCTCAGACACACTTGACACTTACTAGCTGTTTGACCCTGGGCAGGTCACTTAACCCTGATTGCCTAGCACAAAAAAAGCCAACAAACAACCTTTCCAAAATCATGTCAGCATTTTTTTTTTTTACTAAAAGCAAGACAAAAACCAGAATGTACAAAAGCAAAAATGGGGGCAGGTAGGTAGCACAGTGGAAAGAGCACCAGCCCTGGAGTCAGGACGACCTGACTTCAAATCCGGCCTCAGACACGTTAACACTTACCAGCTATGTGACCCTGGGCAAGTCACTTAACCCCACAGTCTAGTTTGGGGGAAAAAAAAAAAGAACGAAAACGGCTACAGCTTAACTGTAGGTTCAAGCCACTCAGAAAATTTTCTCATTTGAGCCTACTCAAAAGCAAACACTAAATCCACCTGTGTGACAAAAAAATGCAGACTAAGCCTTACTTGGGCACCAACAAACTCTTAAGTAATCATGTTGTGGGAATGCCAAAGGGATTCTTCTAATCCCACAAAGACTAGATTTGCAAAACTTAGCTCTGGTGACTGGAAAGGCATTTGATGCTGAGAATTCCTTGGCTGCAAGAAACTAAGAAAAACTGGCAGTATGTGCGTACTGGGTTTGAGCCAATGCAGATGTGGGCCAGGCTTGCTGATGCAAGAATAAGCAAACCTCTCCCATTTGCAAGGCAGTATGGGGAAAGTGACATGGCACAGAACCGTTTCTTTCCAAAAGGAACCCCTAAATGCCTCCTACTGTCATCTCACTATTTGCTCTGCTGAAGAAATGGAGACAGGTAAGCCCCCACCCTACAACTTTCCCATCACTAAGTACAAACAGAAGCTTTTTGGAAAAGAATGAACGTACACTAAGAAACAGTATTTCCACATCAATCAGAGCTTTTCTTTCACAGCTGAAAAATGAAAAGTAGTGGAAAGAGGGGAAGTCTGGGATAAAATCTTGGTCAAAATCTTCTCCTGAGGTATTCCTTTCTGTATCTCCACCTTACAGAGACAAAAGACAAAGTAAAAACAGATGGGGGTAGGAGGTCCCCTTAGTTTAGACCAGATACACACAGTTATTCATTCCTTTAATTCATCTAAAAAACATTTAAAATTACTACTCTGTGTCCAGACCTCAGCTCAGTTCTATATGAGACATAAAGAAGTATATGTGCCACTCTGCAGAAATGTGAGATCCCTAAGTGTCATCATTGCACATATTTTTGGACTTTTTCTATATACTGATCAGTTATATATTTTTTTCTCTTCTTTTGCTTTATCTTAAAAAAAAATACTATGTTATATGAAATGGTTCTCTGAGAAGAGAAAGGGGAAGAATACTAGGGGAAACTATGGTGATGTTAAAAAAAAAACCAGACATCAATAAAATCTTTTAAAAAAGAAAAGAGATAATGATCCCCTACCCCTCAAGTATTTTCCAACTTATTTGGAGAGATGAGTTAGATTCACATAAAATACAAACATTCTGAAGCAATATGATTAAATACTAAATGAGCAATATGGACAAAAGTGTTAAATACAGGAAGTCAAAGAAGGAACAAATCATTATGGGCTGGAACAAGCAGAGAAAACACCATAGCAAGACTTGATCTAGGCCTCAAACAGATAAGATATAAACAAGCTAAATGGTGGGAGATGGCTTTATGGGGAGCAGACAAGGTATTAATCAAAGCATGTGTATGGGGGACAGTGAAGAAAGATCAGCCTTTCTAGAGCAGACAGTCCCTAAGACACTAGAGAGTGGTGAGAGATACGGTTTGAGAGACAGACTAAAGCCAGAAGGTAGAATAGCTTTGAAGTAGGCAGAGGGCTAACTTATCAGTTCAGACACAGACACAGACACAGACACACAGACACACACACACACACACACAGTATTTGGGGAGGGGCTGAATGACTTGTGATTTCACTGGCAAGAGGAACTTCTTGGGAGGAAACTCCTCTATCAATGCAGATAGGCTCCTGTTTTGTTTTGCCGCTTAATCTTAAAAGTTCCCTAGGCCACTGAAAGGTAAAATGCCTTGCCTAGGAACCTAGTATGTGTGAGAAGAGTCTTTGAGGCCAAGTTGTTCTCTCTACCTATGCTGCCATGCTGCCTCTCATTATATATTTAACTTTACAGAATACCTGTTTGGCTTTATTTCCCCCTGATATAGTAAAGACCCTTCTCATGAATAGGAGAGATCTAAGAACAGAAAAAGGAATTCCTCTAATTTGTGAGGTCATTCACAAATCATTCTTCTCATTGGTATAATACATAATAAAATCTACGATTGCTTTGTTTCTCTTTTTGGGGAGAGAGGAAGGACGGGGGAGGAGGGTGGAATTTGTGAAGCCCTTAGTCAGTGACATACGCACAAAAGCATAAACAAAGTAAGAGAAATAAAGAAAGCAAAAACTGAAGCAGTACAACTTCTTTGTTCTCTCTCCTGTTCTGTTTCATTCCTTTCCATTTTAACAAGCCATGGAATTGAAAATCTTTCTGCTGTTGACAATTGATCGGTCCACAAAAATTTATAACTCTGACAACCACGTTTTGTTTCTATTCTCAGAGACAACACTGGACTGAAAAAGATGCCCCTGAGAGTTAGCTATCACAGATAATTAATGGGTTGTTCCCTAAAGTTACCACTTTGGCTTCAACAAAGGCAGCCTTGTTTCTGTACCAAAACGTTTGGTTCATTTTCCCTGCCTCGTAAATAATCCAACTCAAATCAAATAGGATAATGTGTCCAATAATACCATAAGGACCAGCAAGCTTCAGGATCAGACCATCTCTAAGAGGCACATTTTGTGTTTCCTAACGAAAAGCGCTATAGTCCAAAAACTAGACTAAGAACAGGATAAAGGCAAGTTTCATCAACAAGCAGACACATTAATCACAGCCAAGCAATACTTGGCTAGGAAGCTCAAATAAGAAGAGTCGGTTCTCTGGGTCACCACAAAGGCTTGTTTCATCACACATTTTTATTTAAACTTTGCACTACTGGGAATAATTAGAAGTAAGCTAGCACTGTGTACTATATAACCACAATATGTTCAAATGAATATATGACCTGAATATTAAAGGTCATATGATTTTTAAAAATTAGGAGAGAACCACAAGAAATAGCTTTTATGGCTGTGATTAAGGAGTAAATTGTTAATAAGGGTTAGAAGCAATCACAAAAGATAAAATACATAATTTGATTACATAAAATTCAAAATCTTTTGCACAAAGTGAACAAAACTGTAACAAGAAGAGAAATGGTATACTGGGGGGGGAAATGTTGGCATCAAGCATCTGATAAGGGTCTGATATCCAAGATACATAAGCATCTAATAGAAATATAGAACCAAATGGTATTCCCCAAAAGATTGGTGGTCAAAGAACATAAAACCAACAGAATCACAAACTCGTAATGATTATATGAAACATTGCTCCAAATCACTAATAAGAGAATTGCAAATCAAAACAACCTTTAGGTTTCAGCTCACACCCAGCAAATTAATACAGATGATGCAAATGGGATAGTCAATGTTGGAATGATTGTGGAAAAAGACATACTAATATACTGTTGATAGAGTGGCCAATTGGTCCAACAATTCTGGAAATCAATTTGGAATTATGCTAAGAAAGTAACTAAAATATCAATACATTTAACACAGAGACTTGGAGGGGAAGGGGAAAGCTTTTATTAAGTGCACTATGCTAAGCACTTTATAAATATTTTCTTCAATCCTCATAATTCTGGGAGGTAGGTGCTATTATTTTCCTCATTTTACAGCTGAGGAAACTAAGGCAGACAGTGGTCATATATACTTTATACATACATTGGGGTATATGCCCATGGCTAGACACATACTCCAAGGAGATCAATGACAAAAATGAAGGCACTACATACACCAAAATATTTAGAACAGCACTTTTTTGTAATAGCAAAGAACTGTAAATAAAGTAAATACCCTTTGTTTAGAGAATAGCTAAAGAAGATGTGGTACATGAATGTAATGGAGTATTACTGTATTAAAGGATATGATGAATATGATATTAGGGAAGTAAGGAAGTCTCATCTGACCTCATGCAAAGTAAAGCTGAACTAAGTCATATAAATGAAAAGGGTCAAACAACAAAATAGAACAAAACAACCACAAAAAATAACCACAAAATTAAAATGAATCCTGTGAAATTATAATGACCAAATTTGGTCCCAAATAAGAAATGTGAGAAGGCACCCCCTTCCTACTTACAAAGGTGGGGAAACTATGAGTGTGGAATGTCAGACTGTACATAGTGACTTTTTCAATGTGTTGGTTAGTTTTGATGAACTGATTTTTTTCTTCTTTTTTGTTACAAGAGATGTCTCCCTGGGAGGGAAAAGGAGGAGATATATTAGAAAAACAAAATAGACCAACAAAATGTATTTTAAAATAAACTTTATGCTAGAGGAAGAGACAGGAAGTTACCTGTAAGCAGGAAAGGAAGCAGCCCTGTCTGTGTTGTGGCTGGCTCACCACAGGACAGCTTACTGGCATAAGGGCAAGAGAAGACAATGGGCAGCAATACCTATAGTAACATTCCTGACACAGAGCAACTCATAGCCTGGCTAACAGGGACTATCACGAGGCTTCCAAACAGTGCCACAGGCTATACAGCCTGAAGGCAACTAATCTTCCCACATCCAGCCATTCCTACACAACCAAGAGGTACAAAGAGACGATATAAAGCAAATTAGCACCATAAATAACTCAAGATGGGGCCTGGATCTCTGAGAAAGTAGCAGAGCAAAGAGAAAATCACTTATTACTGAGACTAAGAGGCAGCCACCCTCACCAGTACCGGAAATAACCAGGTCAGCACCCATGGGGGGGGGAGAGGGTTAACAATAGGCCTTCACCAATTATTCAGAATAAAAATCTTACTTAGATGGTTTCATGATCTGGTATAGGCGCTACCTACTTCAACACTATTCCAGAGAATAAGAAGAGCTAGGAAGTGAGATCCATTATACATTTCAATACTTCAAGGATACATCATTTTGCTCCTTTATACCTTAATCATCTCCAAGAGATGTTGCATCCAAGAAACATTTCAGTACCTCAGTTGCCAGTCTTCCAGTAATGAGCCCCTCCAAACTTAGCGATGCTGGTCCTTTGACAAGCTGTTACTGGGCCTGTCTTTGGAACCTTTCCAGGTTGGCAGGACAGGCTAGGGCTTGCAATTCTCTGGCACAGCCTTCCAGAACTCAGGATCACCTCTACCCCACAATGAACCACTAAAGAACTTCTGAGGAGAAAGTTCTATAATAATCACAGCTATTTGCATAGCATGTTCATTTTCAAAGCACATTGTATATTCATTATCTTATTTGGTCTTCAAATCAACCCTGTGAATAGACAGGGCAAGTATCATTATCCCAATTTTACAGATGAAAGAACAGAATCTCTGAGAAGTTAAGTGAATGGTCAGCTCACAGTGCCAGCAAGTGACAGCACCAAGCTTAACTACAACCTAAAGCTAACTTGTAATTCAGAGCTCATTCTAAGGTACTACCCTGGTAGCCTTTCCTTCAAACCAGAATGTACTTCTGAGTTTTCCCTTCACTTGGTGAAGACTATTCCCCTGAATATTCCCTCAGCAGCTCAGCCCTTTGAATCAAATGTGCTTTGACATTCCAAACACCTTTATGTCAGCCGTCATCCAGGTATACCAAATAAGGCTCGGGTTATCTGGATAACCAATACGGAGAAGACGTGCTGACCAAGCCTTTCTTTTCTTTCATGTCTAATTGAAACACTGTGCAACCCCTGGTAAGAGCAGGTTTTGGTTTCTCTTCACACATCCATTCTACCTGTTCCCTTCCCTTCCCTCCCCTTTTCCCCACCAAAAGTAATAAATGGTATCTGCAGTAGATAAGGATGGATATACAAAGTTAATCTTCCCCCTTCATTGTGTCCAAAAGGAAGTTAATAGGCAAAAATATGTACTAAGTGCAAAGGAAGTTTAAGGATAACGATCAATAAGCTATCATAAATAAGTAAAATTGTCATCTAAATTTATTTTAAAATGAAAAAAATTTAGGGAACAGTAGTTACTATATAGTTTGGGGATTCTTACAGTGGAACTTCTATTAAATAACTTAAGGGGTCTAATCATTTATCAAAGCTGATAAAAACAATTAGCTAGATTTTATAATGGCCAAAAATAAAAATCTCCAATATAATCCATATAAGCACTACAGAGTTCTACCTAGACTCTTCAGCCTTGACCAGAATTCCCTAACAATGTCTTCAAACATGGGAATTCTAAAAGGGAATTCCTGTTCAGGTATGAGATGGATGAAATAACTTCTGAGATTCCTTCTAACTCTGAGAGTTATTATAATGGCTCTGTTAAGATCAATATTAATTTATAGAACCATAGACTATGTCCCAAACTGATGCCTCATAAACCTACCTATCTAATCCCTCTTTAGCACAGAATGCAGCATGAGTGGAAAAGACCTACTATGAAAATGCTGGTGAAGGGGCAGCTAGGTGGCATGGTGGATAGTGTTCCAGCCTTGGAGTCAGGAGGACCTGAGTTCAAATCCGACCTCAGACACTTGACACTTCCTGTGTGACCCTGGGCAAGTCACTTAACCCCAACTGCCTCACCAAAAAGCAAAAAAAAAAAAAAAAGAAAGAAAGAAAATGCTGGTGGAATAAAGATACAATCACATGTAGTAGAGAAAGCCATTAGCATACTCTCTAGTCTGGGGGACCCCAGAATAGCACTCCAAACTTCCTCCCAGATACAGACTTTAGGTCAAACTGAAGTAGTGGAAGAGCAGGTGACCTTTCTGAAGGCCTAAATATCTTTATTTTCATGATGACTACCAGTCTTGCTCCTCTGAGACTTTGCCCAAACCTATAATTCTCCAACCACTGAAGGCCAGCTGTCTGACACCTTGCTGAGTAGTCACAAACCACTTCCTTCAGCACCTTGGCATTTCCTAAGCTTCTCTAGTCAAAACCCCATCTGACCTAAGCTGGCCATACTTCTCTTAAGAAATAAACAGATTTTCAGATGAGGTGAAGAGATGGCCCTTCCATTCATAACTGGAGGCTAAGCAAGCTTCAAAGCAACAGATTTTTTTTTCTCTAAATTGAACATGGGGATATCAATCAGGGAAACTTTAGAGACAAAATTTTCACCCTAAAGTATAATCCCTAGACAAAGAAATATATCATACAATAGAAGCAGCAATAGCCCCAAGATAAGAGAACAATGAGATGGTCATATTGTTCCTTACATTCTCACACAAGAAGCTATCTGTCAGTATACCCTATCCTGCCCAGCCAGGTGTGGTAAAACAACTTCTACATCTGAAATCAAAAGGCTGAAGAGTTAAAAGAAAAAAAAAAGACCCAAAATGGATTTCAGACTCTTATTTGCCTCTGTAAGTTCTGTGGGGTACTATATTTCTCTTCAACTTCTCATTAGGGATAACAATCATGCAATTCTTCTCCCAAATGAACCACTAATAAAGAAAATAATAAATATATAAATCTCACAAAACAGGCCTTCCTTTTTTTTCTTTCAATTGGAGTAGAAATGCCAGGTAGAATCTTAAAAAAGGGAAGCAGAAAAGACTGTGAATGAACAAACACAGTGTTGTGAAAACCACGAATATTTTTTATAGTATACTAACACATGCTGCTGATCTGGGAAAATATGTAATAAACAGAATTACAACATAAGATTCATGATGTTTAATAGTTAAAGATCAAAACAGACAACTTCTCACTCTGGAAGCTTGAAACCACAAACATTCTTACAATGTTCTAACCTTTATTTTTATCTACTTCCAACACAAACACCTGAGATCTTGAACCAACACCCGGTCTTAGACTGACAATGTCACCAATCTGTATACCTACAAGAGAATCTAGTTTCCCACAAAATAAACTATGGAAAGACAAAAATCAAAACTAGCTCAGTTAAAGCTAGGCTATGTTTCTGAACAGTAAGTTCAATAATTACCTATCAGGCACCCATTAGGTGCTAGGCACTGTGCTAAGTACCAGAGATTCAAAGACTAAAGTCTCAGCCCTCAAGCACTTTTCATTCTCGTGGAGGGAAACAACACAGATATATATAAAATATACACAAAATAAAGCCCAAAGTCATTTCAGAGAAGTAGGGAGCACTAACAATGGAGGGAAGTAGTAAAGGCCTCTTGCAGGGGGTGCCACTTGAACTGAGCTAGGGATTGTCAGAGAAGAAATAAGGAGGAAGAGCATTCCAGGCCTAGGGGACAAACTTGACAAAGGAGACAGAAGATTGAACATCATGCACAGGGATCACTAAGTAGGCGAGCCAGGCTGAAAAGTAAACTGCATCAGGTGGAGTAAAATCAGTCTAAGAAAGAGAGGTTGGCACCAGACTGTGAAGGGTTTGAAATACCAAACAGTGGAGTTTGCTTTTTATCCTTGATACAACAGGAAGTCACTGATGCTAAGGTGTTTGGTGTCATCATGGATATTCAGGATCATCAATTTGGTAGCTGTTTGGAGGATGGATTCAAACCGAGGAACTAGAAAGGAGATCAATTAGGCGACCACTGCAATAATCTAGGCAAGGAATGATGAGAGACTTAACTAACGTGGTGATTTCGGTAGTGGGAAATGCTGTGGAGGTAGGATCAATAAGACTTGTCAATTACTGGGCTATTTGAGGGTTGGGGTAGGAAAGAGGGGTGAAGGAGAGCAAAGAATTCAATATGATCCTTGTAAGCCTGGGTGAACTGGAAGAAGTATGGTGCCCTGGACAAAGCAGGAAAGTTAAGAGGAAGAGTGGGTTTAGGAGAAAAGCCAATCAGTTCTGAATATGATTGTCTATGAGACATCTAGGAGATGTCAAGGAGGCAGCCTGTAATGTGGGACTGGAGTTCAAAGGAGAGGTTAAGGGCTGAATAATGTAGATTTGGGAGTCACCTGCAGAGATGACAGTTGATACCTGATAATGAGATCACCCAAGAGATGGCGCAGGGATAGAAAAAGGTCCAAGACAAAGCCTTGGGATACACTCATATCTAGAGGACTGGACATGGATGATGATCCTGCAAGGCTGAGAAGGTCAGACAAGTAGGAGGAAAGAATAAGTAAAAAATAAACATTTATGAATGTGCCTGAGCTGCTAAGCGCTGAAAATATAAACACAAAAAAGTGAGAAAGTCCTTACCTTCTGTTGGGAGTGAAAAGAACCAGAAGAGAACAGGGTCATAAAAACTTAGGAATATTTAGGAGTTTCCAAAAAGCAGTTTAATATTCATCACATGTCTCATATTCCCAAGTTTTATATGCTTATTTGTACGTCTCTTTGTCATTTCCATATCTCTTAAGCCTGCTACACAATGTTAAGGCCAGTCTTTGCTCCACCTAGTGGAACTGCTGAAGATGGCCACAGTGAGAAGACCTCAGCTTTGGAAGGCTGAATGTCACTATTCAGTATTCAGATGAATGACTGGGACCCAACTTCTCTATTCACTATCCTTTACAAGTCAATGTCCTCTGGTACTCGTAGAGGACATAGAGCGGTGTTACGGAAAAGAGGTACAATGAGATCAATGACTTCAAGTGGCACCCACAAATGGGGATTCAAGAACCCAAGAATGACCCCACATAGCATCACAACCTGGTCCAGGGGAAGAGTGGGGAGGGGAGAATAACTAGAAAGTACTTCCTGAAAACCTCTAAGAAGCATGGGGAAGAGTCACTGTTAGTCCTATGAGAACTGAGAGACCTGAGAAGATCTTTGAAAAATAACCAACACTATATGCTCACAGTTGCTGAGGAACACCTACCCCTAGGGTACGGGAAACGAGGATTCTCTGCTAAAAGCAGATATTCCCCAAGCTGGCACTTTGGGGTCACTGAGATCCAGGAAAGCCCAGCTCTCCATGGGGCTGGAAAATCTGAAAACATCCAAAAGTGTCTTTGAACTTAGTATTTTATGATAGGTCAGTATGACAGTGCAGAAAGAAATAAAAATAACTAGATCATTCTTCAGTTAGGATAAACTAGTTCCCAGGATCAAAGAAAATAGAGAAGAAGAGAGAATCATTAGCCAACAGGTTTACCAAGGTAAGGAAACAGACAAAAGAAAAACCTTTTTCCCCCATTAAGAAAAAAATACCAATGGATTTTTCTGGAAATGAGGACATAAAAGAAAAATCAGACAAAATTTACTTAGAAGGGAGAAAATGAAAAATAACTTGCTAATTAAACTTTTTCAATTTTTTAAAGATTAAATTAAATTAAATTCCTTAAGTCAATATTGACTATCTAACTCTGTGTCCAGAATAAAATTCCTTCCACTTTACAGCAAAGATTAAAAGTAGGTTTTGTTCAGAGCTAAAATGGTCACTGTTAGCTGACAAAATGTTGACTGGTGGCAAATATCACCAAATCCAAGAGTAAACTAAATTCAAAATAACTAAAGACATTTAACAATCACACGGGAAACCTGTTGGTCACAGTGGTTTGTCTGTCCTAAGACAACAGATGGGGGGTGGAATCAAGATGTTAGAAATCATTAAAGACAGTACAGTAGAAAGTTCTCTCTGAACTAGAATGAAGAAGGCAGTAAGCACCCCATACACAAGGATACCCCTATGAGAGATACTAAATTGACAAATATTAGAGAATCAAATCAAGTGAATTAAGTAACTTTTATTGTCAATCAGATGTTAGTTTTTCTGAGCTGAGAATTGGAAATACTACCGGTCTACCACTCAGGAACACTACAAACGCAAATGAGCCAGCTGGCTATTATTCTTAGGCCCCTGTATGGAAAGGTTCATGCAAATTCAAGGTGATGATTTTAGATGACTACAGACTCTGGTACATGGAATGAAGTAAGAGAGTAAAGAGAACAGACTAGAATTCTATCTGGATGCTTCACAACTCAGCTCTTTGAAATACCACACCAAAGGGGAAGACAACACACTTGACAACACAACACACAAGAAACAGAAATGGAATCGCTAGGAACTGCAAGATAAACAAGCACACAGACTGTGCTGTGAGGCAGGAGAGAAGAAAGCATAGGAGGTACTTTCGTCACTCATCCACATCAAAAGTCTGATCTGACACAGTGAAAAATTAGAAGCAGTTACTCCAGAAATGAGGTCTCAGATACTTACTAGGTCACTACTATGAAGCAATGGGAAATACTACTAAAACGTTCCTTAATTCACATCAGGGAAGCTAAGTGCACAATTTTAAATGACAGGAAAGTGAAAATTAGAAATATCCTTACAGTAACTGAGCTGGAGAAGACAAAATGCCAAGAAGAAAAGTCAACTGCTTATTCTTTATAGATTCAAAGAAATCACGCATCTGAGCCCTACAGTCACAGGCAACCAGGCAGGTTATGCTATAATGACCAATTTCTCTGAGGGTAGAACAGAGAAAATAACTGTTCTAGGGCAGAGCTGATAATGAGGAAACAAGTCTCCTAATACTGTTGATGTTTCTGATATTGAATTTGCAAACAAGAATTATATCTGACAAGAACACATAAGGCAGGAGGCAATGAGATGCCCATACCATTTAACAATGATGCAACCAGTACAGTGAGTCCTCAACTTGGACAGTCAGCTGGAGGTCACTTGTTAAAATGAGAACAAAGAGTTCCTGAAATTTGTCTGTGCCAAAATGTTCTTTGGGGCATTTTTTTCTAGTTTAAAAAAAAAAACCCAAACAAACAAAAAATCCCTCAGCATTCAAAATCAACTAGATTGTGATGTATTCAGTTAATAATTATTGAGCACCTTTCATTCCAAAGGTTACAACTAAAAACACAGTCTTGGATATAGATATTTAAAACTGGATTGCAGGATTATAGTGACATATATACATAGAGGGACCTGGCCAGGAGAAGGGGAAATAAAGAATTGTCTGAAAACTTTAACTAAGGTATTAAGTTATCAGGAACTAAATTTTAGAAATTTTCAGGAAAAAAACACAATGTAAAAGTAAAATTCTTCGTTCTTCTTTTGTATTGGTATAGGCAGGGTCACTCCAATAACCAGGGCCATTCACCTTCTTTCATAGATCTCAAAATTCTCTTACTCCTCGATACTGTTAAAATAATTAAGATTTAACTTTTCTAGATGAAGTAGGGTATGACATTTCTATTGACATCCATAATGGAAGCAACCAAGCAATAATATTAAGACAGTCTAAGTGTTAATCGGACAAAAATCAAATTTGAATTGAAGGTCTGAAAGTCAAAAAAAGTCGGCTTCTCTGATCTCTTCACCCATTTAACAATGTATTTCACAAGTTTGTTTGTTTTTTTATTTGCTAGGCAATGGGGTTAAGTGACTTGCCCAGGGTCACTAACAATGTATTTCAATCATTTATTAAGGACCTACTTCACAGACAGCACTGTGGTCTGTACTAGAGGAGATACACAGACAGAAAATGAGGAGGAAGAGGAAAAAAAAAGGAAAAGCCCAGTCCAAGTAAAGATGTGTTTGAATGTACCTAAAAGAAGTAGGCAAAGAATTGGAATCTAGTGCTATAGTCTTGACCATGACACTTCATGGACAAGAGTTAAACCAAGGTTTGCCATTATGCTCTTTGTGAATAAGTTTCCAAAAAAGGGAAGATAACAGAAAGTGAAGAAAGCAGTCTAGCACACATTGTAACAAACATAAAGGAGAGAAAGTATGATTCCCCCTGTTGCTCCCCACCCCAGCTGGCACCAGTAGCACCCCTCCCATCAGTTTCGCAATGCCATCCCTGGCTGAAATCAGAACCAACAGCTTCTCTCCTGGGAAAGCAAAGAAGTCATCCAGCAAGAAAAGCTAGGGTACCCCACTCACCAGCTTTAGTATTTCCCTCTCCCCCAAAAAACCCTACAGCACCAGCAGCCCTGCCCGGAAAGCCTCATGCAAAATGGAAATGCAGCAATCCCTTTTCCATAACCCAAAGTTGCTACCCAGGGTGCTTGCTACCTAAAGGGCTCAACCTGCCTACCCTCCAGGGATTCTTCACCTCCAAGCTAGCTCAAATGCCAGTCACAGTCACTCATGACCATGTACTGTATACTATACTGCCTGTATAGAACAGGACTTATATCCCCTCCAGGGACCTCCTCTCACTTAATAAAGCACCAGTGAACCTTCAGGGTCTTTACCACTCAGTGGTCTGGCACCAATGCATCTTTGGGTAGGATCTCTTATGAACAGCATAAAGAGTGCTGGAGTCAGATGAACCGGATTCAGATCCTGGCAGTTGCCTTTACTACCAGTGTGGTGACCTTGGCCAAGTCATTTAATCTCCCTAGGCCTCAGTTCGTCATCTGTTAAATGGGGATACTGAGAGGAGGGAAGAGATAGACTGGGGCATGACTTAGATGACTTCTAAGTAGGAATTTCCTTCCAATTCTAAATCTATAGTCCCAGAAACCCCTCCCCCACCCTTGGGCTGGTGCTCCATTTAGAATTCTTCAAATCCTACCTTTTCAGAGCCCCTTCCCAAAAGCCTGGCATTAATGTCCCAACCCAGGGGTGCCCCTTAGGGTACCTTCCGCCAGTATGGCACTGCTCTCTCCCCCCAGCACCAGCTTCCTCAAAGGCTCCCGCCCCCTGCAACCACAGCTTCTTCAGGACCTCCTCGGGTCCTTGACGCCCACCCTCCGGACACACATACCCAATACCCTCTTTGAGCCTCCTCACCCCCTCAGGACGCCCTTTCTCTCGTCCTACTGCCCTCCCACGCACCCCCAGCCCCAGCTCAGGACCCCTCTCCTCCCTCGTCACGGCGCCCATCTCCGCTCTCCCACTCTGGTCCTGTGGTCCCCCTCCCCTCTGGACCCCCTTCCCTTACCTGAGGGGGTTCGGCCCTGGCTGACAGGGGGGTGGGCAGCGCCTGGAGGAGCAGGAGCGCCATGCCGCCCAGGAACCTTCTCCTCTCCATCACCCTCCGGCTCCGGCTCCTGCTCCTCCACCGCCGCCACAGCTTCCCTCCTCCTCCTCTTCCTCCTCCCTCTCCTCCTCCTCTTCCCCCTTCTTCCTTCTTCCCTGCTCCTCTTCCTGTTTCGTTCTCATCCCCCGCCCCAACTTCCGGCTCCGCCCCGCTTCGCTGAGAGTACCGCCCCCAGGCCAGGGCCCACCCAGGCGTGGAGCCGCCTAGCCATTCCAACCTTCGACTTGGGTCCCATACTCTTCCATCATTGATCCCCACGCCTGTCCATCAAAGCGGAACCGCCTATAAGAACAGCCACCTGGAGACCATCGGCCAACGAAAAGTAGGGGCAAGCCGGACTACATCGGACGCGACAGGAGCAATTGAAAAGCATCTCCCATCCCCAGAGGGTGGCGGAAGAAGACCGGAAGAGGCCGGGCCATTGTAAGAGGCAGCCCTATTAGGTGTGGCGGAAGTGACTGATTCCCCCTTCTTCCCCCCCATATTAGATGAGAATCCAAAAAAAAAAAAATGTAAATTTAAAGTAACTGACCCAACCATTCTGGAGAGCAATTCGGAACTATGCCCAAAGGACTATAAAACTGTGCATACCCTTTAATCCAGCAATAGCACTTCTAGATCTGTATCCCAAAGAGATCATAAAAAAGGGAAAAGGGCCCACATGTACAAAAATATTTATAGCAGCTCTTTCTGTGGTGGCAAGGAATTGGAAATTGAGAGGCTGCCCATCAATTGGGGAATGGCTGAACAAGTTGTGGTATATGAATGTAATGCAATACTATTGTGCTGTAAGAAATGATGAGCAGGCAGATTTCAGAAAAACCTGGAATGACTTATGTGATGCTGAGTGAAATGAGCAGAACTGATCTGGACCCCAGAAAGAAAAAACGCTGGACTTTCCCACGTGGCCAAATCTCTGGCGTTTGCCTGAGGCTCTAATCCCATCAACTGGCCTTTCATTGTGGCTACACCCAATCTCCCAATTCTCTGTCACCCTTAATTTAGCCTATTCTCTATTGTTTTACCTCCCTATGGCCACTTCCCACCCTTAATCCTATCTAAACTCCATTCTCCCTTGGCTACGGTCCAGGTCCCTGGCATTCTATTACCTCACAGTCCCTGCAGACTGCTTGGCCACTCCTAGATCCCTTTCTGTCTTTCTGTATATAAGGTCCATCTTGTCTCCATTAAGGTGCTGAGATTCTTATAATCTAGCCAATAGCTCACTAACATTCAGACTCCTTATGAGTCTGCCCAATATGACAGATGTTCTAATAAACCTTGTCTTTGGCTAAAAGAAGGCTTGGATCTAATTCTTTCAGGCAGAATCGGCTTGTTGTGATTCTGGGGTCCCAGCACCCCTAAACTCCTAAATCTCAACAGAACCAGGAAAATATTGTACACAGTATCAACCATACTGTTCAACTGACCTTGACTTAGCTCTTCTCAGCAATACAATGATGTAAGACAACTCCAAAAGACACACAATGGAAAATGCTATCCACATGCAGAAAACCTGGAAAGACTTGTATGAATTGATGCTGAGTGAAGTGTGCAGAACCAGGAGAACATTGTACACAGAAACAGCAACATTGTGCAATGATCATCTATGATAGACTTAGCTCTTCTCAGCAACACAATGATCTAATACAATTTTAAAAGACTCATGATGGAATGCTATGCACATCCAAAGAAAGAACTATGGAGTCTGAATGCAGATTGAAGCATACTATTTTCACTTTTGTTTTGTTTTGTTTTTTTCTTTCTCGTGTTTTTCCCTTTTGTTCTGATTCTTCTTTCACAACATGACTTATATGTGAAAATATGTTTAACATGATTGTACATGTATAACCAATATCAGATTGCTTGCTGTCTTGGGGAGAGGGGAGGGAAGGGAGAGAGGGAGAAAAATTTGGAACTCAAAATCTTACAAAAAAGAATATTGAAAACTATCTTTACAAGTAATTGCAAAAAATTAAATACTATTAAATGCTAAAAATAAATTTTAAGTAACTTTAAATTTCCCTTCGTTTTACAGCCAAAAACAAATGAAGCCCTGAAAAAGGGAAGTGACTTGCCTAAGGTCTCATAGTCATTTAAGATGGTAGGGCCAGTACTAGAATTGAAGGATCCAATCTTTCCACTAACCTCAAACATGCACAGGAGGGTCTCAGAAAAGATGCTGTTCCTAGATGTGAAAAGGGGTCAGGTTTCCTTCTCATGGAATCTGAAGTCATCTAATCCAACCTACTTCTGAAATTCGATGTCCTTCTATAATATGTAATAGTTCTAGTTTCTAACTGAGGACCTGAATTGCCGAGAATTGACTACTACCTCACCGTAGGGCTGGTCTAATTATTCGGAAGCTCTTTCTTAAGCTAAGTCAGAATCTATTTCATATAACTTCTGCTTTAGTCCTACCTCTGCCTTCTAGGTCCATACACAATAAGCCCAATTCCATTTTTCTCATGAGCAGTTATGCCAAGGCAGAATAAACAGCTCTCTCCTCTGTAGCAATGAAGTTCTAACCCTAGGCTCAGAAATTTTCAGGCAGAATTTAGCTCTAAAATATCCTGCTTTCCCAGGCTGAAAAAGTACTAAAGGTGCTGCTTCTCCAACTTCCAGTTTCTTAGAAATACATTTACCAGCCCCACAAATCATGCTCTCTGGGAGCAGGGCCCAGCAAGCTGGGGCCTGGCTCATTTCACAACAGGGAGACCCTATTCAGTCCTGGTGGGGTTAATTAGTCCTCCGAACAAAGGACTAGCTATAAACATCATTAGGAAGCCAGAAAATAAATAGCCAATTTAGTCAGGCAGTTTGGTTTGGCAAACATTTTGCATTAATTGGATTTGGCAGGGATCCCACCCTCTCCCTGCTCCCACCCCCCAGAGGTCTGTTGGAAGGGAGTCTTATCCAGATGATCTAGCATAGGACATGACAGGACAAGCATAAAAACAGTTTAACAGGTTTAGCCAGAACTTTTTTGGGGAAAACTTCCCATTGCACTACATAATACTTTATATAATATTTAGAAAACTTGGGTTCAAACCTCAGTTTTGCCACTTTGCAGGTTTTTTTTTTAAGTAGGTCACTTTACTGCTTTAAGCAAGTTTCCTTATCTATAAAGTCAAGGTAACAACTACCTACCTATTTTAAGGATCAAAACAAATGATGCATTTCAAGTGCTGTATGAATTTTATGAAGTCCCAAATAGATATTTTATATATGTATTGTATATTATGTTTATATATTTTACATTATATATATATATATATTTGCAAGCTTTGAGTATAGGAGTAAGAGTAATCTCAGGATAATGAGCAGTGGCTAGAGTAGACATACCTGCTGCTAATAGAGAGAACTGGGGAAGGGCTAAGGTTTAGGAAAGATTTCTGGAAATAAAGGATCATCTCCTGGGATCAGAATTAAGCAAGGTGCTGGCAAGAGCCCACTATGATGGCCTATCTTTCTATTCCCATACCTGCTAAAAACCAAAACCCCAGCTTGGTCAATGCTTCATTTTCTGGGATGTTGGGGGTGGGGAAGGGGAAAAGTGGGAGGCTCCAAGAACCCACTCAAGGCTTTTTTCCCTTTACTCTTTCTAACGATGCCAGATGCAAAGGCTCTAGACTTCCGGCACATTTCCACACCACCCTGAGAGAATCCATAAACCAACAGAGGCCCAAGCAAGCTAAGAAATGACTGAATCACACTTAAAAGAGATGTTTAGGGGCAGCTAGGAGGTGCAGTGGATAGAGCACTGGGCCTTGGAGTCAAGAGAACCTGAGTTCAAATCCAGGCTCAGACACTTGACACTTACTAGCTGTGTGATCCAGGGCAAGTTACTTAACCCCATTGGCTAGCAAAAAACAAACAAACCATAAAAAGAGATGTTTAAGCCTTTTATTGAAGAGATTTTAAAAAAGATTTATTCAATTCACAGTAAGATCCTCTCAAGAAACAGAAAATGAGACAAAATTCTTGTCTGTGTTGGTCCCAGAGGACTAAGAAATGACCCCCAAATCCCGCCAGGCAGCTCAGCCTTTGTGGGGACACTAGGGTAGGGAAGGCTGAGAGAGGACTGGCACTTGAGTGAAGGATCTTTTTTGTTTGTATCAGAATCATTCTTCCCTTTCCTACTCTGGCAGAGGTCAGGGAGGGACAGGACTGGGAAATGGCATGTCAATATACTCCTGCCCAGAAGTTTCAGTTGAGACCTACCCAACTACACTGGCTCTTTTGGGGAGCTTTCATTCATAGGTGATAAATTTGACTAAAAAAAATAATAATCAGGTGAGTTTCCACCTCAGACAGCAATAAAACACCCAAGAGATTGCTCACAGCTACAGTCTAAACAACCAGACTACCTAGTGACCAGTCAATGGCCACGGGCACTACCTATAAACCCTCAGCCATGGGAAGTCCAGCCTCAGCCCATGCATTTCCAGGGGGATTTCAGCAAGCAAGGATTTGGCAGTCAGAGATCTCCACGGGATTCAGTCAGACCAGCCCCTGAAGATTTATGACAAAGTGGCCATCGAGGTAGGAATGGAAAAAGTAACACTAATCTGACATTGATGGAATGCTTTAAGGCTTTCAAACAATAAACTTTCTGGTTTGATCCTCACAACTCTGCGAGGTAGATACTTTGGGTATTATTAACCTCATTTTTACAATAGGAAACTGACACCAAGAGAAGTTAAATGACTCTCCCAGGGTCACATAGCTACTAAGCGTCAGAGGTGGGAAAAAGACATCCCTGAGTTTTTTAACGTATCTGTCCTTAGAACTAGGAAGGGTTTCCTTGGAGATTTCTCCCCTGCCCCTCTTAGTCAAGTAAATGTCTCTGATCCAGAGTATAACCTGGAATTCCAAAGTACTAGCCCCCATTCTCTTGAAAACAACCTTGGGGAATTCCCTTAATTGCCTTTACCCACACCTTGGAAGATCCTTTCTCCATATGGGACCAGAGACTGTAGGTGTAGAGGCTAATAATGTGCCAGAGTGACAGGGAGGCCGTATGGCACAAAGATTGGAGTGGGGTCTGGGGGAACAGAGCCCTCACAGTTGGTCACTCAGATTTTGGCTTCTGTCCCCTCACTATTCCATGCTCTCTCCCTTACAGGCTGACCTTAGCAACCTGCAGTGGGAAGAGCAGGGCTTGAGCATAGATGGAATCTAGTCAACCCCCAAATTCAGCCTGACTTTTATGCTTCTTTGGGAAGTGGGAGAGGAGGAAGGAAGTTCTGAGAGCCCAGGGTAGCCAGGAGATGAAAAGGAGGTACTTCAGAGTCCTTTGTTGAAGTAGACAAAAGATATGAGGTCTCCATGCTTGGCTTTGAGGGAGTCTTGGAGTTCAGGTTCCAGATGTGAAACCACCATCTCACTGAGAAAAGAAGGGTGATGCCTTTAATAATCCAGATATGAAACAAAGCACTGCTGGAGGTCGGGGAGGGGACAGGGAAAGGGGACTGTGCTAACTGTGGACAAAGAACATTTCTGAAGAATCATCCTGGCCAGTAATTGTTCAGTTGCAAATATGGTATCATCCACCTTACTTAGTTCAAGCCAAAGCAACTGTTGACTGTATAGTGACAAGGGGCTTCCTGTTATTACCTGGTCCCATGGGCATGAACACTACCTACACAGCCCATGTACTATGGAGATAATTATCCTTCCCAAAGTCAAGAGCTATCTGGTTTATCAGTAACACAATATAAAGGAGACAGGATTATAAGCTGATGACCCTGTCTGAAGTGACCTCTGGTCATGCATGAAGCATTGGAAAGAGTATGGGATGTGGAACCAGGGAACCCAGATTCAAATCTCAGCTCTATTATGTTATGTGCATGACCCTGGGCAAGTCATTTTCCTTTTCTAAGCCTCAGTCTTCTTATTTTATGTGACTGGACTACCTCTAGTGCCCTTTCCAACTCTAAATCTATGTTCCTATGATTCCCTCTCTACCCCCAAGGCATCAGGCAAGAATAGAGAAGTGTCTAGTCATTAAAACAAAGGAAAAATGAAGAGTTACCATCTCTGTGGAAAGATGGCACAGGCCACAGGTACCATGAAGACCAGACTGTAAGAGGAGAAGATATACAAAGTCATTCCCAACTCCGGCTCACAAGAGTCCAATGACCTTCATAATCAATACCAAAGTGTCTTTCCTTCCCTTTCTTCCACTCAAGTACCCAAGTATCCACTCTGATACCCAAATGAAATTTGTCACTTTCAAGTTCCTAAAGGGCATGAGTACATGGCAAAAGAAGAGAGGACAAGCAAGGAAATAGAGCTCACATGAAAGAAAGGACCCGGGGCAGCTAGGTGGCACAGTGGATAGAGCACTGGCCCTGAAGTCAGGAGGACCTGAGTTCAAATCTGGCCTCAGACCAAATACTTGACACTTACTAGCTGTGTGACTCTGGGCAAGTCACTTAACCCCAGTTGCCAAAAAAAAAAAAAAAAAAAAAGGACCCATGAATTTAATTTGCTATACAAGGCTTGGCTAGCTCAACATGGCTCTAGCTGAACCAGTGCCAGGTCACTGCCAACCCGCTCTGCTCAGAGCAAAGTTTTGTGGAAGCCTATGGAGCTTAAGGGCACTGTGAGAGTTAATAGTTGCCACTTATTTCTACAGACAGTCCAGAGACACCCCTCCAGACGGGAAAATATTGCTCTCTTTACCCTCGAGGCCACCTCTGACACCATTTGCTTTCCAAAAAGATTAAATTAGGGCATGTTACACAACTTGGCAACACAGATACTTGTCTGTAATGTGGACTGAGTGTCCCTCCCAGGGTACCTGAGAACACAAGCCAGAGAAAGCAATACTCACAAGCCCCCCGCCAGCATCACCTGCAGTGGGGCATGCAGAAACTGAATTTTCTGAAAGAAAAACAGACATATAGATGGATGGAGCTTCTGTGACTTCCTGTCCAGCTATCAGCAAGGAGACTCAGGTACCATTTTCCTTGCAGAAATGGAGGGGCAGAGAGGGGGTAGTGGGGAGGTGGGGGTAAAGAGAGACCCTTTGGCCCCTTCATGCTTACAAGAAGGCTGGAAACCATACCAGGAGAAGAGTTACAGAGATCTTTCTATTGTGAGCCCTGCCCTAGGATATATTGCTGAGGAGAGGAGAGGAGGGGGATTAAGTGGTAGTAACTAGGGAAGAATTACAAGCATTAAGAATCCCAGGTGCAGGCCTGTTTGGGGTCATGCGTAGGGAGAGGAGGAGAGAGAAACAACAATGTGGTGGCAGGGTGGAGAATGGATTTAGGAAGGCCTGTGTTCAAATCTTGCCTCAGACACTTATTAGCTATGTGACCCTAACCTCTTTCAGCCTCTGTTTCTTTATCTGTAAAAGAAAGTAGTTGGACTTCATGGCCTCTCCAGTTCCTTCTAGCTTTGAATCCATGGTGCTGTGAATCACTCACCTTCATGAATGCCAACTTCTCCAGCCTCTCCATGAGGATTGGAAGCAAGACTAGGGAGGGAACAAAATTAGGAGAGGGAAAGTCAAGAAGGGCATCCCTAAACCTTCCCCAAATTCCCTTCTGAAATCAAACTAATGAACTAACTATTCCTTTGCCTCCTTTCTTGGTGGCTGAAAGACAAAGTCTCAACAATATATGGGGAAAACTAGAAGCTAGTTTGACTGTCACATTCTTCACCCCAGCCCCAATCCCAGGTCATGTGGGGAAGAAGAGAGTACCAGGGCAAAGGCCTATATGAGAAGGGTTGGAAGGAGTTCTTAAGAACCTTCAACAACCTCACTGGCCTCAGTGTCCCCTTCAAAAAAGCTGCCTATTTCCCCTGGACCAAACAAAACCAATATGACAATGTAAAACTCGGGTCCCACCCCCACCCCTATTCTCAGTCCTCCCGCCCTCTAGGGAGGTTTTTCCCAGGGAAGGGGTAGCCGTCAAATTCTTACTCATCCCAGGAGCTGCCATGGTGATTCGGGAAATGACCACCTGGGAGATGCCAATGACTGCAGCTTTCTGAGAGCAGGGAGAAGAGAGCGAAGAACCATCAGAGACCCTAGATCCCAGCCCACTCCACACATGTGAAGGGATCAAGCACCAGCACAACAGCCCTGAGAGAGCCAATCTGAAATGTGCAGGGCATAGCTTTACTAGAAGACCACAGCTACATCTTCATTGGTGTTCTGTCAGTCACGTCCAACTGTTGGTGACTGCATGTGGGGTTTTCTTGGCAAAGATACAGAAGTGGTTTGCCATCTTCTTCTCCAGCTCATTTTACAGATGAGGAAACTGAAGCAAACAGGGTGAAGTGACTTACCCAGGGCCACACAGCTATTAAGTATCTGAGGCCAGATTTGAACTCAGGAAAATCAGTCTTCTTGAGTCCAGGCCTGACATTTTATCTACTGTACCACCTAGCTGCCCACAGCTAAATCTAACTCTACCCAAAGGCCAGCCATAACCCGCATAAAAGGCCCTATGGATGGCCAAGCATGAAAGCAGAATGACTTAAAGAGGCTAAGTCATAAGCAAAGAAAAAAGCAGAAGAAAAAAGGGTATAAATTACACATTCAGTGATCAGCACATGCCTAGAATGTGGAAGGAATTCTGGCTTCCTCCATCCCCCCTTCATCCCCAAACACACAGATGCCTCCAGCTTACCCGTGATCGACCCAGCTCCTGAGAGTTCCTGTCAGTCACGCTGATGCCATGGATGAGCTCCCTAGACACAGATGGATGGTCACTAAGTATTGGCATTGGGGATACAAAAATAAAACAAAAACCAATCCTTCTTCTCAAGGAGCTTGTTTACTATTGGGAGAATACAACATATAAATAGAAAACTTTATGCATGATCATTTGAGGAAGGACCAAGAAAGGAAGCATGAAGGGGAATGCTACTCACTGTTGCCTCATCATAGGGATGTTCACACAGTTAGCAGCAGCAACAGCAGCAAAGGGTACCCATCGGGCTAGCAATGGTGGAGCTTTCTGTGGGGACAGTGGGAGATGTCAGCCTAAGCAAGAAGGGAGGAAGGTGCAAGGATCTACAAACCCCAAGGGTCATATAAAAACAAAGAAGAAAAACCAAGCCTCAGACATTCCTTTTCTCCCCCATGGGGTTAGGTAAAGGGACCCCTGGCCCTCTACCCCAACACCTATCCTCCAGCCCCAGCTGCATCTCATTTGTAGTAACCCCACCATTATACCCACCCGACATTTCCCCAGGACTTTGCTGCCCCCTGGTGGTAGCCCATGGACCCACGGCATACCTTGGTGTACATGTTAAGCCCCAGGGCAGTGGCTAGGGCTGTGGTGGTTGCTGAGAAGTAGGATACAGCTATCTGCCTAGAGGAGGAAAGAGATGCTAGGAGCAAGATGTGATGAAAGTTGGCCCCTGAGCCTTGAGTCTCCAAAGACACAGAAACCAGGCTGTAGAGAAAGTTAGCCTTGATACAGGAGAAAGATGCTAGCCCTCAACACTGTCCGCAGTGGTGGAGGAAGAATAAAGAGCATTAGGCTAGATATGTTCCAACTATCCCTGCTGGGACAGACTTGGGGGATCTTCTATGCCTGGAATCAGTGAGGGAGCTGTGAAGAAACCTCAGCAGCAGTGAGCCCCAAGGCGCTGGGAGTGAGTCAGTCACTACCTGACTGATATAGGGCTGGCTGCATTCCGGTTGGTGTAGTTGACCAATGCATTGAAGGACTGGTTCACCCACTGCCAGAAAACCACTGCAGGCAGAGTTCTGTCAAAGGAAAAAAAGGGGTGGAGAGGAGTCAAGCATCTGAGATAAGAACATAGTACCCCATCCCAGGTGGGGGCCAACAGCTCTAAAGCTGCTAGAGAGTAAAATAGAGGATACAGCCATTCCCCACTCTATCTAGAATGGGGAAAATGGCCTGGAGTCCCTGCCAAACCCTCCCTACCTCCCCACCCCCAGCCACTCCCACCTATAGAACTGCAGCATACAGCCTGTGATGGCCATGCCTCCTGGCACCTGGAACGACATCCGCCCAATCACATTCATCTTTTCCCCAGTGTCGGGGTGGAAGGCTGAGTCGTATAGCTTCTTGGCATACAGCAGCTGCTCCTGGCTGGTGCCTGGGGGTACGGCACCATGCCTGCAACCCTCGGCCCCCAAGCCCGGGGAAGAAAAAAGTCAGCCTCCCAGAAAAAGTCCCCAACCGGTCTGTTTTCTTTTACCTTCCCAAAGTACACACACCCACACACCCACCCTAGGCATCTCTAACTATTCAGAATGCCAACTAGGCCCAACTCTTGCCACAAGTCTGGAGCTGCTAGGGAGCGATGGATACTCACCGGCTACTTTCAACCATAATTTTGGCCCAGTCCAATGTCCGCTCTGAAACGATAGCTGTACGAGGGTCCGTGATGTTGAAGAAATGCTTCAGTCGACCCATGAAGGTACCCTGGTCCCATTGGGGAGTATCAATATTGAAGCTGGACAAATCAACTTCCATGTTCGTCTCCCACAGAACCAGAGAACTGGGAAATGGGGGAATGAAGAGGGCACTGAAGATGTTTCTCAGAGGTGATAACCCAAATATCAATCACTTCACGCTGGTATGACCTGCCACTTGCACTAGCACCCCATACCATGCTGGCAATCCAACAGGTTCTTCCTGGTCCCCCACTGCCAGTCTTAGCCCTGTTCCTGACCATTCTGAAAAGGAAACAGAAGACTCAATCTTGGCCCTAAAGGAATTACATCTAGCTCACAGACAGGGTACAACTGGACAGCAATGGACTACCCTCTCTTGGCTATTCTCTTAGTTTCCTTTGCTAGATCACCATCCATATGCCACCCCTTAACTGGGGGTATTCCCCGAGGTTCTGCCCTGGGCCCTCTTCTCTCTATCCCCCCTCTCTTGGTGACCTCGTTAGCTCCCATGGATATAATCATTACCTCTGTTCAGTTGACTCCCAGATCTGTATGTCCAGCCCTGGTTTCTCTCCTGAGTTCCAGCCCTGCATCAGCAACTGGCTCTCAGGCATTTAAACTGCATGTCCTCATGACATCTCAAACTCAACCTTCCTGGAACAGAACTCAGTATCTTTTCCCCTAAGCTTACCCCTTTTCCTAACTTCCCTCTTTCTGTAAAGGGTACCACCATCTTTCTGGTCACCCAGGTGTACAGATTCAGGTTTGTACAGTCCCCACAAGCATTTTAACAGATCTGTAGTCTTGAGACAGATATGAGGCACCAGCCAAAGACACTCCTCTCACTAGCTCAAGGATTTCTCAACGGGATGCCTGCCCCAGGGCAGTAGGGAAAGACTCCAGGGAAGTTCTTGGGGGAGGCAGACAGGGACTTACATCTTCCCTCTCCTTCAATCCTCAAGTCTTGTTGATTCTACTTCCACAACATCTCTTACGCCTGATTCTTTTTTTTTTTTTTTACTTACACAGTTGCCACTCCAGTTCAACCTCTTCCCCACTCTAGCACCATCTTAGACTATTCCGAGAGGCTCTTAATTAGTCTCAAGTATCTCTCCTTCCTATGCATTCTTCATACAGGTACCAAATATGAATCCTAAAAGGACAGCTCTGACTATGTCAGTCCCCTGCTCAATAAACTCCAGTGGTTCCTTATTACCTCCAGGATCAAACAAAAACTCCTATTTGACACCCAGTGTTTTAACACCTGGCTCGGATCTACCTTTACAGGCTTATGACACAATACCTCTCTTCACATTTTCTCTGATCCAGTCAAACAGGCCTTTTTGTTTAGCTCAAATGATCTCCAGATGTTAGTTCCTCCCCACTCTCACAGATAAATTACCTAGATTACATGTATATTTCCCCCGAAAGAATACAAGCTCCTTGAGGGTAAGAACTACGTCACTTTTGTCTTTTTCCCCAGCTCAATGCCAGTCACACAACAGGTGTAAGAAAATGTTTATTGATTGATTGATTGAATGTACTCTGAACGATCTAGAAGGCTCTGAAAGGTCTAGATGGTCTAGAGTACATGCATTGTATACTAAGTTCAGAAAAGGGAGACATCAATGTGAGCTCCATCAGTCAGGAAAGGCTTCACTAAGCAAAAGGGCCTTAAGCTTGACTTGGAAGAACCAGGATGGTTTGGAAAACGTAGGACATCTGAAAAAGTGACCTAAGAACAGCATTCAATCCAAGCCAACAAGCAGGCAAGGAAGGCACTGGGCTAGGCACTGAGGAGACAAAGACAATACAGTCCTTGCCCTCAAGGAGATTACCTTCTGAGTACCTCAAACACTCTACCTGCTTTCACTACCAGGCAGGAACAGTAACTGGTTGTGTGCCCTGCTGGTCCCCCTTTCCATCTCTTCCTTAGGGACTATGAATCAAACAAACATTACAAGCGCTTATGAGAAGTGTTATAATCTACTGTCCTATAGCTCTATTCCCCCAGAAATTACTGTGTATATATTTTATATTTAATCTTCTGTGCATGTGTTGTTTCTCCACAACAAAGTGTAAGCATTTAGAGTGTGTGTGTGTGTGTGTGTGTGTGTGTGTGTGTGTGTGTGTGTGTGTCCAGTCCCCCTGCTTAGCACAGTGTCTCATAGGGGCAGGGCTTAATAAATATTTGAATTGAATTACATTTACATAAACGGAAGTAGGAATAAAACAGAGTCAGACTAGCACAGAAGAGCCATCCTTGACAACTTAATGTTTCAACTGCCTGACACATTTATGTAAATCTTGAAGGGGGGCTAGTTTACTTTTCACATGTGGGTGTGTCTTGTCTCCTTAACCAGACAGCACAGAGAGGGTAGAGACCCTATATTCCTCCTCTTCCTGGTTCACCCATCCAAGAAGTAGGCACATCAACACTTCACATTATTGACAGAGACATTATAATAGCTGATATTTATATCGTGTTTCAAAATTTACAAAGTACTTTCCTTACAATAACCCTGTGAGGTAGGCAGTCTAAGTATTATACCCATTTTACAGATGAGGGACCCTAGGTTCATAAAAGTAAACTGTCTGCCCTAGCATCCCAAAGTCATCAAATTCACTTCCTGTCTCCAAGTTCCGAGCTCTTTCCACTTCCTCACGCTACACCTTATTATTATTCCTGTTTTATAGATGAGGAGACAGGTTTAGAGAAGTTAGATGATTAATCCAAGGTCATGAAGCTAGTAAGTGGCAAAGCTATGACTTAAAATCATATCCAGGGATCTTCACCATACTATGTTGCTTTTGTATTTATTTCTGGGCAATAGGGGCTATCTATCACTGTTTTCCTGTCAATGCATATGAGAGGCACTCAACATTTCAACTGGTGGTTAACAGTTAAGTTTTTAACAATTTCTCCAGGTCCAGCTTCCAGGGTCTAGTGAAAGGAATACTAAGGCTGAAACTCAGGAAATCTGGGCTCTGGTTGAAGTTCTGCTAATGAGTAACCAAGTCATGGAGTCAGTTCAACAAATATTTACTAAGTGCTTACTAATTGCAAAGCACTTTCCCTCTGAGTTTCTGGTTCTTCATTTGTAAAAACAGAGGGAATCCTGAAGGTCCCTTCCAGATCTGATACTCCAAGTCCGGGTATCCCTAGTCCCCAGTCATCCAATGTGTTGTCCCAAGAACAAAAACATTGTCCAAGAGGTAGTTCTAGACATGGGAGTGGTGCTCAGGAAAGAATCACCAGTTCAGGCATTCAAGACCAAGACAGATTCTTGGTCTGTAGGTCAACCTTTCCAGATACAGTCTGTAGCAGGGAGTCTGTAATCTTTTCTGTGTCATGGATCCCTTTGGCAGTCGGGTGAAGTCTACAGATCTCTTCTCAGAATGTTTTTAAAGTGATTGAGAAAAAAATACCTAAATTTACCCCAAAACTCCCAATTACATGGAAATACCATTATCAAATTTTTTTTTTAAAGTTCAGGGACTCCCAGTTTAAGAAACTATAGTCCAAAGGCAGCATAGTTGCCTATGAGAATAGCATCTTCCTAGTTTCATTTTGGGAATGGATTTGGGCCCTCGGAGAGGTAGCCCACTTCCCCTCTCTGACCTTTCACTTCTAATAATAGATCAGGTACTGGGCAGTGAGAGGGACGGCCAGAACTTTATGTGCTTTCCTTAGCTCCTACTACCGCAAAGCTATGACCTTTCACCAAGAACACTTCAATCTCCTGGAGCTCCTGTCTACTTCCTCTCACTTAAGAGATGGAAAAATTAAGGGAGACAGATGTGGTTGGCCAAATGTCCATGGGGCTGTTTCAAGGATCACAAGGCCACAGGGGTTGCTCAACCCAGGCCAGACCACCTATGGAAGACCACTTACTACTCCCAGTAGGTTGTCAGAATCTAGATTCTATCCAACCCATAGGCATTAAGAATCACAAGCAGAATGTTGTTCTTCCCAAATTCCACCAACCACAAGAGTTGCTGACAAAATAAAACACCCTCCCGGGCAGTCTACTCTGACTCCACTCCCTTCCCAGCCATATTCCTTCACAGATATCCATCTCATTTATTTACGGCTAAAGAACTACTACTGTGAAGGACTATTATTTACTAACAGGACCTTCTACATTCCTTCCAGGGGTCAAAAGAGTAATAGCCTGTGTTCTTGCTGTGAAAGACAAGACAAGTAGAATCCAAATCTTTCTTTGGGAAGTTCAAAACCATTCTTATTGAGTCATAAGTACCCCTGGCTTTAGTGAAGGCAAAATATTACTAATTGTGCATTACTTCCCCACTACCTGGTGTTCAACTGTCCTATTCTGCTCAAATCTGATCTTCTACATTAGCCAATTAAAGTCCTTTGTAACCTGGCCCCAGCCTACCTTTCAAGTCTCATTGTATATTACCCTCCATCCCAAACTCTGTGATCAAGACAAACTGGTTTTCTCTCTGTTTCACAAACAAGACACTTCATAAGCCATCTCCATACTTAGAATGCACGCTCTCCTCACCTCCAACTCAAAAAATTCCTCTTCCTTAAAGGTACAATTTACATATTACCTTCTTTATGAAAAATGTATTGATGCTCCCAATTGTCACTTCCCTCCCTCATAAACTCTCTTGTATTTTAATTACTTTGTATTTATTTGGGTTTATTCTCTAAGACTAAGTTGCAGAGAAGATGCTTACCTGCATTGGTAAAGGGAATTTCCTATACTAATGAAATCATGGCTCTAGTTCCCCATCCTCTTTTTTATATTCTATATACTAATGCAAAGTATTAATTAAGATATTATATTAATTCTATATACTAATGTAAGGTACTGTCCATTTAGCACGTAAACAGTTTGAATGCTGAAAGGGACAGAACAGAGAAGGATTTGGAACTATGCCCAAACAATTTAGAAATAGGGCTATAAAACTGTGCATGGCCTTTGACCCAGCAATACCACTACTAAGTCTGTATTCCAAAGAGATCAAAGAAAAAGGAAAAGGACCTATCTGTACAAAAATATTTAGAGTAGCTCTTTTTGTTGTGGCAAAGAATTGGAAATTAAGGGGATGCCTATCAATTGGGGAATGGCTGAACAAGTTGTGGTATATGATTGTGACGGAATACTATTGTGCAGCTGGGTGGCATAGTGGATAGAGTGCTGGTCCTGGAGTCTGGAAGGCTCATCTTTCCGAGTTCAAATCCAGCCTCACTTACTAGTTGTGTGATCTTTGCCTCAGTTTCCTCATCTGTAAAATGAGCTGGAAAAGGAAATGACAAATCACTAGTATCTTTGCCAACAAAACACAAATGAGGTCATGAAGAGTCTGACATGATTGAAACAACTGAACAACAACTATTGTGTTACAAGAAATGACAAGCAGGATAGTTTCAGAAAAGCCTGGGGAAACTTCTACGATATGATACAAAGGGAAGTGAGCAAAACTAGGAGAACATCATACATAGTAACAGCAATACTGTAACGATGATCAACTGTGAAAGAGTTGGCTACTCTGATCAATACAATGATCCAAGATAACTGCAAAGGACTCATGATGAAAAATGCTATCTACCTCCAGAATGAAAGCTGGAATGAAAACTCTAAGAACAGATTGAAGTATAATTTTTTTCACTTTCTTTATTTTTCCTGCCTTTTTTTTTTGCAACATGGCTAATACAGAAATATATTTTGCATGATTTTATATGTATAATCGATATCATATTGCTTGCCTTCTCAATGGGTTGGGGAGGGACTTGGAGAGAGGGAGACAATTAGGAACTCAAAATTTTCTAAAATTAAATGTTAAAAATAATTTTTTTTAAAAAGGGGGGCTGAAGGGCAGCTAAGTGGCACAGTGGATACAGCACTGGCCCTGGAGTCAGGAGGACCTGAGTTCAAATCTGGTCTCAGACACATAATACTTCCTAGCTGTGTGACTCTGGGCAAGTCACTTAACCCCAATTGCCTCACCAAAAAAAAAAAAAAAAATAATGGTAAAAAAGGGAGGCTGAAAAAGAACTGCTGTATACAAAAAAAATGGATAAACTTCACTTCTGAGGAAACATAGTTTCTCAGATAAAATGTGAAAAGACAATTAAGAGACCAAAATAGAGGACTGCCCCTCAGATGAATGTACCTGTTTGTGTACAGAGAAATGGCTGAGATAATGATGGCTACAAAGCATTGTACTTCTTCAGCTCATTTATATGTTACTGCTTTTAGAGTATGAGAGATGATAACTGGAAAAGTGGCAAGTCCAGTAACAATTTGAAGTATGACAAGATTAAATAAGGACTACTGGCTTTATAACAGTCAGAGAAGCAAAATTAATAAGTTTTATCTCATAGCAGAAAGAAGAGTCACTGACCACTAGTCTCTGATGTGAGACATTAAGAGTGGTGGGGAAAAAAAAAACTGTGAAGAAGACAGAGGGAAGGCTTCTCTCTGTTCTTGGAAAAAAGTCATTGCTTTGTGGATTGGCTGAAGAAAATGATGGAAAAGTTGCTGGGAAGTTCACTGGAAGAAAGCTGAACTCCACTATGCACTTTTTTTTTTTAATTAAAAGAACTATGCACTTTTCAAGTTAAATAATTTACCATCAGTGTGGTAGCTGACCTTGATGTCATGTGTCTGTCCTCAATGAAGGCATCTGACAACATTACTGAAAACATCATGCTAAAAAGCATGGAAGCAAGCACACAGCCTTGCTTTACTCCACTGGTGACTGGGAAAGCACAAGAGCATCATCCATCATCCAGAACCTGGGCAAGCATGCCATCACGAAATTGATGTACAATACTGATGAACTTCTCCAGGCAACCAAACTTTGACATAATTTTCCATAAGCCCTCACAACTGACAATATCAAAGGCCTCGGTCAGATCAATGAATGTTGTGTACAGACTTCTGGTCTGCTCCTGGCATTTCTCCTGAAGTTGTTAGGCAGCAAACACCATATTGACCATTCCTCAGCCCTTTCTGAAGCTACACTGGCTCTCTGGTAGAAGACCAGAGTGAAGGATCAGAATCCTTTCTAGAGCTAAACTGCCAAGCATTCAAACTTTACTGTAGAGAGTGCAACTTTGATGGGCTGGCCACATTGTTCAAATGCCAAAGGTACATTTGCTTGAAAAACTATTTTACAGAGAACTCACATAAGGAAGGTGTTCACATGATGGTCAGAAGAATCAATACAAGGACTCTCTCAAGGTCTCTCTAAAGAACTTTGGAATCGATTGTTTGACATGGGGGACACTGTTAAAAGACCACCTACCATGGTGTGCCTGCATCAAAGTAGGCGCTGTATTCTATGATCGAAGCAGAATTGCAGTAGCTCAAAAGGAATGGGAGATGTATACATTTAGAGATATCTCCACCCCAAATGTTCATATGACCCATTTGTGCCTGAACTGTGGTAGAGCCTCCTCAGCTCACACTGGTCTGATCAGCCACAGTCAGATACACCATTTCTTGACTCCAACACAGTGATGTCATTTTAGTCTTCTTCAAGAAGAAAGGACAACAACCAACCAACTATGCACTCCATGGCTACCTATAGCTTGAGAAAGGTAAAACCTCCCTGAGGTATACCTGGTTGCTCTCCATTGCCCTCTCTTGTTTAAGAGGGAGAAAGAGAAGCTTGGAGGTAATTAGACAGAATAGAATCCTACAGAGTGAAGAGCTAGATGCCATTATGTGAGGGACTGTCTGATGTTGGCTGCTGCCAGGTCGGGGTTGTGGCAAGATTGGGGTAAGATCTGGGTATTTGGAAGTAACCGAGGCAGGGGCTGTGGTAGGCGGAGTTGTGGTGAACTGGGATGGGCTGGATACGGAGAAACCCTGAGGCAGTGGGTAGTGCTATGTGAGATAAGCTGGGGAAGGATCGGGGTGCAAGGAAGTAGCTGGAGCATGTGCTCCTGAGGCAAGGGGCTGTGCCACGTGGGAGTGGGACGGCACAGGACGAGTTCCCTTTGCTTAGTCCCCTCCCTATACGCAACGTCAACCCCAGACGCCTCCTTCCTGTGTCCTTCCTGACTTCCTGGGTCACGTACCTTCCCTTTGTGTAGCACTGACCCCAGACGCCTCCTCCCGGTATCTGGGCCTGACTTCCTAGGTCATGTACTCTTTGTCTATGCACTAATCCCAGACGCCTACTTCCTGTATCCGGTCCTAGCCTCCTGCGTCACTTCCTCTCCCTTGGTGCGCTAAACTCAGACAGCCCCTTCCAGTATCTGACCCTACAATCATTGACTAGTAGGCGGGCTGAGGAGGAGGGGCTAAGTAGGTACTTAAGAAACGGGATCGTGGTCAGATCACGCCTCTCTTTGCTCCTGATCTGTTGCTCTGGCCTTCCTGCTTGGCCTTGCTGTGATGGCCTCTGAATAAAGCTTGGGTGCTGGCACCTCCTGGTAGGCTCATCTCTGTGTGTGTATCCAGGTAGGCTCCGAAGACTGGTAAGTAGTATGACTCTGGCAGCCTGCTCCTTATAGGAGGAGAGTGTATGGCGGGGCCGGCACAAGGTTGGCACGGCCGGTACACCACTGTCTGCATTGCAAATGAAAACCAAAATAAGTTTTGTTGTGTTTTGCTGTAAGAAAAGACAAAGTGGCGATTAGACAAAGAATCTTGTCTAATGAAGAGGTGGCTGAGCTTGTTTGTCTACAGATCCCAAAGAGCCAATCTGAAGAGTTTTGCAGCTCTCTGGTTGAAGGGAATGGCATGTCACTAGAGTCGCTAGAGAAAATGTCATACTTTCTCAGACCCCTGTTAAAAATGACTAGGAAGAAAAAAAGATTAAAAAAAATTACTGAATTAAAGGAGCTTGTCAATTGATAAGTGGTCAAAAGATACAAACAGGCAGTTTTCAGATGAAGAAATTAAAGCTATCTATGGTCATATGAAAAAATGCTTTAAATCACTATTGGTTAGAGAAATGCAAATCAAAACAACTCTGAGGTACCACATCATACCTATCAGATTGGCCAACATGACAAAACAGGAAAATGATGAACGTTGGAGAAGATGTGGGAAAACTGGAACACTGATGCATTGGTGGTGGAGTTGTCAACTGATCCAACCATTTTGGAGAGCAATTTGAAACTATGCCCAAAGGGCTACAAAAATGTGCATACCCTTTGACCCAGCAATAACACTTCTAAGGCTGTATCCCAAAGAGATCATAAAAATAGTAAAAGGACCCACATGTACCAAAATATTTATAGCAGCTCTTTTTGTGGTGGCAAAGAATTGGAAATTGAGGGGATGCCCATTGATTGGGGAATGGCTGAACAAGTTTTGGTATATGAATAGAATGGAATACTATTATGCTATAAGAAATGATGAGCAAGCAGACTTCAGAAAAACCTGGAAAGATTTGTATGGACTAATGCTGAGTGAAGTGAGCAGAACCAGGGCAACACGGTACACAATAACAGCCACATTGTGCAATGACTAACTTTGATAGACTTAGCTCTTCTCAGCAATGCAAGAATCTAAGACATCTCCAAAAGTCTCATGCTGGAAAATGCTATTCACATCCAGAAAAAGAACGATGGAGTTTGGATGCACATCGAAATGTACTATTTGTTCTTTTTTTTTTCTGTTTTGTTTTGTTTCTTCTTTCTTGTGATTCCTCCTACTGGCTCTAAATCTTTTTTACAACATGATTAATATGAATGTATATGTAGAGCCTATATCAGATTGCATGCCATCTTGGGAAGGAGGCGGGGAGGGAGGGAGAGATAATTTAAAACTCAAAAGCTTATGGAAATGAATATTGTAAACTAAAAATTAATTAATTAATTTAAAAAATAAATAAAAGAACTCTTCAGTACTTCATCAGCTTGAAGATAAAAGGGAAGCTGATATGCCCAGCAGGAGGGCAGTGAGGACCAAAATCAAAACAGCAGAGACGTAGCTTCATGTGATACAGGTGATTCCTAATGGGACCAAGGACATCACAGCCTGAAGATAAGAATTATAAGTTGTCCCCAAGCACATGTGTTTTCCCATTCATGTGTCTCCCTCCTATTCTTATTGAATGACAGAAAAGGCTTCACTGAATGTTTTCTCATTTTATGTACAGGTAAAACCAAGCCACAGGTAGACTGTGTCACACTCAGTGGTTTGGTCACTGGGAGCTAGCCTTGCTTGGTTGGAGGACCCACAGGTAGGCAGCTTAAGTACACTGCTTCAAGATAGGGTAGGAGGCCCCAGTGTACTGGGGCTGGGGGTGGAGGTCAAGAAGTCAGGCTTGCAGTTCATTTTAAACTCTACAAAGGGCAAGGGACACAGCTATGGGCTCTGTACTTCCTTGAGGAAGTTCTGACACCACTTAGGCTGGGTTTGAAGAGCTTGCTGGAGATGAGACTGGTTCTCCTTGTACAACTCTGATGGAGAGGAGAGGTAGGGGGAGACATTGTCTCTACTTAGCAGCCTGTTCTGATGAAGGGTAAATTATATTAATGATGGGACTTTGCTACTTTTGTGCTGTATTTAATTATTGGAGGGAAAGTGTGCTGTTGTAAATAAATAAATCTTTTTTGCTTAAAAAAAGTTTTGGCTGGGGACAGCTAGGTGGTACAGTGGATAGAGCACTGGCCCTGGATTCAGGAGGACCTGAGTTCAAATCCGGCCTCAGACACATAACACTTACTAGTTGTGTGACTCTGGGCAAGTCACTTAACCCCCATTGCCCAACCAAAAAAACAAAATGAAAACAAAATAAACAAACAAAAAAGTTTTTGCTAAAAAAAAAAGAGGGAGGATTTTCTATGTGTCCACTCTTCACCACAAACATGCAGGTGCATTCATTAGTGGAAGACGGTGACCCAAGTTTATGGGTAGACTCCAATACTCTGATTATTCTTGCATTTACCTCATATTGAGTAACATGGCTTTTATAATTATTCTTGCTTTTGCTTTATCATTAAATGTATACTTTTTATTTAAGAATCAATAACATAATATAGACGGATTTCCTATAAACGGGAAGGACAACAATGGGGGCTCAGGAGCTACAGTGGTTAGTAGGAGGGCTATAACAGCCCACAAAAGGTGATTCCTAGGACCTTGAGGGGGTTTTTGAGTTATAGCTGCAGCACCTCACTCTCTGAGAATCTCAGACCTGCCTATGTGAGGACAGATTGGAGTGAACAAGCCAGTCCAGGGAATGATAAAGGGGCACTGCCAAGGCCAGATAACATAGACGCACATAACATAGACCCCATTAGAATGGAAGCTCCTTGAAATCAATTATTGTTTCATTCTTTGTCATTGTATTCCTATTACCTAGCAAAATGCCTGGCCCACAATAGGCACTTAATAATGTGTTGATTGATTGACTGAGGGTGAAATCCTGGTCCCAAGCAAGACCTCAATTGAGGTGGTGGGCAGAAAAGACAGTTTAAGCCTTGCTGTCAACCCAAGGGAAAAATATTTACACAGATGGTACTCACAGGTGTCTAGCTTGGATCAGGAGGAAATGAGACAAATAACTTACTGATTAACTCTTCCCACCCCACCCTCTGCACAGGCCCAACAGAATCACTCTTCCCAGGGCAGCTAGGTGGTGCAATGGATAGAGCACCAGCCCTGAATTCAGGAGGATCTGAGTTCAAATCTGGCCTCAGACACATAACACTTACTAGCTGTGTGACCCTGGGAAAGTCACTTAACCCCACTGCCTAGCCAAAAAAAAAAAAAGAAAAGAAAAGAATCACTCTTCCCTTAGAGATATAAAATGTTAGAATTGGAAGAAACCTTTGAGTTCAATCCACTCAATTTACAGAGGTAGAAAGTGAAATCCACAGAAGGAATTGACTTGTCACATAGCCAGGTGATCTAGGTGTTCTTTCCCACTATACTTCAATGCCACCTTCTTTATTTTTATTTCTTGACTTTTGTTTTATTTTTTGGTGAGGCAACTGGGGTTAAGTGACTTGCCCAGAGTCACACAGGTAGTAAGTATTATATGTCTGAGGCCACATTTGAACTCAGGTCCTCCTGACTCCAGGGTCAGTGCTCTGTCCACTGTGCCACCTAGCTGCCCCAATGCCACCTACTTTAAAGCAACATTTCTCCTTGAAAGAAATTGCTGTCGTTGGGCTGCAAACAGTGCTCAGAGGTAGTAGCATTTCACTGTCAAGCTTTTGGGAATCCTTCTGTTGGACGGAAAAAATACAGATAACTTTCTTCTCACCTAAGAACTTTACCCTCATAGCCTCCTCAAGCTCTAGGCAAGTAAGAAAGGAAGGCACATAATCTTTGGCATTCCTACACCAGGGAAAGAGGAACAAAGGAGTGACTAATGGCTCACCATCAATCCCTTGCTGGGCTCAATGACTAATAGTGTGTGCCTCTTTTTGAACAAAAACCATCTAGATGTTGGGGTTTGACCAAACAATCTCACAAATGGGAGATATGAAGCTATTAATTCAACCTTATACTTACATCTACCAACTCTGGTAAACAAGGTGTTAACATCTCAAGTATTTTGAAGCAGAAACTTCCATTATCTCTTTAGCACAAGAGACAATAGTCTGGAGACCACCTCTGCCACTATCAATCACCTAGCCAACCTGAGCCTCCTATTCCTAACTATCCCTGGATTTCTAATTTACCTGAGGAAGATGCTACCCTCCCTTAGGCATCAACATTTTTCTAACCATGGGTTCACAAAGGACAAATAGGTGCTAAGCGTTTTCTGCAATTACAGAAAGGAGGGAAGAGGGAGACATCCTCCTTCAGCCAGTATAGAAACCTGCCCAAGATGAGTGAGGTTACAGCCTGGATGCCATGAAAACTGCCCTGATCCTGACTACCCTGAACCTGCAAGTGGCCCCCAGGCAGAGCTGGGTGAGTGCATGTTAGAGAGAGCCTGAAACATGACTAGAAACTGGGCCTTTCCGCCAGTTTGACTTGAGCTTCTCCTGATATTTTGGGCCTAGCCTGAACCCTGAAATTAAGTGCTGACAATAAAGCTTTCTTGCAACAACAATAAAAACCATTATACACCATTAAGCACAGAAGTCTAGTTCTATAAATACACCCAAAACAAATGATTAATTAAGGAGTTATTCTGTGGGCAAAGTTCACTGATTCTAGCCAAACAGGAAAGCCTACTGCTATGGAAATCTGACTCTTTCCTGCCCCCAAAATGGGGGCTAGGAGGGTGACCACCTCCACCATTTTTTGCAGAAATGAGGTGTAGGTATGAAACACTGCATATATCAGACTTTTACAATATGTTGGGTACTTTTGCTGAACTGTTTTGTTTTTTTTTAAGTATTGTAAGGGATGGTTTTCTGAAAGGGGGTGGGAAAAAGGGAAGAATACACCAAAAAGTGGGTGATGTAAAAAAAATATATATCACTAATTTTTTTTTAAAGAGGGTGACCCAGAGGAAGATCCTATAACTACAAACTCTAAAGACACATAAGCTTCCTAAAACCTCTAAATCTAAGCCATCTCTACTCCTCCAAAGAGACAGCTATGTTGTTCTAGAAAGGATACTTATTTGGTGGCAGAAAACATGAGTTTAAATCCCTGCTTTGTCAGTTACTAGCTGGGCTACATCGAATCTGTACCTCAGTCACTAAAAGAATGTTACTCAATTTCCTCATCTGAAAATTGGGGATAATGATACTTGTACTACCTACCTCACCAGGTTATATGAGCATCAAATCAAGTAATGTAAGCACTTTGTGAAAGAGGCAGTTAGGTGTCTCAGTGGATAGAGGTCTGGGCCTGGAGTTAGGAAGACCTGAGTTGAAATCCTGCCTTACACAAATTCACTAGCTGTGTGATCCTGGGCAAGTCACTAAACCTCTGTTTACCTTAATCCAATGGAAAAAGAAATGGCAAACCACTCCAGCATCTTTGTCAAGAAAACCCCATGGACAAGTATGGCCCATGGGGTTAGCAAGAGTCTGACAAAACTGAACAGCAACAAAGCACTTTGTGAACGCTAAGGCGCTATGCAAATGTCATCAGTTACAATAAAGCTTCAGACTGCTTAGAAGGAGCATTTCTGAAGTAGCCATATCTTCACTACAGATAGAGTCCCCCTTTCCAAACAGGCAAGAAGCAATACCACGTTGTTCTGGCCCTTGAAGCTGCCCTGGAAGACCCCCACCTCAATTCTGGGATGAGTATTCTAAGGAGGCATCCTGGTTATCAGTACTAGAGCTGCGGCTGCATCTACTGGCCTCCAGGGTAGGTGCTTAGGGACTTGCAGAGATCATGGCTCCCAGGATCCAAGCTCAGGCACAGTTGCCAGGTGTCGGTCCCTACCCTCCAGGAACCTGCCTTTCCCCACTGAGAGCTTTAAGACGGCGCCTTCTGCGCCCCAACCTCTAGGGAGACTAAATCCAGTACAGAGCTCTGCGATGGGGGCGGGGGGGGGGAAGGGGAAGGCGGAGAGACTGGATTACAGAGGAGAGGTCTTTCTCCGCCTGTGCCAAGGGGGGAACTGGGCTGCCTCTGGGGGAGGACGGCTGCCTCTTTTCCAAGGGGCTGCCTGGAAGGGCAGTGCCACTCTTCCCAACGTGGGTCCCTTTCTTTGCCACGTTGACCCCGCAGCAGCCGCAGCACATGGGAACTGAGCCGTAAGCACCACACCTGAAGTCGGAGCGCCCTGAACCTGTCCAGAAAGGAACTCCTCTTCCCTACTAAAAGCCAGGCCCTGAAGTCCGCAGGAAAAGTCAGAACAATCAATGCCGCCCCTCCACCATGGCCCCTAGACCACTCCCCGAAAGTCAAACCTGATGCCAGGCCAGACGTCAACAGAGTCACTGGAAAGCAAAGCGCGCTCACAAAGACAACCACCCCTCCCAGGACTGTTCGGCCTCCCTTCGGCTCCGCCCCCCACGCCTCTGCTTCCAGACCAATCATAAGAGGGGCTGTCCCTAGTTGGCCACGTGGGCAACTTTCCATCACCTACTTCCCCCCCTCCCGCCCTCTCGGGCTTAAAGTAGAAAAAGGAGTACGCCTGCGCAGAGAAGGGCCTGGCGCTCGATGGGGCTGGACCGCGTCTCTGTGCGCTTGCGCTCTTTGGGGAAGGGACCCGCGGGACCCCTTTCTCCTTTCCCTTCCTCTGTGTCTCCGCCCCAGTCTCCGCTGTGCGTGTGGCGGCGGCGGGACGTCGGGGGCGGTGCCCTCGCCGAAGACGGGCGGTGCCGCCGCAGTTGCCCCTGGTAACGGGGGAGGCAGGAGGAGGAGAAGAAGGAGGAGGAGGAGGGAGTCGGCGGGAGGATGGTGAGTGTGGGTGTCTGGGCCGCTCTCGAGTCCCCCCCAACCCAGGTCAACTCTCGGACCCTCAGGCTCGGGCAGGACTGGGCTGAGGGACCGGGACGCCCTCAGACCCTTCCTGTCGTGCTGGGGGTTCCTAGGGTGGCAGGGAGAGCCTGAGACGGGCCGGGTGGGAGGCCTGGGGCCTGAGGGAGGGGGAAGCTTGAAGATGGGGGCGGGGGGAAGGGGCTCTCGGGGAGCTCCCCCAGCCCCACGGTCCGGGGGTGGGGGCAACTGGATCCGAGCCCTGGAGGGTGAGGGCTGTGAAGAGCGGTTCTCAGCCGCCCACCTCTCCTCACTCCCCCGAACCCCGGGGGTCCTGCATGCAGCCAACCATCCAAGAGTGGCGGGAAGGGCCTGGGGCCGGGTGCCGGGCACGCTTCCTCGCCCAGGCTCCGCATCCACAGGTGCGGGCCCTGGGGAGTGGGGATGGCCCACTGCGCGTGAGAGGCTTCCCCTGGGGAGAGGCGCCTGCTCTAACTGGAGTCTCCCCGTTATGGTTTGGAGACCTGCCCATCCCAGGCTCCGGGATAGCCAGTCCAGAGTCCCAGCTTTGCCCAGGCCATCGGGAGTCCGTGCACCAGCTGGTCTTTGCCCCATCCTTTCCTTCGAGACTGCCCCACCCCCCTTTCTTTTTGAGCTGATCTAACTTGATCGAAGAGCGTAGCCTTGGAGAGAATGCCCTGGGCTTCCTTGGGCAAAGGAAAAGGGTAGGTGGACTGGTTATCAACTTAGGGCACAGGTTCTCACTTATCAGCCCAAACTAGAATTTTCCCATATTTTGGACTTCTGATAGTTTGGCCTTTTCTACATTGGACCTTGTTGACTTCGAAATAGTTCATTTGGAGGTGGTTGAGAAGACGTCATTTAGATTTTGTTTGTAGCACAAAAGGATTCTCCAGCTCCCTGAGGTTACTGGTCAGTTATTCACTTGAAAGGAAAAGTAGAATTTGTAGCCTTGAGTGATGGGTGATGCTGAAACTGGAGTTTGAGTTGCTCTCTACTGATTTTTTTTAACCTTTAAAAATATTGGAACATTTCAGTGGTTGAAGGGCTTAGAAAAAGCTGGATCAAAGTGAGAAAACATATCCAATATTTGATGAGATCAGTGAATAAATATAGGGGGTAAAACAATTGATTGCACATGATCAGATTGCTAAGTATAATAAGTAGAATTATTTTAGCTAATGCTGCCAACCAGATTTTGCACATTCTATGTAATAGTTTTATTAACCTTAGGCTAAATAGATTTGTGTAAATATTTTTTGGTATTATCTTTTTATTAATCATTTGTTTATGAGCTATTCATTAGAAAGCTTTCTCATTAAAGAACACAAATATTTACACAAAAAGTAACTAGAACTGAAACTAAATAGGCATGTCAGACCAACAGAAGATGAAGATTGTCATCACAGATGACAAATGCATCATCACTGGCTAACTTTACCAGTTTGTCCATCAAATGAACTGAATAATTTTTTTTAAATTCAAAATCTAAATGCCAATAACCACTAGATATACTTCCAGGTATAAATTGGCTTTAAAGAGTTTTGATAAATTTTTCCCCATAAATATGTATATTTACATATACATATACATGTATATATTAAACAAAGAATTAGTACAGACATTCTATAGTATATGTTTGGTTTAAATTTTGTTTAGCTATAAGAGGGTCTCATATTGTTACAGTTGAATGTAAGCCCCTTAAAACAGGCAGAGCCTGCTTTTTGTTTTTGTCTTTGTATGTCAGGGCCCTGCAGTACTGGATGTCTGGTAAAGACTTACTTAATTGAGTGAAATGGAAAATAAAATGTCAAATTTTTAGCATCTGTAATGTGACTTAATGTGGCATATTCCTTGTGAGTTTTCAGAATTCTGTGGTTGGGCTTTTTAGTCACTCTTAATGTTTTCTGAGACAATTATCTGTATCTGAACTATAAGATGGTCTTTTACATGTACTCCTATAATTTTACTAATTTTGAATCTTTTTCTAATATGATAGACATAGGTATTTGCAGTGCTATTATTATAGAAGCAAATCTAATTTCACTTTAAGGCCAGTAAAAGTGATGAAACAAAGTATAGATACAAATTACCAACTTCCTGAAATAAAAAGTCCAGCAAACTCTAAAACCTTGAGCTAAGACTTATAATTGATACTTGTTTGTTTTAAAAAATTGGGCTACTGTAACAAAAAGCCTATTCATGCACTGATAGTTTCTTTAAACATTTTAAGTGGTTATGGTATACATGTATGAAATAACAAGATGACAAGTCATTTTAATCCTAACTTCACATTTTTAACCAGGATTCTTTTGTTCAGTCACTCAGCAATTCAAAGCTCTGTAGAAGGTATTGTATTACTGTATTGTTTTTTGATATGTTGGTAGTTTTCAGGTGTATTTTGCATTTGAGGGTAATATATTCTAAACCAGAAATATTTAAAATATAATTTGAATATATTTAACAAAATAAATAAAAATACATTAAAACATAGATAACGTTACATTTTGAAACTAAGCCAAGGGGCAGCTAGGTGGCACAGTGGATAGAACACTGGCCCTGAAGTCAGGAGGACCTGAGTTCAAATCCAGCCTCAGACCAAACACTTGACACTTGCTAGCTGTGTGACCTTGGGCAAGTCACTTAACCCCGATTGCCTCACCAAAAAAAAAAAAAACTAAGCCAATATGCTTTGGTAGAGATCCTTATGTATAGATTAATGGCCTCCATTTTCATTCATGTTTGACACCACTGTTTTATACCCTTTTTATATAAAAAGTCCTCTGGACCAAGTACTCCTGATCTGTTCTTTATGAAGAAAGCCCATTCCATTGGCACTGGCAGAAAGGAACACTGACATCTTTGTCTCCAAGAAATGTGCAAGACTTTCATGTGTTTATTGTGGAGATGACTAACCTCAATTTGTTGCATTTAGGTGGTTCAGTGGCTAGAGTTGCTGGACCTAGAGTCAGGAAGACCTGAGTTCAAATCCAAACTCAAACATTTACTAGCTGTGTGACCCTGGGCAAGTCATAGCCTCTGTCTACTTCCATTTCCTCTTCAGAGAAGGATGGACAAACAGCAACGAAATGAGTATAATAACAGCACCTACCTCCTAGGGTTATTTTGAGAATCAAATAGGATAATATCTATAAAATGCTTAGCACAGTGCTGGGTACGTGGTAGGTACTTAATAAACTTCCTTCCAATCAAAGTACTGTTGCAATGCCTCATGGTCAGGTAGAGGCTACCCTAAGTTCTTGAAGACCATGTATGCTAGCAGAATACAAACTTTCAAGCAACCTTACCAAACTGGAAAAGCTTTGATTATAGGACTGTTAATGGACTGAATTGTTTGGACTAAGGACTAGCCTGGATAAGGTGGATGTCTAGACAATGAGATTTTGTGCTACAACTCTTAAAGATAGCCTACTAAGATGGAGTATCAACAGCTACAGACTCTCAGTTCTTTGAAGTAAGAGAAAACCGGACTGTAGACAAATCCTGTATAAGGTCCAGTCACGAGATTCTGGAGATTAGAAAGGTCCCACTTGGCAGCCCTGTGGTTGATTTTTTTTTTAAGAGATGTATAGTCATCTCCATTTTAAGCTAATTGAGGGGAACCTGTGTGAGCAACAGACAAATGGAAGTTTTTCCCCCATTTGTAAGGTTCAAATACCCCAACAGATAAAATTTCATATTCTACATGTCAACTTGGATCGGCCTAGGCTGTAGACATTTCAGGTTAGTGCCCCATGTGCCCCTGCCACTAATTTAGCTAAACAGGTGTCTATAGCACTTCAGTCTTATATACATATTCACTGTAAAAGTTCATTTAAATATTTTATGTGTGAGTTAGACCTATTTTGTCCACCGGTTTGAGTATAATAACTGCTGTGACACACCATATGGTGGTGACATACTATTAGATGATTTTTTTTAATAGTCCTTAATCAAGAAATATTAGGGTAAGATGTCAAAAATATACCTTAAGTTCATACTCTAATTGTGAGTTTATTCATTAGTATGATTAGCTGTGCTTTAAGGTATATTTAGAAAGTAGTAATATTTTATTAAGTGCTAAGAATATTAATTTCTATGAACTTCAGATCAAATAACATTTCAAATAAACAGATGGACAGTGTTATACAAGCAGACATGGAGGTAGATTTATTTTTGCTTTACCTTCAGGCTTTTAAATCAGCTTACTTTATTCACTTCAGGTAGAATACTGATTTCTATAAATATCTTCCCTCTTTAGCTAACCCTTATAATCCTGTGATCCACTGACTAGGATTGTCAGTAGGTATGCTGTTACGCTACCACATGTGTCGTTCCTGATACCATTCATCATTCTGCCATGAAAAGGTAGAGGAAAAGATGCTGGATTTGTAGTCAGAACCGGGGTTAAAATCCCCACCCTGCTATCTAGCAATGACATACATGCCTTGAGCAAGTCACTCACCTCTCTGGGCCTCAATTTCCTCATCCGTAAAATGAGAGTTGTGTGGGTTGGACTATAGTCACCACCAGTCCTAAGTCTATGAAGCTGTGTTTTTAGTGTCACTTTCTTTGAAAACAAATTTTCACATTTCAGTATTCTTTTCAAAGGAAAATTTTGCTACTAGAAGTATAGAAAGTGTTATTTTTTATATTCTCTTTACTATCAATTTTATATAGTTACAGCTAGATGGTTTCTTCCTGACTTGCCTATTTTTAGGATAAACAGAAATTATCTTTGAGGAATTTAAAATGAAAAAATCCTGAGTGTGTAAAAATCCAAATATCATATCTTTATTTAATAACTCTCACTTATAGAGATGTGGAGCTCAAGAAAACAGCCCAAAGCAGAACTTTGTAGTTAAAGTTTTGTTAGTTTAAAAATTTTAGAATATAAAAAAAAAATTAGAACATCAAACTTTTTTGTGAGTTGGTTTGTGAAAAACAACTCTTCACTCAAGATTTCTGAAGGGACTGCCCACTGTTAACTTACTGTCAGATAGATAATAGGTAATGTAGACTATAATGATAAATTCCAACTGTTTTTAAAATTGATCTTAGGAGGTTTCTTGAATCATTTGATAATGGACTTACTTCTCTGTACTCATCTATTTTCTAGGGGTTAACCATGATATGTATTAAACACTTTATATTCCATTTAATCAAGCACTAATGGGGTTTGGGGGGATGGGACCTGTGGTTTAATTGGGATGGGGAACTCCCGTCCCTCCCCGGCCCAAGGCAAATCTATACCTGCTCTGCAACTTGGAGTTTTACACAGTTGCTTGAGTCACTGAGAGTTTTAAGTGACTTGTTGGAAACTGGACTTGAATCTAGGTCTTGATGAGTCTAAGACCAGCTCCCTATCCACTATAACAAAGGTTTAAAACTTACAGAAACCTCCCAAGTGCAGCCCAAACCAGATTAAAATGTAATGAAAAATGTTTCATAAAATAAATAAAAATATAACATATAATGTTAATTTGAGGTTTTCTAATTCAATATGAGGCCCACAGGGATCCATTTCTATTTTTGACACTACTGCACTATAACCATGCTAATTCTCTGCCAAATATATATTTTCTCCATTAAAGATGGGAAAATTGAGACATGACACAGGTTAATGTCCCTCAGTAAATCAGTGGCAAAGAATTAGTGTGCAAAGGAATCCAGTATCAGACTTGAGGAGCTGAGTATTATTTTACAGAAGTGCTTTTCTCTTATTAAAGTTAGCTAATGAATTTGATTACCTAGTATATTATATAAATTATATAAATAAATTATATATATATATATATATAAAACATTTGTTATCCCCATATAATTTTTTAACATGATAGTCAATTGCAGAAGGAAATAGTATTCTTCTTTATTTCTCAACTGTTTTGGGATCCCTCACTGACTTTAATAACCACTTAATTTCTATGTGTACTGTTTTGCTTATCAAAAAAACAAAACAAACCCCCCCAAAAATAAACCCACCATTACACAGCCTCTCAGAAAGGATGCCATTAGAATGAAATTGTAATAGGGCACTTTAGATTAATAAGGGTGAACTGAAATAGACGAAGATTAGGATAAACAGAATACCTCTGCTACAATTTGCAAACTTTGAGACAACAGCATCAGAGTGCAGCCATAACTATAATAGGTAAGCAATGCTATTTATTAAAATTACTTCTGCCAGTGTCTTCACCAAAACACATTAGTGTACTCCTGATAAGATATGAAGAAAGCGTTTCTAAGTCAATATGAAAAAATGGCACTTGTTTGAAAGACATTACTGGAAGCTATCCATAACCAAGAACTATGTACAATGAGAATGAATCTACACTTTATTGGCCAGCACAATGAGATCCAGACATTTATGGTAAAGCCTTGAAAGTAACCTCTCTTCTTTGTGATTACCCAAGGGTTTACTCTCAATCCTGCGCAAATTGAAGAGCGCACCAGACCAGGAGGTGAGAATTCTTCTCCTGGGCTTGGATAATGCTGGCAAAACTACACTCCTGAAGCAGCTTGCATCTGAAGACATCAGTCACATTACACCTACACAGGTATACACATTCTGCTGTGCAATATTTTTGTTTCATGGTATACTGTGCCCTTTAGAAGAAGGAAGACTAAGGCATGAAAGATACGATAGAGAAACAGAACTTTTGTTTTTTAGCTCTTGGTTCAATGCCCAATAACATTATTCTCCACCATATAAAACTAAATATTTACATTACCTATATTGTGACCCAACATTCTATAGAATCCAACATTTTATTAAGTGCAAGGCACATAATATTTTGACTAAAAAGGGAGGTGGGCCAGTGAAAGATAACAGCTCAAGGATTAAATCCATGAAATATTGGGTGGGATCCATGAAATATTTAAAGAATCAGAGGAAGGCTTGAATTGCTTTAGATGGATCTTTTATAGAGGGTTTACAAAAAGACATGGACAAGAATTACACAGGATAAAAGTCTATGGCTAGGTTTTCATTTGTACTGGTGGAAAGAACACTCAGGTTGTTTGAGAGCATGCATTTTTTGAAGTATGTACAAGGTACTGTCAATAAAAAAATGAAGACCACTGCAGGCCCTGCCCTCAGTTTGTGTTCTAAAGCTAAGGCTAACCAAGATAAATCTAAAGGATAGGGAAATAGTTGGTGCTTGAGTAAATGAGGATCCTATGTACTGTTTTGCTCATCAAAAAAAAAATACTTTTAACACTGAGCCTCTCAGTAATAGGGCCCTTTAAATTAAGCAGGGTGAACTGAAATAAGTGAAGATTAGGATAGACAGAGTACCTAGACTACAATTTGCACAGCTGTTGAAACTTTGAGACAACGTACAGGACAGAAAAACTCTAGTAAAGGTCTTTATACCTCCTTCCCTACAGGAGTGGAAGAGGGAAAAAATTACCTCCTCACTAAATACCTAGATTTATTGACTAGCAAGTGATCTACTGTTCTCAGTAACCTTATAAGTATAAGTATAAGAAAAAGAGTATTATAGATCTGATGTTACTCCTTATTTCCTTTCTGAATAGTGAGATCCTGGGGCTATGATTGTACAGCTGGTTGATGTGTGTACTTCATTGGACTAGTGAGCATTCTAGACTTGTACCTTATTCCAAAAGAGTCACCAAGCTACTGTCAGACAAAGTTTTAGAGCTTTTGAACAAACTTTACAGTTCAAGGAATAATAGATTACACTAGTTTCTCCTGGAAAGGCTAAAAAACACACTCTAGTGTGCCTTGCAAGAAAAGAAAAGATAATTTTTATGAGTATTCAGAAAAAAGACAAGGCACTCTTCTAAAACACAGACTCATATTATACATCCTGACCTTCAGATTCCTATACATCTCTGTCTTTAGTTGATAGGTTTGGGCATTTGTGGTCTATATTTGAAGGGAGCATTACTAAGTGAACAGTTTTAGATAGCTTTGGCAAGTTGGCAGTTTTGGCAAGGAGTTAAAATACATTCTCCATTTATTTACCCATTGTCTTCACATCTCTATGATCAAACGTGTACTTATTTCTGTTCCATTCAGTATTTTATAGAAAAGGCAGTCAACACCGTAAATTATGCTCATGTGACTCTCTCCTCAGTAGTGGGGAATCTGGTAGCACCCTGTCCCTGATGTGGTGTGTCCTGGGCTCAGATCTCAAGTATTGATAGTGGCGTGTAGCCAAATCTGCCAGATGTTCATGAAGGAGCTCCCTTGCCCTATCCATTTCTATTAAGCAGGATGAAATTCCTAACCACTAGCAGCAAGCCTGTAGACCAGATTTTAAAGTCTTGATTTTTCTGTGTCACTTATCAGAAAGATAATATATTCTTAATTATAAAATGTTATCCAAATCTTAAATTTTTGCTCATTTGTTCTTATAATTCCTGACTCATGAATCTGTTGATCCATGATTTACTCCTCTTCCTTTAGGCTCTCTATTGCAGTAACTCCTGAAAATCAATACGTATTTCCAAGTTGACCAAAGATTCCTAAAAAACAACACAAACTATTCTTTTGGGATAGGAAGGCTTCTTCCCAACCACTACCCACAGCATGACTTCTCACTTCGGAGTTTGATTATGTGCTGTTTTAGCAGGACTCTAAAGCTCCATGGTCCTAGAATATGATTCATGTGCAAATTCATTCTCCCCCATACATGGCAGCCTAAGTTTAGCTCTTCCTGTACCCTGTTTAATCCACTAGAAATCTTTCACTTTGAACTATAATTAAAGACATTGATCCTTCAGACACAGCAGGTGTTCCTTTTTAAATTTAGCATTCTGTTCTGTGGAGTCTTCAGATTTAACCAGATTTCCAATACCCATTACCACTCTGGGATCTTCAAATAGCACTCTCTATGTTGCCTATCCAAGTTGGTCTCGCTGCCCTGGCTCTCCCACCCTAGTAAGCACTAGGTATTCAGTTCACTAATATTTATTAAACACCTACTGTGTGCCAGATACAAATAACAAAAAAGAGCCAATCCGTGCCCTCAAGGAGTTGCAATCTAATGGAGAAGACAACACACGAAAGGAAGCTCAAAATTAGGGGGATTGAGAATGGAGCACCAGAAGGTGCCAGGCATGGGAGAAATAGAAGCCCAGCAGTACTGCTGATGGAGAGTGGAGTCACTAGGCAGGTTGTGACCCCTCTATAAGGGCAAATTTAGGAGGAGTTTAATGCTCCACCTTCCTGCCCTCCAGGTAGAATGACAATTTTGAGTGAGTTGAGGATGTGTAGAGTATCAGAATCTGAATCACAGTGATGAGATTTCAGGTGATCAGTTTATCCTGGGATGTGGGAAAGAGCAGGTAGTGTTCTTTGGAGTGGAAGCCAAGCAGGGCTGCTGATGGAAAAGAGAGTATACAACAGTAGTGTATCGATATTCTGACCATGTCAGTTGCTGACTCTATCACATTGGTGAGGTAAACTGTATGTGAGTTAACTTTCTTCTCCTACCTATCATTTTCATAGCAGATAATTTTCATTAGTCCTGTGTTCATCTCTGTCAATACCCCTCAGAAGTGGGAGATGACAAAGCTGTTAAATATGACCTTGTTAGCAATATGATCTCACAGCATAATTTGACTAGGTGTTTTTGCCTTTTTTCTATTCCAGGGTTTTAACATCAAAAGTGTGCAGTCACAAGGTTTTAAACTGAATGTGTGGGACATTGGTGGACAGAGGAAAATCAGGCCATACTGGAGGAATTATTTTGAAAATACTGATGTACTTGTAAGTACTGCCTACTCGGGCATTAATTCGAAGCCTTTCCTGCTATGTGCTAGGAACATTAACACTCTAATGTTCTCATTGTCAGTATTTCCACTGCCATAGCATTAATCATCATGAACTTATTAGCAGGGCCAGCAGAAGACTGGAGATTGTGAAGCGAGCAATCTTGGAATAGCTTTTATAAGATACTTTATTGTTGCTGGGTAACAGTATCATGCCCTTCCACACCTTGGGCAAGTAAACTATTTATAAACATACTCCAGTGATTTGAGAAGCAAAATAAAACTTAAAAGATCCCAGAATGTCACTAACTATAATCATCAAAATGAAGTTCAGAGGCTCTTTTCACCCTTCTCTAAAATGGGAAAAGCCTTGCTTCATATGATCACTATGAGAATTAATAGAAATAATGTGAGAATTAATTTTTCATTATATTTGGATGTATAATAGTATCAAAACAGTAAATATTGGTATTATAAAGTCATATCAACAAATATTAATTGTGTACCTACTACATGTAAGTCATTGCTGTAAGAACCATACCATAATCTGACTTTTCGTGGAGAAAACTAATCTGGCCTAGATACCAAATTGGATGTCTGAGTTGGTATGGGGAAAAAAAGACTGACTAGCGGGAAAAAAACCTAGGAGGAAAAATAAAAACTTTCCAAGAAAGAAAACTATGCTCTTAGCCTCAGGAATCCAATAACTACCTACCTACAGTATGCATTCTTATATTTGTTTTATTAAACATTTAAGTATTATTCTTAAATTGTACTAAAAGTGCACAATAGATTAAAAGAAGAGAGGTTATAGAGAGAAACAGAGCTTATATTAGTTCCTTTGTAGGCATAAGACATAGTAAGGAAAATTCTAGAAGGTGGGTAGTATAGAGCTACAGATATTTGTCAGGCTCCCAAAGGAGATCTCTGAAATTTCCTGGTACTTGGGTAAGAATTTCAGAGCTAGATAGATCTAACAGCTAGTAGGCAGGAAGCAAAGATGATGTAATGTGATCACAGATGCAACATTTTGTATAAACTGTATGTGCCCAGCAAGCTACGTATATTTGAGCAAGAATCAGTTCAGCACAGCGACACGAGGGAATTCTTTCTCTGCAACATCAGGCACTCAGTGCACGGCCGCATCTTGGATTTGGAGTCTGCCTTGTATTGTTCCAGTGCCTTTGAGACCTTGGTTATCAGCTGAGTCCCTAGGGCTGGACACCACAGCACCGCCTTGCCAGACTCATTGCAGCACTTGGGAGTGCAGTTTTTTGTTTGATTGCTTTAAATTCTTTACTTCTTGAGTTAGGAAAGCCTTATTCCAAACTGTTGGCTAATTCAGACAGTTTCAAGAGTAATTTAAATATTTCCAACTAGAAGGACACCACAGGGAATTAGATAGCATCTTGGTAGCCTAAAAGGGTTAACATAACTCCTAAATATAATCCAAGTTATTCCCAAGGGAGGATCAAAAGCATGAGGTGCATCTGGTTCATGCTTTTCTAATTCTAGAGAAGATGAGAGATAAAAGGTGTGATAGAAGTAATGGGCAGATAGATACAGCTTTTCAAGATCATTAGAAAGCACAGAAATACATACCACTGCAGTTTCTCAAGGTACTGCCTTGTATGACAACGTTCCATTTAAACATAACCTAAAGTGATTGTTTCATCATTCTGTAACCAAATCAAACCATTTTCTACTCATCTCCACTGAGAACTCTCAGATATGCCTCAAATCCTCTGAAATAAGGTGATTTCTACACTTCTACAAACAGTGGACATGTGCTGGTGTGGAATAGATAGGAAAGTTTGTGGAACTCTACAGATAATCCAGAAACCTCATTTCAGTCAATAGCTTCAGTATCCTTCCCCAAAACTTTTGCCCAGCTACTAATAAATGTGTTTCATTTCTTCTTGATGTGCCCACCCTCTTGTGAAGAGATGTTTATGAGCAGCAAAATGGCCAAAAGGTGGCAGCAGTAGGGAGGAGGAGGAAAAACAAAAGAACCTTCAGTTCATTGACTATATGATTAGTCCTTGGATAATGGAGTTGGATAAACTTAGGGGAGTCCATATCACATCAGACAAAAATCTTTTTCACCAATCCTTCTTCCTGTTATCAAATAGAGCTTCAAAGTCATTTCCTAGAAAGCCTGTGCACTTAACTTTGCATAAGGCAACATTCCAAATGTCCTGTGCTAAATCAAGATTTTAGAATAGGGCTAATAATTTAGTTTATCCTGGTCTACATTATTTTAATATCAAGACTAGAAGAGTACTAAAGCTTCTATTTTCTCTGATTCTTTGATTTGAAAACAGGATGCTTTGTTTTAGTTGGTTATGGGTTTGTGTTTTACGTGCTTAGATTTACAGATAACAAAAAATAGATCATATCAGGAGGCAGTCACATTTTCCTATAAGTGGCAGTGTTGCACAAGGAGATGAACATTTTTAAAAGAGGAGATCTGTGAGGAAGAAAAAAGCAAAATGCTGAAGAAAAGCAAAATGAACCCACCAGACAAGCCTGTTGTTTTTCATTTGACCCATTTCTGAGTAAACGGGGTAGCTGTTTTATAGGCTTCTCCTTAGGAATATTGTACAATCGTTTCCAAATGGTATTGAAAGTGATTTGAGAGATAAGCCAAACACTATGAAAACATGTATAGATTGAGGGAAAATATGGCTACTTTTGAAAACATACTTGCCATAGCACAGAAGTGTTTTTATGGGACTATTTGTATAAAATACCAACTAGCTGTAAATCAGTGCCAAAGCTTTGCTCTTGTTTTCATTCAGCCTCAAAACTTGCCAGTCAGTTATGTTTTACTTGGAGTCAGCATTCTGGACTTCTCTTGGGACCTTATCTCTCCACTTTTTAGAACCTTTCAGCAACTCCACATAATATTTGAGATGGACTATAAATATTTTGTCTTTGTCTTATACCTTTTAGGCAAGCACATTTTCCTCCTCTGTGATTTGGGGAGGGAGGGCAATTAGTAGCTAATACCTTCAATATGAGTCATCAATATGATGTGACAGCCCAACATAATCTTAGGCTGCATTAAGAGATGTATGCCATCCTGGATTGAGAAGGTGATGGTCTCACCATACTCTGTCTTCATCAGACCACATCTGGAATACTGTTTTCAGCTATGAGAGCCACATCTTAAGAAGGACATTGATAAAACTAGTGATAATTCAAAGGACCTTTAGCCAGAAGAATACAAATCTTTTTTTTAATGAATTAATTTATTTTTTAGTTTTCAGCGTTCACTTCCACAAGATTTTGTGTTCCAAATTTTCTCCCTATTTCTCCCCTCCCCCCACCGCAAGACAGCGTGCATTCTGAATACTCCTTCCCCTAATCTGCCCTCCCTTCTATCACCCCCACTTCTGTCATCCCCTTCCCCTTCTGTTTTCCTGTAGGGCTAGATTTCTATATCCCATTGCCTGTATATCTTATTTCCCAGTTGCATGTAAAAATAATTTTTAACATTTGTTTTTAAAACTTTGGGTTCCAAATTCTCTCCCTTCCTCCCTGCCCACCTACCCTCATTGAGAAGGCAAGCAACTCAATACAAGTTATACTTGTGTAGTCATGCAAAACACTTGCATAATAGCCATGTTGTGAAAAACTAACTATATTTCCCTTCATCCTATCCCATCCCTCATTTATTCTATTCTCTCCTTTGACCCTGTCCCTCCCCAAAAATGTTTGCTTCTGATTACCCCCTCCCCCAATCTGCTGTCCATTCTATCAACCCCCCCCATTTCTTATCCCATTCCCCCCAGTTTTCCTGTAGGGTAAGATAGATTTCCATACCCAATTGAGTGTGTATGTTATTCCCTCCTTAAGCCAAATCTGATGAGAGTAAGATTCATTCATTCCCTCTCACCTCCCTGTCTTCCCCTCCACAGTAAAAGCTTTTTCTTCCCTCTTTTATGTGAGATAATTTACCCCATTCTACCTTTCCCTTTCTCGTTCTCCCAGTACAATCTTCTCTCACCCCTTAATTTAATTTTTTAGATATCATCCCTTCATAAAGACTATAAATCTTAAAGGGCACATGATGACTCTCTTCAAATATTTAAATTACTGTCATGTGGAATAGGGATTGGATTTGTTCAGCTTGGTCCCAGAACCAGGAAAAGTGGGTGAAAATTGCAAAAGGGAAAGTTGATTTAAGGAGAAACTTAATAACAATTAGAGTATCAGAAAGAGGAATGGACTGCCTTGGCAAATAGTAGGTTCCCCTCATTAGAAGTCCTCAAGCAGAGGGTGGATGACCACTTGCTGAAGTGTGTTAAGAGAGAGAATTCTTTCATGTATGGCTTAAGACTGGATGGTTGTTGAGGACCCTTTTCAGTTTTGAAATTCTGTGACTCTTATTTTTTCCTTTCTCTGTCACCTGCATAAGACCTTTTAGGCAGCCTTTTCTACTAGGGACATCCTCCTCCTAGAGTCATTGTGGATGTGATGTCTTCTCATTTTTCATATTCTACTTTCTGGCACATTGCTTAGATGAAGTCCATCTCAATCTAGTTTAGACTCCCTCACCCAAAATAACAGTAAAACCAAATCCATGTTACATGGTTACTCGTTTCTAACATAGAGATGGCTACCATCCCAATAGGTTCACTTCCTTTCTACATAAGGTATTTATACACTCCTGTAACATAGAAATTATGACCCTCTAAGTTAAAAATACCTTTGAATCTCATGTTCTTCATTAACTTGTGAGTCATTCAACATTTATGAGATGCTCACTATGAACAGAGGAGAGTATTGTATCTTGTTGGACCTTTTTGGATATTTTAAAATAACAATCAGAGCTTAGATTTCTGAGGCCCAGAACATTCTCTGTGCCTTTCTTCTTTCTTTGTTTCTCCCTGAAAAAAAAAATGAAGGTATAAATGTTCTTGGGAGCAATAATTATTTCTGCACTGGTTTTAGAATAAACTTCATTTCTGATATAGTTTTTAGCTGTGGGTGCCTGACTGACAGAGCATTCAGCAGAAGAATTTTACTTGGTTTTGTTTCAGAAGGGAGTTTGATTTGGGTGCAACACAGAATTTGATACACACACAGATTGCCTTGTGCAGGCACGTTTATGTAGTTTACTGCTACTAAAGGTGTTAGTTCTAGTATTGGTTTCTTTTGTTGAAGAGTACTTTTGTAGGAGATTTGTCTTTCTTGCATTATTTTAATTGTAATTTGTAATTGTTTAAAAAAAGTTCTAAATTTGTAATGTATATACTGAATTCCAAATCCTCTTTTACCAACAGCTGAGCTTTCCCCCAAATTTTTCCAGTTGTCTATCCCTTATCCCTTGAGCTAGACAAGCTAGATTTTTAATGTAAATGTGAAACATACATGGGCAACTTCCTTCACTGTATACATTAATTCCGAGAATATTGCCTATGTGATACAGTTAGGAGGAGATCTGTCTATATTCATTTTTACACATCTCAAAACATACCACCACACTTACCCTAAGACTTGTCCTAGCTTTCGTGACCTCCTAGATATTGGTGTTTGGGAAGAGAGATTTCCTAGACATTTTCTATTTTCTTTTGCTTCCCTAAGTGAAGTGAGGGCTACCACCCTGGATGTCTCAATGCAAGACTGAACTGATACCTACTGCTCACTTCTAGAAGCAGCACTGTATTTTTCCATCTCTGCTAACTAAAGTAACCTCATTCCTATTTCTTTTATAGATATATGTTATTGACAGTGCAGACAGAAAACGATTTGAAGAGACGGGTCAGGTAAATAATTCTTCTGTCCAAATATTTGCAAAATGACTGATTTTCTATTAATTCACCTTGTTAAATGTTTGAGGGTTAGGGAGTTGTTTTTTTTTTTTTTTTTAACTTTTACAATTCAAACAAAATAGTCCTTGTGGCAGTTAGGCAAAAATAGAAGTTGATTCAAAGACTCTTAGTTGAGGTCTTTACAACAAAAATGAATCAGATAAAACAGATAAGACATTAGTAAATGGAATTTAACATGAAGACTAAAACCTCTGCAGATTCTCTTCTAGGCCTGTTAAAAATGAGGCCAAAAAGGAATATGATTTGTTTTTATTTACATCTTTTAACATTAACTTAACTGTCCTTGGGATAACTCAAAAAACTTTACAGGGATTATAAGAAATGTATAACTCAAGTAGGCCACCCTTGTCTTCAAGCCAAGTAATCAAGTATGTCTTGAACCCTATCTTGTTCCTAAATATATAGTACACAGCACTTGTATGGTACAGTATGTGTACATACTTTTTAAAGTGAAAGGGTATATATAAAATGGATGTAGACTGTTTTTCCCCCTCTGTTAAATGGAGCTGAAATGCACTCTTCACTAGTCCACTAGTTCACTAGTCTTTTTAGAGAGGTAAGACTCAGACATGAGTATAGGGCCACCAGCCTGTTTTATAGTCTCATCCTATGTCTGGTGAGCTTCTAGGTACAGTTATTCCCATGACTTTTAGTAGCTTTTCCTCTTCTCTTGGAATTAAATCAAGAACTCTCCATACATTTTGAAACTGTCCACCATACCATAGTGACTTAACATCATTGTTTATTTGAGGCAGAACTAAACAGGAGAACTATGTCTTATCTTGATTAAAGGTCTTTATATTATCAATCTCATGAGCCATCTAGCTGCCTTACAAATGATTTTTAAGTAGCTAAACTCTATGTGAAATGTGGTTATTTGCAATTAGATTCATGCATGCCTTCCTCGCAAAGATTTACTGCAGTTAGAACCAACCGGCAATTGAACCACCCCATATCTAAATACAGGAACTTTGCCAAGGGGCTCATGAGACTTAGTGACAACATAGATATACGTGATATGGATGTATGTCCATGTTTTCTATAGGATAGTGATTAATACAGTCAGCCTCTAAAAGAAGTACTTATTTTAGTCTAAATTCATAGTCTTCCCAGAATGGCATGAAAGGGATAGGCATCTTATCAGTTATAGACATCATGTAAAGCTGAATTCTTCAGCAGTATAATCTTAGTTTACTCAGTTATAATATAATGTAATATTATGTAGTTATATGTTAATAGTAATTAACAATTATAATATATTAATAATAAATATAACAAGTAACAAATGGTAATATAATTATATAATAATTAATAATATTATATAATTATACTGTAATGTAATACTCAGTTTAGGAAGGTTCAAGGCCATTGCTTATTCTAAACATTTTTTTAAATTTAAAATAAAATTTCTTTTAACTTCCCTTGACAAATATTCAAATGCAAAAAGAAAACTGAAAATGAACCAATAAAATATGAACTATAGATATAACCATAAACGTGTCATTTTAGCAATAATTAAAAGAAACAAAAGGTATGTATATTAATATTAATACAGTAGTATCAGAATAATCTTGTTTAGTTGTTTTTTTTTAATCTCTCTCCTGTATATCTAAATGTTTATTAGAGGTAAGGTTAGATTGGACAGAGTCAAGTGTGGATTTTCACTTCCTTTTCTGAAATGATACAGGAACTAGCTGAATTACTGGATGAAGAAAAGCTGAGTGGTGTCCCTGTGCTCATCTTTGCTAACAAGCAGGATTTGCTCACCGCAGCCCCTGCCTCAGAGATCGCAGAAGGATTGAACCTACACACGATTCGAGACAGGGTCTGGCAGATCCAGTCTTGCTCAGCCCTTACATCAGAAGGAGTACAGGTGAGATGACTAGGAAGCCCAGTGATTCTCAGAGAATGTCTGAATGGAGGAAGCTAGGAAATTAAGGCCCCTTGGCAGATAGGCAGTCTACTCCCATGTATGAAGGTCACATTAATAGTTTTTGAAGCATTTCTGCTTTGCAACCAAAACAGTAGTATCAATTTGATTTGCCAGAAGCACAATTTGAAGCAAGTGATTAAAGACTGTTAAAAAATATACATTGACGTAGTAGAGTCACCGAGAGTTGCATGCATTGGCTGACCAGCCAGTTTTCTTTCTTCTGTTAGTTGCCTCTTCTTCTCTTCTCTTTGGTATCTTTCCTGTTACTCCTGCTTGGTGTCCCTACTTTGAAGCCTCTAATAGCTTGTTTTATATGTAGGATTTGCATTCATTATATTCATTCTGTTAATTCGAGGAATCAAACAACTGTCAACCAAGAATCTATAACCCCAAAGAGTAGTTAATTGTTCCAGTCTTTGATACTCCCCACAAGATAGCATTACAATCAGTCAGTCAGTTAACAATATACACCAAGTGCCTCTAGTATTGGGTCTTTGTCTTAAAGCCCTGAGGAGTTGAGACATCCCTGCCTTTTCAACATTTGGTCTGCTTAATGTGGTCTTTAGTCACTACTTACTTGGTATGTACTGGTGCTATGGAAGTCTGGGACAGCAGCGCTTGAGTACTGTGTTAGATTTCACTGTACTTAAAAAACTTATAGTCTCTCTAATTGTCATGTGACATCTGTTTCTAATTAGATAACCTGTTTGCTTTTCTCAGAACTTGACATGTTGGAATAAGAGGCTAAGATTCTATACCTGATCAGCATTCTGCAGCCTCTTTCCATTTCCCTCCTGATCTTCTTCCCTTTCATCACCTAAGACATTTAACATTGATTTGTCTTAAAACTGCTTGGCAGACTTTATCATAAGCAAAATAGTCACTTCCTAGAATTGTCTCCATTCTTCCTTATGGTTTGCTACTTGCCTTTTTGTTGTGATAACACGGGCAGCATCCAACTCTGCTGTACCTCTCTTGGGCTTCTGAATTTGAGGGGAAACTCACTCTGCATGAGGCAAGTGACCGTAGCAATCAACAAAGACAAGCTAATCACTCCTGAATGCTGACCTCCTTTACCATGACAAAACTGTCCTCTCCTACTCTACCAGCAGGGAAGAGCACTAATTCTAGTCACAGATTATTTAGGCCTCCTCGAGTCATTCTGAAGCTCTTTGGGCCTCCATCACTTTCTGAAAATCTACACCTTAATTTTCAATAATTTTTTCAACACATTTTCTGAGCTATTCTGATGATTATAGTTCAATCTAAACAATGTATGAGTAAGTGAACATGTGATAATTTGATTTAACAACCCATGGTTACCTTAAAAAAAAAAACAACTAAGATAGACGTTGGTAGCTATCTTTATTCATTAGTGTGGATAAAGCATGGGAGATGAGAGCAATCTTTCCTACATTTAAAATCATGGAATTTTTAGACCTGGAAAGAATATTGGTGATGAATTCATCTAATCTTCTGATTTTACAAAGGAAGAAACTAAAGTCAAGAAGGGGCTTGCCCAAGCTCACACAGTTAGGTGATAATAGACCTGAGACTAAAACCTTGGTCTCTGGACTCTCAGCTAGAGTTCCTTCCACTCTACCAGTTTTGATGAGCAGCTGTCTCTGCAGGGCTTCTTTTCTCACAGAATAGTCCACAAGACCAGTTTACTGTATCCTGGAGTTTGAAGAACAAGAATATGGAGTTATAGAAATAGATTTTAGAAGCAAATGATAAATAACATAGCTGTAATCTCTTTTTATTTGGATAGAATATAGGAGGTGGGGAAAGCAAAACAGGAGTTAAATAGTAAGGTTCTTGTTCCTTACGCCTGAGAAAGGAAAGGGAGAGATTTCTAGAAGAAGTACTAGGAGGAATAGAATTAGAATTAGACTGGAAAGGTATAGCTTTAGAGCACTCTGAATCACTCTCTTGTTTATCTTTACTTCTCCTTTCTCCTTCCTCCTTCCCATTATTGGCCAGGGGTAAATTATAGAGTGTGCTCTCTTCCCTTGACTTTGAAATCATGACAGAGAAGTTCAGTACCTTTTGGTGCACAGCATATTTATTAGAAGTTATAGGGGCAGCTGGGTGGCTCAGTGGATAGAGCACTGGCCCTGAAGTCAGGAGGACCTGAGTTCAAATGTGGCCTCAGACCAAACACTTGACACTTACTAGCTGTGTGACCCTGGGCAAGTCACTTAACCCCAGTTGCCAAAAGAAAGAAATTATAGGCAGCTGAGCATACCAGATGGGTGGAAGGATAGACTAATTTAAATGAAACACAAGAACAAGAATATGCCAGAGTGGTACTGTTTTGATAAGAGGAAACTGCTCAGAGCAGGACCTTCAGGAACCAAGTTCACAGGAAAAGACAGCACAAGAGACCCAAGAAAGAACTATGAACAAGAAAAATAATGACTTTATGTGGAGAAAGAGTAGTTTGAAGGTCACTTAATTAGTTTAGTAGATAGTACCGTGGTGTATAGAATTGGGTAGTTAAGACTGGGATTTCAAGGTTAATGAGATTAGATTATGGTTAATAGAATGATATAAATTTAGAGAATTTAACCATTATTTGAAATGGGTTATTTAATAAAAATGTTAATTAAGAAGGGAATCTGATGTCTATTGTCCCTTAATGTTAACCTTTTGGGATTGAAAAAAGGTCATTGACAATTTTCTGTGAAAAGCATATTCATTGTGTCGTACTAGGTCACCTTGACCCTTCCCCCAGGTAATGCCCCTGACCTAAACTTTTTGCCCATTCAGTCATTTTCTTGTTTTCCACTTTATCAAGTCACTTAAGTCATTTAATTCCCTTCTGGCTTTGCTCATTAAAATTGTGGGCCTTTAATGCTTTTGTTCATCAAGCCTGAAGGTTATTGTGTTTAAACATTTTAGTAGGAAAATATCTATAAAGTTTAGTAACTTGTGTTAGTTGGATACACTTTGAGACACTGTTACTGTGTAAAGTATCCTGTTTATTCTTCCCCTGAAAGCTAGCCTTTAATACTGGTTGCCTAATAACAGCCACAAAGAAGACCAGACAATAAGTGGGTCAGGTAACATTGCCAAACACAGGTCTCATGACCCCAAAGGCCTATGTGAAGGCCAGAAAAAATGGTAATCTACAATCTCTATCTGTAATAGCTCTTTGAAGACAATATCTATCTAATTGTATCCCTTGTGTCTTTTGTGTATAATGTGTTTTTAAAAAGACCTTATTCTGACAAATTATGGCCACACTGGAGTGAGGGGAAAAGCAAAAAAAAAAAAGAAAAAAGAAAAATGTGGAATGGGGTAGCTGGTGGTGCAGTGGGTAGAGCTCTGGCCTTGTAGTCAGGAGGACCTGAGTTGAAATCCAGCCTCAGACAAGTCACTTAACCCCGATTGCCTCACCAAAAAGACAAAACAAAACTGTGGAGTGAGAGGGACACTTTACATGTTGGATTCTAAGCCACCTTCCCTATTGGACTCAGTTGGAATTGGGTAGATCATATCATTAGTTTGTAATAGTAAAAAAAAAAGGTGAATGCTGTGTTTTGGAATTTTAAAAGGGTGGGATGGTGAGATGGAATCCTGGCCCTTGCTCCCCTGATATTATCAAGGAAAGTACCTGCAGTGCCTCCAGAAAAAGGAAGTAAGGCATATTGTTCAACAGCATCTTTTCTGGGTGATGAAATTGACTTTTGAGGGCTTTGATCTAGGTCTGAACTGCTTTTGCTTTTCCTGATTTACGGTGACTGTGATCTAGGGCTGTCATAGAAATAAGGCAGGTTTTTATGGGAAATTGTCAAGAGCAAAAGAAGATTGGAGGAGACAGAAAATAAGGAGAGATTAGTTCTGAAACACTGTTGTCACTGATAGTCCTGTGGCCCAGAAGAGAGGTCATAGGAGACCCAGTTATGTCAAGTAAGTAAGGGTTGAAAGAGAAGAAACTATTACTGAAGACATTGGATCTGTAACTGTTTCTCATCTTCTTTATAAAGATGCTTAAGCTAGATGCCAGGGAGGCCTTTCCCAATTCATGACATTTAGCATAGGAACTTCTTGCTTTCTTTCTTTCCTGATGCCTCTTCTTTAGATGTTTTGGAAATAAGGAACAAATGATCTAAATTAGAGCCAGTCAGAAATGCATTAAAAGCAGCCTTTTGTCAGGTTTTCTCTTTCCACAAATTAGACTTGCATCTTAAACTAAAGCACCCCTGACTGTTCATCCTTTTTTCTCTTCTCAGATCCTGAAAGTTTTGGCCTAATCTGTGGTCAGGTGGTTCTAGAAAGCAGTATTTGATAACACAGACCAACATCGGTCTCATTCACATTTAGACCCCAAAGGTCCAAATAATTCTGAACTTTAGCATATGGCAATCCATGCTTACCCCACCAAAATCAACTTTTATTTTTAGAATTCATCCATTCTTGATTCTTTCTGCTAATTCTTATGACCAGAGCCTATATAGATATCTATTTTACTGAGATTATCATATGGATACTTTGGTATTAGGAAGGATCATAGCACTTTTGACATTGGTATGTGATCCATACTTTAAAATCAGCTTTTCAGATAAACACAAATTATTCACTAGCTTATAGTTTTTCTTTTTCTTTAGGTGATTCTTTCTTCACTTTCCCAAGCATAAGCTAGTATTTTTATTTTTCCTCATTTACATGTAAAAACAATTTTTGACATTCTTTTTTTAAAATTTTGAGTTTCAAATTCTCTCCCTTCCTCTCTTCCCTCCCCCCTCCTTGAGAAGACAAGCAATTTGCTATATATTATATATGTGCAGTCATGTAAAATATTTCCATATTAACTATGTTACAAAAGAAAACAGACAAAAAAAAACAATAAAAATAAAGTGTAAAAGGCATGCTTTGATCTGCATTCAGACTCCATCAGTTCTTTCTCTGGAGGTAGATAGCATTTTTCATCATAAGTCCCCTGGAATTGTCTTAGATCATTGTATTGCTGAGAATAGAGAAGTCATTCATAGTTGATTGTTGTATGATATTGCTATTACTGTGTACAATGGTCTCCTGGTTCTGCTCAATTCACTTTGCATCAGTTCATGTAAGTCTTCTCAGGTTTTTCTGAAAACATCCTGCTCATCATTTCTTTTTTTCTTTTCTCTTTTTCTTTTCTTTTTTGGTGAGGCAGTTGGGGTTAAGTGACTTGCCCAGGGTCACACAGCTAGTAAGTATCAAGTGTCTGAGGCCAGATTTGAACTCAGGTCTTCTTGATTCCAAGACTGGAGCTCTATCCACTGCACCATCTAGCTGCCCCTATCATTTCTTATAGTACTGTATTATTCCACCACAACTTGTTCAGCCATTCCCCCAATTGATGGACATCCCTTTCATTTCCAATTCTTTGCCACCACAAAAAGACCTGCTATAAATATTTTTCATACAAAGAGGTTATTTCCCCCCACCCTTCTTTTTTTTAATCTCTTTGGATACAAACCTAGTAGTGCTATACAGTTTGATAGCCCTTTGGGTATACTTCCAGATTCCTTTCCAAAATGATTGGATCAGTCCACAACTCCACCAGTGATGCATTAGTGTCCCAGTTTTCCCAAATTTCTTCCAACATTTGTGATTTTCTTTTTCTGTCATATTAGCCAATCTAATAAGTGTGAGGTAGCACTTCAGAATTGTTTTAATTTGCATCTCTCTAATCAATAGGGTTTTGATTTCTTCAGAAAATTGCCTGTTCATATCCTTTGACCATTTATCAATTGGGGAATAACTTGTACTGTTACAAATTTGATTCAGTTCTCTATATATTTGAGAAATGAGACCTTTATCAGAGAAACTGGTTGTAAAAAAAATTTTCCCAGTTTCCTGCTTTCCTTCTAATCTTGGCTGCACTGGGTTTGTTTGTGCAAAAACTTTTAGATTTAATATAATCAAAATGATCCATTTTATATCCCATTATACTCTTTTGTTTGGTCAGAAATTCTTCCCTTAGCCATAGATCTGACAGATAAACTACTCCATGCTCCCTAATTTGCTTATGATATCACCCTTTGTGTCTAGATCATGTGTCCATTTTGACCTTATCTTGGTATGTACTGTGAGATGTTGGTCTATACCTAGTTTCTGTTAAACTGCATAGGCCAGTATAAAAATAAAATTTGAATTCTTTATTGAAGGTCTGATATTATTTGTTATTGGCCCCAAGTACTTTGGTTATCAGCAAAGCACTTTTAAACTCTGGGCTTTTTGGGGGGGGGGGAATGGAGCACATAGGGATGTTTTTGAACTTCCTACCTTTTTATAGATTCAGAAGATGAGATTTGGCTGCCTGTTGTGTATGTTGTAAACAGAAGTATCATCAAGGACAACTATGCTTAACGTCAGTGTTGCCTGAAGCTGCTTCTTAACCCAGGGCTTCTAATGATGCTGTGGGAGAGGCCACATTTTTATAGACAAAGGGTCTGTGCTCCTTATTCTCTTAGAATGCTTGCAGATATGACAGTGCAATCATCATATCTCTAAAAAAGTCCTACCCACCTATAGCTTTTGATACTTCTGCCAACAATGAGAAAATTATATGTGGTTCTGAGAGCACACATTAAAAGATCTGGACAGTCAAAGACCCCTCTCCTCTAAGAAGCTCAAAATGTGATGGAAAGCCACTGTTGGACCACACTCACACATATCCATGTTTTCTGGGGCCCTTCTGTTACAGGGAATGGTGTGGTGATTTGGAGAAATTCACTTCTTATTTTCCTTTAAACTCAAAGCTTGAGACTAAAGCTTCATATGTGTAGAGGCTTGATGGCATCTCTTTGTGGTCTGTTTTGTTGAAATGAAGAAAATCCATTCAGCTCTAGAAAGAGTGGGAAACAGGGGAGACTCATTGTCATTTGGGTGGGGGGAGGCAAATGTGAAGAAAATTAGTTAAACCTGTTTTAAATTAAGGCATAGCTGCTAGGTAATGCCATGGAACTATTTCCAGCTTTTGGAGGCACAGTTCAAATTCACCTTACCTCACTGCAAGTAAATGGCTTTAATAGAACTGAATCTTAAGCATTGTAGCAATTTCTTCTTTTATTTAATTAAATTTTATTTTATTTTCAAGTCCATATTCTTTGCCTTCCACCTTTCCTTTCCCCCCTCAATTGAAAAAGCAAGAAAAACAAAACTCCTTTTTACAAACATGTAAAGTCAAGCAAAACAAATTCCAGAATAGGTCATGTCTCTTCCCCTTGTATCCCTCCCCACCCCCACAAAAGTCTCAGTCTGCACTCTGACGCTATTACCCCTCTATCAGGAGGTAAGTAGTATGTTTCATCATGAGTCCTTTGGGCTTGTGGTCGATCATTGTGCTGAGCAGAGTCCTTAAGTCTTTCAAATTTCCAAAACTGTTGTTAATTATATAAATTATTCTTTGAATTCTGCTTACTTCACGTTGCATCAGTGCATGCCATCTTTTTAGGTTTCTCTAAAACTATTGTTGTTCAGTTGTTTCAGCCATGTCTGACTCTTTGTGACCCCATCATCTTAAAGCCAGCACAGTAGTATTCCATCATTCATGTGCCATAAGTTGTTCAGCCATTCCCAATTGATGGGTAACCCCTATTTCTCTTCCTTTGCCACCGTAAAAAGAGCTGCCCTACATGTTTTTGTATGTATACTTTTTTTTTGTGAGGCGATCAAGGTTAAGTGACCTGCCCAGGGTCACACAGCTAGTAAGTGTCAAGTGTCTGAGGCCAGTTTTGAACTCAGGTTCTCTTGACTCCAGAGCTGGTGCTCTATCCCTTGTGCCACCTAACTGCCCCCATGTACCTTCTTTCCTCTTTCTTTGATCTGAGGATATAAACCTAGCCGCAGTATTGCTGAGTCAAAGGGTATGCACAGTGAATAGCTTTTTGGACATAGTTCCAAATTGCTTTTCAGAATGAATAAAGTAGTTCAGAGTTCCACCAACAATATATTTAATATACCTCTTTTTCCACAACTCCTCTAGCACTTATTTTCCCTTTTTGTCAGATTTTCTGATCAAATGGGTGTAAGGTAGAATCTCAAGAGTTGTTTTAATTTGCATTTCTCTAATTATTAGTGATTTAAGATATTTTTTTCATGTGGTTATTGATTGCCTGTTTTTCTTCCTTTGAAAACTATTCACATCCTTTAACCACTTATCAGTTGGGGAATGGCTCTTACTCATAAATTGGAAGCAATTCCCAGTATATCTTAGGAATGAGACCTTTCTGAATACAGATTGGAGCATACTTTTTTACTTTCTTTAGTTTTCTTGAGGGTTTTTTTTTGTCTGTTTTCTTTCACAACATGACTATTATGAAAATATTTTGCATGACTACACATGTATAACCTATATCATATTGCTTGCCTTCTCAATGATGGGGGTGGGGTGGGGAGGGAGAAAGGGAGAGAATTTGGAACTCAAAGTTTTAAAAATGAATGTTAAAAATTGTTTTTATGTGTAACTTGGGGAAAATAAAATACTAAATAAACAACAACAAAAAATTTGAAAAAAGAAATGAGACCTTTAATAGAGAAACTTGCTACAAAGATCCCCCCCATTACCTGCTTCTCTTCTAATTTTAGTTGTATTGATTTTGTTTGTGCAAAACCTTTTTTATTTCATGTAATCAAAATTTGTCCATTTTACCTCCTGTGATCCTCTCTAGCTCTTGTTTGTACTATATCTATTTCAAAAGTAAAGCTACACAACATGTGCCTGGCAAATAGTAAACCCTTAATAAATGCTTTTTCACATATTTATTAAAGGCTAATGTGAACTGATTCAGTTTTAACCTGACCATTTGCTTCCCAAATGGTTCAGAAGAATATTGGACAGGAAGAGGATTCTGTCTCATGCAACCTTTTCTCATCATTTCCTTGACTTTTTGTACTGATAGTGAGATTATGTTTCGTAAATGTGGCATGCCTGTGCAGCCATGTAGATATATGGATACTTGGCAATTGGGAGGCTTGGTGTTCATTGGCTAGGCCCTGCCCTGAACCTAGGGGAACACCCTGGCACCCACACACTGGAGTACAGAAAAACTATCCATGGTTTAAAATAGAAATTCTATTCAGTACTGACAGATAAAGGGAGGGAAGGGGTTGGAAAGGCCCGCTTTTGTAGTTGTAGCATCGTACCATGTACTCCTAGAGTTCTTAGCCATCTTTTTGGCCCTGGTTAGAATCCAGTATTAATGTCCCTAACTAATGGTGATCCTAGCAAAGTTGGTGCCCTGTGTGACTACAGAATGACCCCTTTCAGGTCTTTCAATGCCTCTCTACTCCCCCTTGGAGTAAGAGTAGCAGTGGTCCTGTAGGGGCTTTAGGAACAAAGGAGCTTAATTGACCCCAAAGTCGTGCTACACCTGGCATGATTTCCCTCTTTGACTACACACTTGAATGAGAAATATAGAAGGTGGTGTGGAGGCTGGTGCTATCCTGGCTGCTATGCCACAAATAAGCATGGGTTTCCTTCCCATCCTTTCTAGCCCAATAGCCCAGGATGGTGAGCGGCAGGGTTGTGTCCCCAGTAGCACTGGAGTTACTCTAGAAGGAGCATGGCCACCTCAGCTCTGCTCTGTGGTGCCTTCCCCTTGTCCCTCTGTCCCACATGCATGGCCTGTAGCTGCTTACCAGTCTGCACCCTCCCGTTGGGCTTCTTGCAGCTGAGTAAACATCTTACCAGCTCCTTGCTGGCATCAGTTCAGTTTCTGCATAGTCACATACAGTACAACAAAAAACCATCCCAGTAATAATTTACCCAGGAGGAAACCCAAAATGTGCTGTTTGAATGACCATCCTCCATCTTACCAGGGAGACGTTTTGGTTAAAAAAAAAAAAAAGCACTTATGTGGAGACCAGTGCTGAGGTGCCCATTTTTCTCAGTGTTTATACTGATGTTTGAAGATGAAAAGTTTAATGTAAGTGCTGAGTTATTGAACAGTGACATCAGAGAAAAGACGGTTATCTTATTCATTGTGCTTTGATTTGCAAAATCCTCCCTTTAGTCTCCTGGCAGGTCATCTTTTTTTTTTTCTTTCTTGGAAGCCAATTAGATACTAAAAGTATGTGTGTTCTTTCAATTAATTATTTTTAGAAAATGGCCTTAAAACTAGAATTCACCTTTCAAAGAAAGTTAAGCTGACCAATTGTATATTGGCAATCCATTAAGTTCACCTTCTCTCTTCTGCCTTAAGCTTTGTCATTATTTCCCCTGCTCCCTGGATGCTGCTGCTGGGCTTCCAGCCATGGCAAAAGCCCATCAAAAACCCATCTTGACTGTGGTCATCAGGACCATTCTCCAATGATCTGGTTCTCCTCTGGAGTTCTTTAAAGGCAGTGAGCATAGTTCTAATCACTGTAAATTCAGGTTATGGCCAGATTAGTGGGGAGATAGGATGGCTGCTTGTTGTTTTGCAGTGATGTATTGTTTATGGGATTAGTGTTCTGAAAGGCCCAGGGTGTCAGCTGATATTTATTACTTTAAGCTGTCTCAGCTGTTCCGGTTCAGTAAATAGACCTACAGTCACAATGAATGCAGAACTCTGCGGGTCATGTATGCCCCAATGTGTGCAAATGTGATTAGGGTTTTAGATAGTATGTACTGCAGATGCAGGGAGGAGTCATGATAGGAGCCTAGTTTGATTTTACTCTTTGCTACTGAGAATGTTCACCATCCTTTTGAAGAGACTGGAGAGACTGAAAAAGAAAGAAAAGAAGTCAAATGCGACTCTTACGGGGAGTTGAAAAGGTCTGCAGCGGGCTGTGAGGGGTGAGCAGGGTCTCTGCTTCTGTGCTGAATTTGTAGTTGACTTTCAGCATAACGATTTTTACTTATCTTGCTCTGCCTTCTTCTTGAAAAGGACACTTTCAAGGTTGCTGTACCTTTAAGTGAACCTTCCTCCACAGTTTTTCTGTCTGGTAGTGCTTAGAGCTATGATAATCTGGCCAGTTCCTTTTGAATAGATCTGTACTGCACCATGAAAAGAAATTAATGTACAATGTACCAGTGTATGTCTAGTAACACATACTGCAGTTGGTTTGTTTTCTCAAAAAGAAATTTAATTTACCCCAAGTGTACACTGTCACACCAAACACACTGGCACACTAGAGAAGGCGCTTATTGCATCTAGTGCCGTAACAAAGGTCATCTTTAGAAAAAGCCAAAAAATAACTGGAATTCTTTCCTGATAGCTCCTCAATGGGACATGTATCTAGGCAGATGTGTTTATTTTTTCAGAGGGAGTTCCCAAAGACCCATCTCAAAGTTCATACAATGGGTACCCTCATTCAGTTCCCAAAGAAGGAGCTCATTCTCTCTTCTCTGTTCCTCTGGGCCCCTCCCTGCTTGACCAGAAGAGGTCACTATCACTTGCTGCCAGCCTTCCCTCCTCCTCCATCCCCAGGGAGACTTAGTTCCCAGCCATACTCAGGCCAGGGAAACCCAGGAGACCTCTATGAAAGAGAAGAGAGACTTGCCATACTCATGGGCAGATGCCTCTGGGCTGGTGGTCAGGGAGGGGAGGGCACAAAAGACTTGGCTTTCTGACAGCACTGCTTTGGGGCATTCCCTGCCTCTCTCAACTAACAAATTGCCTTTCTCTGTACATGTTTCCCTCAAAGGACGGCATGAACTGGGTCTGCAAAAACGTCAATGCTAAGAAGAAATAAAATCTAGATGAATGGAAACACAGGAGCCGCGGGAGCTGAGTTCTGTCCTGAAAACACTCATTTGCTGCTTTTTGACCATCTGTGTACAGCTACAGCTGTTTAAAGAGAGGGAACAGCACAGTCTAAAAAAGAATCCCCATTCCAGCAGTAGGTTTAACTGATCTCCAAGGTTCAGTATCATTTTTCAAATAAAGGAATTACATTATTTCCTCTGCATAATTGAAATAGTATTAAATGTCTCGAAGCACATGATTAGAAAATGAGATCCTTTAAATGAACAAGAGATTGCAGAGCAGTTTAGACCATTCCAATGGGCTTTAAAAAAGAAGAAAAAAAGCTTATGCCGAGTTCATTTATTCACTGACCTGTTCCCTGGATTCCCCTAGTGGTTTGGAAACCACACAGAACATTCTCTGGTGTTGGTCAGATTTTTCCCATCACCAATTGAGCTGGTGCTGCATTCTGCCTGTGTTGAAGCTGGGGGGAGGAGTAGCAGATGATTAAACCATCTTGTCATGCAGGTAGGAGAATGTGCATGTAATCCTCCCCCTTTGGGCATGGAAAAAAAAAAAACCTTTATTGAAAACAAGTCACTACAGAATTGAACCTCCCCCCACCTCCAGCAGCAGAGACAAGCAACTTCTTAGGGCTCGGGCAATAATGACAACTGGAATGTAAGGAAAGGTGGGAGGTTTAATTCTAGAAAAATTAAAAAGTCCTTAAACAGTTCTCAGATGGAGGGTGAAGGCTAGCATAAACAGGCTTCTCCAGTTCAGTGGAGCACGGAGCAGCCGACTCGGCTTAGCTGGCCTCTCTGTGGTGCTCCTATAGAAGAGATTTCTAAAGCTCAAAGAATTCTGTGTTTAAATGATTACAATAGGCCCCTGGTATCAGATTTTAAAAATAAATGCCGCTTTACTGTGAACCCATTCCACAGAGAAAAGCTGCACAGATCGATTTTTTAGAAGAGATCAATTTTTACAGAGCAGCAACTTTGTGGAGTGGGATGAGGGTGGAAAAGATTTGTTGTTAGAACACTGGTTCAGTGATTCCAGAGGTCACATCCAGGAAAACCAAGCTCCCAGCCCCACTCTAAAGGGCCCTCTGTGGTTGGTCATGAGACTGATGGGAGAATGGCAGGGAATCTGTGGCTCAGAGTTGGTAGGAGAGTTTGTTTTTTCTTGCCCTAAGAAATGTCCCCAATTTAGTAAAGAAGGCCTATCACAGAGCTACCACACCTCCTTAATTAGACTGTATTCTGGTGCCTAGGGGCTCAGGCTTGGAGAGAATAAATTTGAGAGACTCTGTCCAGTTTCTAGTGGGAACAGTCTTCCTCACATTAACTCTCCCTGCAGTTGACCCTTAAGTCCCAGCAGGGTAGTGGAAAGTTGAATGGGCTAAAGAGACCAGCTGTCCTCTCATCCCCAGAGGTGGCCTGTTCTGACCAAGTGAGAGGCAAACTGGCATAGCTGCTGACTTTCAGTACTGGCTCCACAATCCTGGGACCATGGACTCCATCCATCTTTCTGGGAAAGAGTTTTGCATATGAAACTGAAACATCAATTTTTCAAAGGGTGGGGGTGGGAAGGATGTTGATAATTCTCATCCCCCCACCAACCACAAAAGATGTCCTGCTGAGTCATGCATAAATTGACAAAAATCACTCAATGTGGGACTCCTTCTGGGATGTCATTTCACCCCTAATCTGTTCTATGGTCTTTGTGCTGAGGAAAGAAGTGAAATAGAATTCCCCCCTCACCAGGTTACCAGTGCATCTCTAAACTACAGTGGTGCAGGTGTTTCCAAAAGCCCAGAGGGCAGGGGGTGTGATTGCTGATTTTAGAATGTGTGCTTTGACTTGGACTGCAGCAATGTACCATTTCTAAAATATTTTCATACTTTTATCACCAGCCTACAAAACTGCTTTTAAAGCACCCTCCCACATCCTCAGCCAGCTCAGCCACCTTTTGTAGCTTTCCTAGGTAGCTCTTTTAATAAAATGCAAAGTAATTACTGGGGTTACCAGTCTTCATCTTGGGGGAGGGGGCAAGGGACCAAATAGTTTTTTTAAGCTCCTTTTAAAGCCCCCATTATAGAAACAATTTTTTTTGCATCCCCCCCAATAAAAGAAGGATTAAAAATGTTCCCATTCAAGGCGAGCCTAAAGACACAGAGTCTTAAGTACAATTTTATTTGATCATGGGGTGGGGGCGATATGAATAAATTGGATAAAGGTCCCTACTAGGTTAACTGTAGCATATCCACCATACAGACCAATGGTGGCAGAAACTAGAGTACCCTTCTCCCCCACCCCCAGCAGCCAGTTACTTTGGGTTCATTTGCCCTGGCCTGCAGCAGTGCACCCCCTCCCCTTTGCTATCCGATTGTTACTATGGAAACAAGGATGTCATTGATGTGGGCTGAGTAGGGGAACATGTCAGAGCACAGCTGAAAGTCAGTGATTACAACGGTTAGAAATGTTGTGCCAGGGTTAGAGAAGTCAGAAGCTCCGGGCAGCTGCTGAGAGGACATATTCCTAACCCATTCCCTCATTCTCTGCTTCTGTCTTCCCTTGATTTTGACAAATTTCTTTATTCCCTCAAGTGGAAGCTATTTCTTTGATACCCAGTCCTCCTTTTCTCAGTGGTTGGCTGTTCCTGATCAGCCCAGACAGGGTTCCAAGGTACAGCTGGGGACCCCCAGAAAATGCCATGTCACCAAGGCCAGCACACTTTGCTTTATTGTCATTGGAGTCAGCTTTTATTTTTCTTTCCCTCTTTCAGAGACAAGTCTTTCTTTCCTTGTATTTTTAGCTACTTCATTCCTTGTGGTTTCAGGGCTCAGTCTAAGCCATCTCAAGGCCCATTTTTATAGGCCCTTTGGAAAATGATAATCAAAGGGAGGGACAACGGGTTTGATCATGTGGAAAACTCAATGTATAATTTAGATGTCTGTCAAAAAAATAGCAAATAAATCTAGTAGAAATAAGGGCAGCTTGAAATGTGTTGTGCTCTTTAAGGAAACAAGAGGGAGGGGCCTGGAACATTGTCCTCTTTCACAAGCTCTATATGTCTGTCTTTTAAGGTGTGTTGGTTTTTTGGGGGTTTTTTCTTTTTTTTCTTTTTTTTTTTTTCAGAAAGCCAGTTGTCACCCATTTGGTGGCAGGCAGCAATCCTCAACCTTTAATATCCCTGCTGTGCTCAGGGCTGCCAGACTCCAGGCATCCTCATAACCCTCTACCACAGAAGGATTTTCCCCTCCTCCCTGGGCCTCCCACCAGCCACAAGGAATTGCTCCTCAGAATCAGACACTGGGTGTTGCAGTCCAAACATGTCACTTTCCATTGGGTCGCTAAACTTCTCAGTTGCAGTATAAGGTATTAGGTGCCAAATGTGGAGGAAGCCTCCTCCCAGCTTGGCCCCACAGACCAGAGAATAGGAAAGGAAAGGAGTCATAAAATTTACTATTTGATTTGGAAAGGAACCTCAGGGATCCCTTAGTCTGACATCCTCATTTTATACCAGCAAAATAGAGGCACAAAGAATAAGTAGTTGGGTAAGGTCACATAACTGGTCACTGGCAGGCTAGAATTAGAACTCAGATCTCCAGACTTGTAAGATCATTCTACTAGACCACGTTATGGTAAGAGAGCAGGAAAAGTGTCTCCTCTGCCCCACGGGACTTTCCTCCCCAACCTTCATCTATATCTCACCACCACCCTCTTCACAAATCTTTTTCCTCTTGGCAGCCTCACTCTCACATGTCTGGTCCCAGACCCACTCAGATCAATGGGCCATGTTCCCAGCCTTTAAAGGGCAGGGCATAAAAGAGGAATGAGAAAGGGAGAGAAGAGAAAGGTTCCTTCCCTAGTCCCCATCCCTCTCTACCAAGGGCAGAGACTCTAAAGTATAGAGTTGCTAGCCCTGCCTCTAACTCTAAGGCCCACCGAGGCTTAGTATGTTTTGTCTCTCACACACTTTGTCCCCAAAGTATGGGTCTGGCCCATAACCTGGAGGAAACCACCAGGTTCAGCTAGCAGCTCAGCTATTTCATGGCATTAGCCCTATGCCTGAGGTGCCCGATTGGCTCTGGGGTAAAACATAGTTTACTACTCAGTCAAGGAGCATTTTAGGGCCTCTCTCTCTCTCTCCATCCCCCTTAATTGCAATCTGTTCAGCAATTTCCCTTTCTAACACTGCCAAACCCAGGGAAGCAGGCGGCTGGGAGGGGAGGAGAAAGAGCAGCTCCCAGCCCTGACAGAATCTGCTGCTCCAGCACTGCCTCCCACCCCCACACACTCACACACGTGCTCATAGGCAGACCCAGGCCCAGACACACACAAATACACACAGGCACAAATTCATTTGTTCATCAGACTTTGCTGCATATATGAAGGGGGACACAAAAGACATAATAAATGTCCTAAATAAATAAACCTATGGAGACCATAGGCTTTTAGTATCAGGAGGGATAACAGAGACCTTTTGAGTTCAACCTCCTCATTTTATAAATTAGGAGACAGGCCCCACAATCATGCAATGAGTTAGTGGAAGAGGCAGGATTTGAACCGCAGGCTTTAGACTCCAACTCCAGTGTTCTTTCTATTATGTCAAGATAACTATACCTAAGGCATAATGTGATGCATAACCAAAAAGGTACTAGATGCTATGGAATTTGAGTGGTGAAAGAAATCATTTTTATTTGGAGGGGGGAAATCAAGAAAGGCAGAAGGTAGAATTTGAGGTAGGCCTAGAAGGACAGGAAAGAACATATAGAATGAGGGAGAGTGGCAAGGCATCTAGGCCAAAGGAATGGCATGAGCAAAGACACACAGGGAAAAAAGTTTGAGGGTGTACTTAGTGCCTGATTGGCACAGAAGAATTTAGTTACAAGGCTAAGAAAGGTAGGCTAACAGTGGAGGGCTTTGAATACCAGGCTAGAGTTTGGACTAGCTAATCAACAAGCGACAATAGGAAGTCACTGAAGGTTTGGTTTGGTTTTGTGAGTAATGTAATCAGGGAGGCCCATTAGAAAAATTACTCTTGAGTTAGCAGCAAGGCAGATCAGACACTGGGAGATCCCTTAGGAGGCTCTTGGAATAGTTATGTTAAAAATCTATAGGATTGCGTGGCTATTCTAATTCTAATTCCAATTCCAATTCTAATAGACTAGAATCAAAGTTTTGGACTTTTAGTAACTGAGTGGATGGTGATATTCATTAACAGAAATAGGGAATTCAGCCTTCCTGGGGGGGCAGGCTGGTTGTAGTTGGTGAGGTCTCCTTTTGGTGGTGGTGGTGAGAATTATGAGTGTAGCTTTGGACATATTGATCTTAAACTTTCAGCAGGAAATTCAGACCAGCAGATAATTAGAAATGGGAGTCTGGAGCTCAAAGTAGGGTCAGACTAGTGATATAAACTTAGGAATGACTTACAAAGAACTGAAAGTTGAAGCTTGAAAGTTGCCAAGGGAGGCTAAGGAGAACAGTAATAATGGGCATTTATATTTCAAGTTTGCAGAGCACTTTATGCAGGTCATTTCATGTGAATAATACCTCGAGGTTTTAGAGTAATACTGCGGATTTTCTCAATTTTACAGTAGAAGAAACTGAGACTGAGAAAAGCTAAGTAAGTTAGCTGTGATCCCACTGATTTTGGAGTCAGGAAACCTGGGTTCTAATCTCACCTCAGACACTTTTACTAGTTGTGTTACTCTGGGCAAATCATTCAGTTTCTCTGTGTGTAACATTAGGGACTGGACTTAGGGAGCTTTAAGGTCCCTTCCAGCTTGAAATCCTATGATTTTGTGATTCCTTTTCCCTATCCCAAGGGGGAGCAAGTAAAGTGATGTCTTTGAAGTAGAGAGGTCAGGGCTACACAACAGAACCACTGACCCCACTGAAGCTTTTCCTATGCCTGGACCTACCATGTCTACAACTCTCAATCAACATTTATTAAGCATCTACTACATGCCAGGCACAAGGCTAAGCACTGAAGATACAAGAAGAGCCAAAAGACAGTCCCTACACTCAAAGAGCTTACCATCTAATTTAATGGGGGAGACAACATGTAGATAGATAAATACATTGATACATGGATGTATAGATAGGTGCATAGATCCATACATAGATACAATATACATAGAGATACAAAGCAAGTTACAGACATATTCATACAATACACACACACACACACACACACACACACACACACATACACACACACACACATACATACACTGCGCCCTAAAACAGTTGGCTCTAATGAACAGAAGGCCCGGCAGCTGTGCACAGTGATGCATATGCATGGAAGGGGTATATTTATCCACAACCGCTGCAGCCCTCCTCCCCCAGCAGCTCCTTGCTGGTTTCCCGCTCTTCCCAGCCTTCCCTTGACCTATTTTGGGGGCAGAAGTTTCTGTGCATTTGTGTGTGTGTGTGTGTGTGTGTGCGCGTATGCTAGCGCTCAGGAGCTTCAGCTTCTGGGGGAGGAGGAGGGAGCCCATCTCTGCCTTTGATTTCCTCTGAAACATCTTGATTGGAGACTTATAATGGCAGCTCCTGCTGCAAAGGCTCCCTGGAACTCGTGGCCATAGCTGACACTGCCAGGATTTCTGCTGACTCGAGCCTGCACAGCTGGGCGGGGCAGGAGGAGACCAGCTCTGGCCTTACAATTCGGGCTGGGATGTGGGGTGGGGCTCAGCATCCCCACTCCCCCAGGGGCTCTTGGAATCATGCCTGGGGCAGGGCCTGAACCTGGCTATTCTGACTTCTCCAGAGACCCTCTAGCCTGAAGGCAGCAAGAAAGCTTGAGGTTAGGGAAAGAAAGAGCATCCATATCTAACTCTCCGGACTTCCTGGTCCCACCAAGATGCTTATCAGGGATATACCTGAATGTCCTTGTTCCTCCTAAGGAGGCCCCTTCCCAGACTCCAAACCCTCCCCCCAGACCCACTACCAGCCACCTCCTAACACCAACCAGTAAGGATCAAAGCCTGAGAGGTTTGTGGTAGGCCACACTTGCATGTGAATAGGCAGGAATTTAGAACAAAGGATCGGAGGTGGATAGTGATGGCCTCTTTGTTCCTGCCCTTCCCCCACCCCACCTCCCAACACTTTCATTTGTTTGACCAACCCTGAGGATTTGGGGTATTTAGGGAAAGCAACCTCAAGCCTGAGATCCACAGAGCTCTGCTTTGGCTTTCTTTGGCAGAGGCCCCTAAAAAGGGTTTTGGAAGCATGAGAGGTTAGGCCGGAGGTACAAGAGCCCCTCAGAGAGACCTCCATTCCCTTCCATTCATTTCTTCCCCAGGGCCTTCACTCCCCCTCCTCACTTCCCTAACTAAAATCTATGCCATCTTCTCTACTCTACAATCCTTTGCTCCCTCGTCTTATAGACACTGAACAGAGCTGGAGAAAATCACAAAAGTGTGCAGATTGGGTCCACAACAAATTTGTTATTTAATTTCAACTGGGCCCTTTCTGCAGCAAGCATCATTTTACTGTTCTCTAATCAATTTGTTGGCCCATTTTCCACAATTGCTGTTCGAAGCCTCTACTTCTCTCTTCCAAACTCTCATCTCCTCTTTCCCCGCTAAGTTCATATTTCATTAAAAACTGAAGTCTTTGGGAGAGCTCTCTCTTCTCCCTTACTTCTCCTCCTTCACTCCTGCACCAGATGTCTAGGTGACGTTTCTCCTGGACAAGGTCAATTCCTCTACACGCATCTTTAATCCCATGCCCTTCAGGCTTTTCTAGGTATTTTCTCCAAGATCCTCGCGGTTCTCCTATCTTCAATATCTCCTTCTCTATGGGCTCCTTCAGGAGCATCTAATCCCCCCCTCTAGCTATAATATAGTCCTATGTGTCTCCTCCCCTTCTTCCCTCCTCTAGAAAGCCCTCTATGCTAAGTGTCTCCACTTTCTCCTCTCACTCTCCTTTTAAACCTCTGCAATCTGGCTTCTGACCTCATTACTCACCTGAAACTGTCATCTCCAAAAAGTTATTAATGATCTCTTAATTGACTATCTAATGGCCTTTTCTCAATCACCTTCCTTCTTCACCTCTGTCCAGCATTGGCTGCTGCTGATTATCTCTTCCTGAGCACTTTTCTCTACTCTAGGTTTTCATGCTGCTACTCTCTCCTGCTTTTCCTCCTTATTCGACCAATCCTGCATTTAATCTTCTTTGCTAGATCTTCATATCAGGCCCATTGATCCTACTCCTGGGCCCTCTTTTCTCCTTATACTATTTAACTTAGTAATCTCATCTGTTTCCACAGTGTCAATTATTGCTATACAGATAGTTCCCAGATCTATATATCTAGCCCTAGCCCCACATCACCAGCTGTCTTTTGAACGTCTTGAACTAGAATGTCCCATAGGCATTTCAAAGGCAACATTTCCAAAACAGAGCTCATCATCTTTCTTCCCAAACCCAACCCTCTTCTGAACTTCCCTGTTACTTCTGAGGGCATGATTATCCTTCCACTCAACTAATCTCTCAACCTTCACATAATCAATTACTCACCTCACACATCTGATCTGTTTCCAAATCTTATCATTTCTGCCTTCACAATACCTTGTATATGCATCCCACCCTAGTTCAGGCACTCATCACCTCTTGACTAGACTATTAAAATAACCTTCTAAATTAGTTTCTCCACCTCATGTCTCTCCTGCCTCCAACCCATTCTCCACTCAGCTGCCAAATGGATTTTCCTAAAGCTCAGGTCTAGCCTTGTCACACATATATCCCCTACTCAATAAATTCCAGTGTCTCCCTCTTATTTACAGGATCAGGTATCAAGGCCTCTGGCATTTAAGGCTATTCACAATCTGGGCCTTTTCTAGTTTTCCATCACCTTTTTCTGTGCCTTTCTACTGTTTCCCATTCCTCTCTCTCGTTTGGACCTAATCATCTTTATGTTCATCTCCTCCATTAGAACGTGAGCTCTTTGAGTACAGATACTGTTTTGTTTTGGTTTGGTTTGGTTTATGGTTTCTACTTTCTTTGTATCCCTGGTGTTCCCTGGCACATAATATGTATCTAACAAAAGCTTGTTGGCTGTCTGACCCTAAGTCAGATAGTTGATGGGGACAGTGGACTGCATTTAATTCCAGATGCTGGGAGTGAAAAAGAAAAAACTCATTCTTAGGCCAGGGGCACTCTATAGACCATAGCTTATAAGCAAATTGCTTCCCTATACATACCCTAGAATTCAGCCAGATCACTGTTCCCTGTACACTATAAATATAGTTCCATCTTCATACTTTTGCATATCCTGTTCCCCCTGCCTACAGTGTCCTCCTCTCTCTTCTGTATGTCTAACCTCCCAGTTCATCAACCTTGTCAACTCCTGTGATCTGTACCTTCACTCCACCTCAAAAGAGACCTCAGCCTTCCTTGTCTCTGCTTCTGTGATTTGTCCTGGACTCTTGTATTCTTCAGGTGTGTGTGTCCCCTCATGTGTGTTGTTCCCTAGATGGTCTTCTTCCCACTAAGGGTGTGTGTATTTGTGGGACAGTATGCCCCAGATTTATGGTAGTAATTTACTACTTGCTTTGATATGTGTCTTCTGATTGATTAGTAAAAGTAACACATTGCTGGGGGCTTGTGATTTATGGTTTTGAGTGAATTCAAACCCACAAAATACTTTTATCCAAGGGTAACTTATTCTGGGGTCTGAGAATGTGATGGGAGGAGGTGCTCCAGAAGCTACACATAGCAGATTTTTAGACCTTAAATGCTATCTAGTCTAATCCATGAAATGCATATACAAACATGGAAGATGAGAGACTTAGAAATAAGGTTATAGAGTAAGGTATGCAGAATGAAATATAGTTTTGGATTTGGCCAATAAGGGTATTTATTTTGCTTAACTACTTATTTATCACAAGAGTTTTTTTTTCTTTTTCTTTTTCTTTTTAAAGAGGGAGAGGGAATGGGAAGAAAGAAAAAAAGATGCTTGACAATTGACAAAAGGGGAAAAAATTAAAAGAAAGAAATAGGGTTGTATGATGTGAATTAGATTAGAGAGGTCACCGGAATTTGTAGCCTGGGAGAAGAAGGAGGTTGGGGAGAAGGAAAGAGATTTTTTCAGTTCCAAATAGATCTAGGTAACAGATTGCAAATGCTTTAGTGCAGACCACCCAGATTGCTGGAAATAATGGTATTTGCCATCTTGATAGTGGGTCAGGGATATTTTTCTATGAATCAGACAAGCGGCATAAAGGTGTGAGCACACTATGTCCAATCCAGGCCTGCTCTGTGTTGAGTTTTGACCCCTATATCTTCTGAGTTATACGAACAACAGGTGGAATTCAATTGCTTGCTTTGCTGCAGGGGAAGGACTATCCATTTGGAGGTTACATGTAGAAATGAAGGTTTCTAGGATATTTATTGAACCATTTCTGACTGCCTAGATTGAAACCTGCTGTTCCCTTGGATTTCCCTGTTCTTATCATTGGCATCTTTATTCTCCTAGATAGCCATTCTCCAAACCCCAGAATTGTATCTTCTTCTCTCTCCCATGTCCCACATGTCCAAGACACTAAGTCCTTTTGATTCTACCTCCACAATATCTCTCAAATCCATATACTGGCCCCCCATCCTATCTGTTCCCACTGCTACCATTCTAGTCCAATTTCTCTTTATCTTTGACCTAGGTAGTTTCAATAGCTTACTAATTTTCATCCCTGCCTTCAATTTCTACCCCCTACCCTTGCCATAAACACATATATCTCTAATCCATCATATACACCACTTGTCAAAACATTTTTCTTCACCATTCAAAAATCTTCAATGGCAATCCAGTTCCTATGGAATAAACTCTTTAGCCTGTAATTCAAAGCTCCTTACAATATGTCCCAAATCTACCAGTCAATTGCTTCCATAAATGTACCCTACTGTTCAGCCAGATCAGTCCCCTGACTGTTCTCTGTACCCTACAAGTATAGTTCCATCTTCATACCTTTGCTGATCCAGTTCACTCTGTCTAGAATGTCCTCCTTCTCTAATATGTCTAATCTCCCAATTCATCCACCTTCTCAACTCCTATGACTTGTACCTTCACTAAACACACTGAAGACTATACCCCTGATCCCATTATCACCCTTAAACCTTCACCACGGAAGCAGAATACTACTTCCATGATCCAGAACTCTTTGATTCTCTCTCTAACTACAGCCTCCCATCCTTCCATCTCTTTCTCTGCATTACATCTAAATCTAATCTCCATTCTCACTTTGACATCCATTTACTTCACCCCTTCCTGTTCTTCTAGTCCATTACCCCAACCCATTTTTACTCTAGTTTCACTTTCTTCCCTTCAGGATGTTGTCATTATAGTTATCTCGTTCAACTATATATTTTCTTCTGCTTTGGAATTCCATGGCCCTTTGTTCTACTACCTCTTTACCTCACCAAAGTCCAACCATGGGTTACCTCCACCATCTGCTTTCTGAACTTTCTTCTTCTTCTTCTTCTTCTTCTTCTTCTTCTTCTTCTTCTTCTT
>NW_020948983.1:18151993-18227338 GCF_900497805.2 Vombatus ursinus
CTTCTTCTTCTTCTTCTTCTTCTTCTTCTTCTTCTTCTTCTTCTTCTTTGTGAGGCAATTGGGGTTAAGTGACTTGCCCAGAGTCACACAGCTAGTAAGTGTTAAGTGTCTGAGGCCAAATTTGAACTCAGGTCCTCCTGACTCCAGAGCCAGTGTTCTATTCACTGTACCACCTAGCTGCCCCCTGCTTTCTGAACTTCTAATCTCATTCCACTGAACTGTGCTACAGGAAGTCACAACTGAGGTGCCAAACCTTTTATTCTCTCCCTAAGTCTTCTATAACAACCCCTTCTCCATCATAACAGACTTAGTCTCCCACTTAACTAAGAAAAGGCCATCCCTCATGAGCATTGTCTTTTCCCCTGTTCTATACTCCAAAACCCCCTGACACCAAACTTCATTCTTTCTTCCTTTGTTGTAGGTCCTGGAGAGGACGTTTCATGCCAAGGTCAAACCTTTCTCTTATGCCCTTGATTTCAATCCTTCTGTTCTCTTCCTGGAGGTTATTCTTTCAATCATACCCTTTCCTTCTTCCATGCTGCCTACAAAAATGCCAGATCTCCACCATCTTTAAAATAAAACCTTCCGTTGGTCCTATAGTCACTTCAAACTCTTATCCTATATCTCTTCTTCCTTCCACAGTTGAACTCCTAGAAAAAGTCATCTAAATTCATGGCTTCACTTTCTTTCTTTCCACTCATTTCTCAGCCTTATTCAATCTGGCTTCCAATCTGATCACATCTGAAACTGCTCTTTCTGAAGTAACTAATAATCTCTTGCAAAATCCAATATCCTTTCCTTTGGTTGTCATCCTTCTTGACCCCTCTGCAACATTTGACTATAATCTTCTCCCGAATACTCTCTCCTCCAGTTTTTATGACACTACTCTCTCCTTGTTCTCACCTTTATCTGTCTGATCAATCCTTAATCTGCTTGGCTGGATCTTCCTCCATGCCCTGCCCCTTAACCATGGTTGTCTCCCGAAACTCTGTCCTTGTGGCCCTTTCTCCTCTTTTTTGACAGCCTTTCTTCGTGACTTCAACTGCTTTCATGAGTTAAACAGTCTACATATCTAGATTAAATCTGTCTCCTGAACTTCAGTCCCACATCACTACCTGTTAGACATCTCCAACTGCATGTCAAACTCAAAAAGCTCAAAACAGAACCCATTATCTTCCTCCCTCAATGAATCCCTTCTGCGTACTCCTCTGTTTCTGTAGACATAAATCACTACCATCCTTTTGTTCAGACTGGTTTACAGTGTCACTCAGACACCTAATAGCTGTGTGACCCTGGTCAAGTCACCTAACCTCTGTTTGCCTAGTTTCCTCAAATGTAAAATGAAGCTAATAATAATAGCTACTCCTGAGGCTCGAATGATCCTAGTACAAAGTAGACACTATATAAATGCTTATTCTCTTCCCCTCACCTCCCTCCATACCAAGTCAATTGCCAAATCTTGCCAGTTTTATTATCCCCTTCTCTCTACTTACATGGCCACCAACACTGGTTCCTGCACTTATCACCTCTTGCCTGGACTATTGCAAAATATCAAGTCAACAAACATTTATTAACTGCCTACTATGTGCTAAGCATTGTGCTAAACCCTGGAGATACAAGTATGAAAAAAGACAGTTCTGCCCTCAAGGAGCTGACAATCTAAAGGAGTTTACAATCTAATACAACACACAAAAGGAAGTTGAATAGAAGGTAGGGAGGAGAAGGTATTGAAGTGGGGGCATAGTGGAGAAGTCAGTCAGAGAAGTTTCAGAGTACTGTAGCCAGGTGAGAAATGAGGAGGTGCCTGAGCTGAGCTTTCTCCTTAAGTGGAGTTCATTGGAGCTATTGTAACACTTTCCTAATCAGACTCCTGTCTTCCAGTCTCTTCTCTCCCTAACTCATCCTCTATACAACTGTAATCTTCCAAAAAGAAAAAGTCTGTATCATTGCCCTCAAGAACCTTTAGTGGTTCCCTATTGACTCTAAAATAAAATACAAAATTCTTCAGGTTGGCATTTGAATACCTCCATAATCTGGCTCAAGTTTACCTTTCCAGGATTATTTCATATTGCTTCCCATCAGCCAGCCAATCTGGCCCTCCTTGCTATTCCCAGAATTTTGCTCTCCTCCCCTCCTCCACCCAACTCTGAACTTTGGCATGGGTTGTCCCCATGATTATAATGTACTTCTTCCTCCCTGCAATCTCTTAGGATCCTTGGTTCCATTCAAGGTTCAGCTCATTCCATTCAAGGTTCAGCTCAAATGCTATCTCTTATGTGAAGCTTTTCCTTTAATTTCCACCCCTCTCTGACAAGCCTCTTCTGATCTTCCTAAGAGTTAGGGTTCTTTTCTTTTTTCAAGTTATAGTATATAAATTTATCTATTTATAAAATCATATCCTCCAATTGACAGGAAACTTTAGGGGGGCAGAATTTTTTATTTGTTTTGTTTTGAGGGGAGGGGGTGATTTTGTTTTTTTTTTTTTCTTGGTTTGGTATCTCCCAGCACCAAGAACATTGCCTTGCATATAATTAATACCAAAAATTCTAGTTGGAGTCCTATCTAGAATTAATGAATTTTTTAAAAAGCATTTATTAAACATTTGCTTTTGTGACCAGCAAAGTGCTAAGCCCTGGAGATACAAATACAAAAGTTTTTAAAATAGTCCTTGTCCTCCCTTGCTCTTCAAAGAAGAGGCAGAAACTATACCCATTGGAGAGTGGTGACCAGTGGTGACCAGAGACTGGTGGTCTCTAAAGTTACTGGAATAGTGATGATGCCCTAGGAGAGTAGATTAATCCATACCCTTTTACACGAAACCCTGAGGGTCTTCCCCTCCCAGACTGATTTTTTTTTTTTGACTAGGTAAAAGAAGCCATTCTTTGCCCCCTTTCTTACCTAGCCTAATCACTGAATGGATGTTACCTCAGTCAAACTAAGACCTGGGCAAGACCTTAGCTTAAAAACACCAAGGTCTCCCACTGCATCCAGGGCCATCTCCAGTTGTTCTGATCTATAGCTGGCCACTTGACCCAGATGGCTCCAGAGGAGAAAGTGAGGCTGATGACTTTGCACAGCCCTCCCTCATTTAAATTTAATTCACTTGCATGTCATGGCATTACCCCCCTGATGTCATGGTCCTCTTCAAGAATGAAAGACAAACAACGACAACAACCCTTCCACATGACCTATATAAGTAGATTGACCAACTCCTCTTATGGGTCATACTCCTTGACCTCAAGGGGTTTACTTTCTAATGGAGGAAGAGCAGGCCTGGAAGGAAGCTGAAAAGGGCCAAGGGGTAGGGGGAGGAAAGGGAAGAGAGGTCCAGTTTGAAGCTGGGTGAGAAAGAAAGGGATGGCTGGTCTTAAATGGAGATTCTAGGAGGAACTATTCAATCAGAGGAAGGGACCACAGGGGCAGAGAGTACCTCCAACAAGTGAATTACAGGCTTGAAGGGATCTTTCATGATAAAGAGGTTTCTGGGGCATTGTGGGAAGTTCAGAAGGCAACTTGAATCCTGACTCTTCCAGAACCCAAAAAGCCTTTCTTTTTCATCTTCTATAGCGCCATCTTGAGGAAGAATAGCTATATCAGGAGGCCAAGCATCAGTGCCAAATTGTACAAAGTCACCCCTCCTCATTGACTGACTGATGTTCCAACTGCTGCTTCTGTGAATTCTGTCCATAACTATCCTTAGCACTGAGCACAGCTTGTACATCTCTGTATGTATATGTCCTTTGACCTGAAGGGCAAGGATTAGGTTTCCCTCACAGCTCTGGTACGTATATAATAATGTGGTCTCCTTATATGCAGTGGACGCTCAGGTAATGCTTGTCAATGATAATTCATCCCAGTAAATAAAAACTCAATCACAATTGTAACATGGGGGAAAAAAAAAAAGGAAGTCAGAGGACCTCATGCTTACTTGACCTTGGACAAATCACTTAGCCCAAATGAAAATGAAGAGGTTGGCCTAGATGGCCTCTGATGTTTCTTCTAGTCGGTCAGTAGTCTAGCATTTATTAAGTGCCTACTAAGTGCCAGGCACTGGGCCAAGTGCTGGGGATACAAAAAAGGCAAAAAGACAGCTGCTGCCTTCCAGGAGCTTACCATCTAATGGGGGAGACAACATGCAAACTATGTACAAACAAGATCCCTACAGTATAAATTGGTGGTAGGTAGTTTCAAAGGAAAGGCTCTAAATCCATTATCCTGTGAATCTTAGCTCTGGATTTAAGCATCAGGACCAATTGATTATCCACCTTCTCTCCCCATAAAGATTTGAGAGACAGCATAGTGTACTTGAAAGATTACTAGACTTCTGGGCAGCTGGGTGGCGCAGTAGATAGAGCACGGACCCTGAAGTCAGGAGGACCTGAGTTCAAATCTAGTCTCAGACACTAGCTGTGTGACCCTGGACAAGTCACTTAACCCCGATTGCCATAAATAAATACAAAGGCAGAGTGTAGGGTGGGATGGGGTGTGGGTGTGGGGAGATAAGTGGTGGTAGAGAAGAAGGCCTTCAATGAGGAACCTGAGGAGACAAAGGAAGAATCCGGAGTGGAAGAATGTCACACAGAAATGAAATGGAGGGGGAGGAATCACTGAACACTCAGAGCTAAGAAACAGATATAGGCCTCCTCTCTGAAAAAGAGGGCACTCTCTGTGTTCTGAAGGGGAAGGGATGCTGTTGCTTATTCTCCAAGGAACAACATCGTGGATCCCTCCATGGAAACTGTAAGGTAAGAGATTAATTGTTCAGTCTGGGTCAAAAGAAGAAGGCTTGTGTAGGTTGGTGAATTGTCAGATAACTTCTACCAGGGCAGCTGGATGTCAAAGTGGACAGAGCACTGGGCTTGGAATCAAGAAAACTCTTCCCGAGTTCAAATCCGGCCTCAGACATTTACTAGCTCTGTGACCTGGGAAAGTCACTTAACTCTGTTTGACTCAGTTTCCTTGTCTGTAAAATAAGCTAGAAAAGAAAATGGCAAACCACTTCAGTACCTTTCTCAAGAAAACCTCCAATAGGATCATGAAGAGTCAGACACGACTGAAACAACCAAACAACAAATCCTATTTCCAGTGATTCATGTGGACATGAATGATCCTTCAGGAAGGAACCTCAGAAATATTGCTAGGTTATGGAGTCCTGGGCAAGAAACCCAAGATCCTGTAATGGAAAACTATTGTGCTATAAGAAATGATGAACAGGCTGACTTCAGAAAAACCTGGAAAGACTTGTATGGACTGATGCTAAGTGAAGTGAGCAGAACCAGGAGAACATTGTACACAGTAATAGCCACATTCTACAATGACTAATATTGATAGACTTAACCCTTCTCAGCAATACAAGAATCTAAGACAACTCCAAAGGCCTCATGATGGAAAATGCTATCCACATCCAAAGAAAGAACTATGGAGTTTGAATGCAGATCGAAGCATACTATTTGCTATTTTTTCTTCTGTTGTGTTTTGTTTCCTCTTTCTTCCTTACGACATGACTAATGTGAAAATATGTTTAATAGAAATGTATATGTATAGTCTATATCAGATTGCATGCCGGCTTGGGGAGGAAGGTGGGGAGGGAGGGGGAAAAATTTAAAACTCAAGAGCTTATGGAAGTGATTGTTGATAAACCAAAATAAATAAATTGAAGGAAAAAAAAGAAACCCAAGACTTTAGGGGTTGACACAGTGGCGGATCCATCATTGGTGTCTATCAAAGGGCAAGGGATTCAGAAGAGAAAGACAGATTTCAGAAGTCAACAACAGCTGGTTCAGATGGTGTTGGAGAACAGGATTTGGATCTCTGGACCATGGCCTAAAATTTAGGAGTGACAGGCCTCTGGCTAAGTAGAGAATACCTCTACCATGGACTGGTAAGAATGTTTCTTCTTGTAGCCTTTAGAAATCTAATCCAAAGGGCTTAAAGCCAACCAAAGGAGAAGGGGGAGGGAGAAAACTGTTTCTGTATGTCAGCTCCCAAGCTACTGTAGATGCCACTGTAGCTACAATGTAGGAAAAGGAGTGGTGGAAATCCAGACATTTACAGGAGACCAAAACTGAGAAGGTAGTCGATTTAAAAAAAAAAAAAAAGACAAAACAAAACATTACTTCAAATATCTATGCGAAGATACAAACTATGGACAGTAAACAGGATGAACTCATGCCAAGAAAGTAAATTTGACTTCGCAGGTTATGATTGATTGGTTGATGATGATGATAGCTAACATTTATATTGCAATTATGTGCCAGGCATTGTGCTAAGTGCTTTAGGTAGCTTTAGGTAGACTGGGTGGCATAAGAGCTGTCACTGGAATATGGCTCTGGAGGGTTATACTTTATCTAAAAGAAACTGGCAAAAAGGATGAGAAGAGGAATGGGAATAAGCATTTACATAGCACCCACTATGTACCAGGCACTCGCCTAAGCGCTTTATAAGTATTATCTCTTTCAATGCTTAAAACAACCCTGTAAGGTAGGTGCTATTATTACTCCCATTTTACAAATGAAAAAACTTAGGTAAATAAAGGTTAAGTTACCTGCCCAGGATCACACAGCTGGTAGGTGTCTGAGGCCAGATTTGAACTTAGATCTTCTTGACTATAGGCCCAGAACCTATACACTGCACCATCTATGTCTCCAATACAGTATAGTATTGCATAGTAAGAAGATACATTTCTAAAGAAATCAAAGAACCAGAGAGGAGAAGCATGGTAGAAAGCGTTTGAGTGAAAATCAACAGAGGCAGAAATGGACATGATACTGTCATAGGAGTCTATCATAGACCACCTTGACAGAAAAAGGAAATAGAAAGGAGCTTGTGGAATAGATCATACCCAGAATATAATTTCCCGAAGATGATTCTCACTAATAAGGAAGATCTAAAAGAGTAGATTTCAAAGGTTGTCAGAAAATAGAGGAAGGATCCCATGGACTAAAAGTTTTATGGGGAAAATCATGGATTTTCCATGGAAAATTTCATGGAAAAGATGGAAAGCTCCCAAGAACAACATTTTGAAGACACAAAACCAAGCAATTTCTATTAGGAGACTGATGTGGGTGCACAATGAGCTCTCCAACCAATTTAGATTTTAAAAAGACATAGAAAATGGAAATATATAGTGGAGGAGAAATATAAAAGCATGGCGCAATTCTATAAGAATAGGACCTGGAGCAACAAAAAGAAGATGTATGTATTTGTTTTAAAGAAAATTCAAGTGTTTTGCATGATTACACAGAGTGGGTGGGGAGGGAGGAAGGGAGAAAATTTAGAACCCAAAGTTTTAAAAACAAATGTTAAAATTGTTTTCACAGGCAACTGGGAAATAAGATATACAGGCAATGGGGTATAGAAATCTATCCTGCCCTACAGGAAAATAGAAGAAATAGAAGGGGAAGGGAATAAGAGAAGGAGCAGGGAGGGGGGAGATAGAAGGGAGGGCAAATTAGTAGAAGGGGTATTCAGAATGCACATCATCTTAGAGTGGGGGGAGGGACCAGATAGGAAGAAAATTTGGAACTCAAAATCTTGTGGAAATGAAAGTTGAAAACTAAAAATAAATAAATTTAAAAAAAAAGAAAATGAAGTATGAGCAACAACAATCTAACATCGAGTATATAAAATAATACTTCTTGTAGTCCTAAAACCTAGTTTTCTAGTTTTGAAAGCAACCTACTATCTTAAAGTTTCTAAGATTTGGTATTAGTTGGTGTTGTTATTCATACCATTCATATGTTGTAGATTTGGATCGTGCCCCGTCTAGTTATTCTCTTTTCTGGACTGAGGAGCTTTTACTGCCTAAGGTCAAACTCTTTTCCTTTATGTAGTCTCAGCTATACTCCATGAACCCTTCCAGTGCTTTCCCTTTTCTTATGACCTTCCCTAATCCCAAAAGGTCCTTTACCTCATTTTATCAGTAGAAATATTTCATATATTCATTGTTCAAATCAAATGGAAATTCCTCCATGATTCCACCAGATCAAATGTTAATTCTTCTATGGTGCTACTAGGTCAAATGTCACTTCCTTTATGGCCAAATTTGACCACCAGTTTCAAATCCCACTTCTTCCTCTCTGTCTTTCTACCTGTAAGTGAGTTCTGTCATCTCAGGTCAGTCATGATACTTTATAATTCTCTCTTGCATTTATTACATATTGCCTTGTATTAAAACTATTTGTGCACATTAAAAAAAAAGAAAATATAAGGAAGTATGTATAGAATAATTATATATATATGTGTGTGTATATATGTGTGTGTATGTGTATAGATATGTACATATATGTGTGTGTATATGTACATACATACATTATACACACATATACACATATCTATTTGTGTCTAATGGTAGCCATCTCTAGGGCAGGGCTTGGGAGAGAAGAAAAAAAATTACATGGTAATTTTGTTGGATATCTGAAAGGAATAGCAAGTTGTGCATAGCAGATTTGCAGCTTCATGTATAATCATCTTTTTTTGTTATATCATGTTATGGAAATGCTTGTTTTATTCTATAAATTAAAAATAAAAGAAAAAAAGAAAATTCAAAAAAGGAAGATCATTAAAGAGGTAATAGGACTTTGGCTCAGCATACAAAAATGCTGACAAGTAGAAGGCTGAGCTGCTTGACACTTATTTTACATGGGCTTTCTACGCCAAGAAGAATGACCTCTGAACTGGAAAAATAGAACAAAAATGGCTAATAGGGAGTTGATACCCAAGGTTAGTTAAGAGACATAGTGCCTAGCTACCCAAGGGAGTTCAAGTCATGAAGTCCAGAGGAACTGCACCCTAGGCTCCTCCTGAAAGAGCTGGCAGATGTGATTTCTGAGCCATGGTCAGTAATATTTGAAAGATCATAGAGAATGAATGAAATACTATGGGCTTGGCAAATATCCCAATATTCTATCAAAGGAAAAGAGAGAATGCAGTCTACAAACCCTAAGACAGAGATCTTGAATTCTTATCCTGGCAAAATTCTAAAAGGTGTTATTAAGAGGTTAGTAAACATCTAAAAGGAAGTGATGACCACAAAGAGATCCCTTCTTCATTAAGAAGAGGTCATGCCAAACAGAATTTACAGGGGCAGCTAGGTGGCACAGTGGATAGAGCTCCAGCCTTCAAGTCAGGAGGACGTGAGTTCAAATCTGGCCTCAGACACTTAACACTTACTAGCTGTGTGACCCTAGGCAAGTCACTTAACCCCAATTGCCTCACCAAAACAAAACTGGATTTACATACTTTTTAAAATAAGGTGTAACTCCCTAGCAAGAATTACTAAACTCTGACTTAGTATCAAGGGAATTTAGCAAAGAGTGTGGGAATTCCACCCAACAAGCATTTAGTAAAGGCTTTCTGTTCAGGAAGCATTATGTTTAGTGTGAGAGATACAAAAACAATTAATGAAAACAACCCTGCACTCAAGGAACTTACATTCTCCTGGTTAGTTTCTCATGCTATTCTTTTGTAAAGGATGAAGAGATCTGGGATAAACAATAGTACAGTGCTTAAGTCACTAGTGGATGAAATCAGAACTAGTGGACAAGACTGAGCCAAAACAAATCATTAATAATTTAGTGTAAACTTGGAAGGAGGTCTTCAGTGGAGTGCCCCAAAGCACTTCCCTGTCTCCCCTGATGTTTAACATATTTTTATTAATGACTTGGTAAAGGCATACAGATGAGATAAAGTTGGGAAGGGTAGTTAACACACTGGATGGCAGAGTCAAGGTCCAAAACATTCTTAATAAGCTAGAACACTGGGCTGAATCTTTTCACTCATTTCTCAACTCTTTGCAATCTGATTTTCAATCTCATCACTCAAGTGAAACTATGTACAGGGGACAAACAGTAATAGATAGACAATGACCTAGGCTCAAAGTTGAATGGGAGGAGGATAAACAGACTGAATTGCCTTTGGAAAATTGCAAAGCTCCACTACTAATCCCATTTCCTATGAAAGCAAAGGCCCATCTTTTAATACTAATATTATACAAATAGCAGGAAAACATGGCATGCAACTGCTTTTGAAGAAATAAAAAGTGCGTAATGTCATGTTGACAGCCGTAGGGCTCTACTGGTACCATCAAAAAGTCAAGAGAAGGGGAAGAAAGCCTCTTAAGATGTTGAGTAGAACCCCAATGAAGAATTCAAGAGAGAACAAGATTCAGACAGGATAGGCAGGCCTAGATAAGTTGCAGCCTATATTCATAGCTACTCTCAAGTTGATTAATTCATAGATCCCTTTGAGTATTTGTGTATTTATCTCCAGCTGCCTACCCTAGTGTCTGGCACATAGTTGATTGATTGAATTTAATAATATTACATTTAATTGAGTTACACTTGTGTTTTGAAAAAAAATCAACTTCACAAGTACAAGATGAATTAAATAAACACGTTGTCTGAAAATAGATCTGGAGATTGAGCGGCCTTACTGACCCAATGTTAGTCAACAGTGTGTTCCAGAAACCAAACAAACTGATGTTTATTGTTCGGTGGCTTCTGACTCTTCGTGACCCTATTTAGGGTTTTCTTGGCAAAGATACTGGAGTGATTTGCCATTTCCTTTTCCAGCTCACTTTACAGATGAGGAAACTGAGGTAAATAGGATTGAATGACTTGCCTGGGGTCACTAGTCCTGAGGCTGGATTTGAACTGGGTTCTTCCTTACTCTAGGCCTGGGGCTCTATCCACTACACCACCTAGCTGCCCAGTGCAAGCTTAGGTTGCAATTAAAGTTGCATAGTGTCTAGGATTAAAGAAGAAATAATAGCACTGTACTCTATCCTGGTGAGAACACATGTGGAGTATTAGATTCAGTTCTGGGCACTACATTTTGAGGAGGACATTTGTAGTACCGCTTCCAAAGTCATTTCTCTAACTCCCACTTTCACTGGTAGGTTGGGTCCCCATAGAATGGCTTACTACTGTTCCCCTCAAGGTTCTAGGGTATAGACCCAAGGAATTGGGGTTTCTAATAGCATAGCTCCCGAGCCCCTAACCTGTATGCTCCGCATAATCAATCAGAATCAGTTGAACTCCACTGGCTTTTAGAAAAGGGATTTACTGATAATATTCAGCAAGAACAATAGTTATAAAAATATTTTCCCCATACTGGAGGCTTACTCTCTTCTTGTGCACCCAAGGGTAGGGTAGGTTCAAACTTAAAGTACAGTAGCCTTGAGACACATATGTAGAGAACACACATGGCAAGAGAGTACCACCCCCAACTCCTGCTCTTTTTCTCCTTTGTGGCATCCTTGTGAGGTTCTCTTTATGTCTGTCTGTGCTGGGCTCTAAGGATTGGTGCCTAGCTGATGCTTCATTCTGTCACTAGGGGTCATGACCCCTGAAGCTGCCTCTGTCCTGGAGTGACTGTCTTTGCTACATCCATATGCAGGCACTTACTCTCTTGGCCCCTATTGCTACTGCCTCAGGTAGGTTCCACTACCAACTCTAGTTTCCACCTGGATCTCAGATGATTCTTCTGATGTTTAAAGGTCCACAACATTGCAACTTGATCAGTTTTGTCTCCAGATATTCAGTTACGTAAGGGCAGGAAGAATAAACACAAAAGAAACGGAAGAGCCATGTGCCCATGGCAGTCAAGTATGAGTAGGACCGTTTCTCTAACTCGGTACCTCAAAACAGTTCTTACCTTGGAAGGAAAAGACTGAAGGATCTGCAATCATTCCTTTTGTATGTGATCTCAGGACTGATTTAGAACTTTCTGCATCATCAGTCCTTCTAATTCCTCAGTCAGTCAGAAGACTACGTCATCATAGAGAATCAGTTCCTCAGTTATACATGGCTAGAAAGGGCCCCCCAAAGTTCCATGTGTTGGATTGGAATCAGTCAAGGAATAATCTGTGTGTGCATGGTTGGTATAACCCACCAGGAAGGGCAAATCTGAGCATGCTCTAAGAACTGGGGCTTTATTAGCTAGTCCCCTCCATTACACGCTGATAAGCTAGAGTATCCAAATTGTGAAGTGAATATGAATATCATTACTATTAGGATAGGTTGCCCAAACTGGGGAGTTTTAGCCTGGAAAAGTCTCAGAATTAGAGGTGTTCAATAGTTGTATTCAAGTGTTTGTTGACTTTCAGTGAGTGGAAGAACAATTAAATGCCCAAGTTCTGTTCACCTCCAGAGGAGGTGAAAGTTACAAAGAAGCAGATTTCACAAGAAAGAACCTCTTAACTATTAAAGCTACCCAGAAGTGAAGCGAGCTGCCTCAGAAGGTAGACTGGGGATGCACCCCTCATTTTGTTTTATTTCTAGTTCAATTTTATCTTTTTCTTCTGTCCGAATTCTCTCCCTCCCAATTCTTCCTCCCTCTATCCTATTGAGAAAGCAAGAAAACAAAACCTCTGTTACAAATGTATAGTGAAGCAAAACAAATTCCCACATTGGCCACCTCCAAATGTTTTTGTTTGTCCAAAGTTCCTAAGCCCCTAAGTCTTTCAAGTTGCCTTTGTAATATTGCTGTTATGGTATAAATTGTTCACTTGGTTCTGCTCACTTCATTTTGCATCAGTTCTTATGGGTCTTCCCAGATTTCTCTGAAATCATCCTTTTCATTTCTTACAGCATAATAGTATTCCATCACAATCATATACCACAACTTGTTTAGCTATTCCCCAATTGATGGGCAACCTCTCAGTTTTTTTTATTCTTGGCCACCACAAAAAGAGTTGCTATAAACTTTTTTTATACATATGAATTTTTTTTTAATCTTTCTTTATCTCTTTGGGGCATAGACCTAGTAGCAGTATTGCTAGGTCAAAGTTTAATAGCACAGTTTTAATTTACACAGTTTAATAGTTTTTTGGGCATAGTTCCAAGTTACTTCACAGAATGCTAGACCAGTTCACAGTTCTACCAAGGGTGCATTAATGTACCTGTTTTCCCACAGCCCCACCAGCATTTGTCATTTCCCTCTTTTGGGGGTCAATTTTGCCAATCTGATGGGTGTGGGGTAAAACCTCAGAGTTGTTTTAATTTGCATTTCTCTAATTATTAGTGACAGAGCATTTTCTCATATGGCTACTGATAGATTAGATTTCTTCCTCTGAAAACTCCCTATTTCTATCCTTTGATCCCTCCCACTACTTTTAAATAATAACTTTATTTAGAGAGCATTTTGCAGTTACAAAGATCTTTTGCACATATTATTTAATTTGATCTTCATGTCAATTGTATGAGGTAGCTAGTGCAAAGGTTATGATCCCTATTTTTATAGAGCAGCTGTGGGGAAAGATTCTAGGGCCCAGAGCAATACTGGGTGTTCCAAAAGTCTTAGTGCCTTGAGCTTAAAACTGCTTTAAAAAAACAAGATTAAAACTGTACTAAACGTTTTGGAACACCCTGTAGATTCCTTTACCTCCAGGAAAGCTAGAGCTTGGGGGTGTGGGGGAAGGGTTCTAGTTTAGAAGAGATAGAATCACACCTTCTACCCTTCCCCCAAATCTGTGCAGTTGGTTGGGGGCCTTAAGGATCAAAGCCACCTTCCCCTCAACTCCCTGCCTGGCCATACCCTTGTCATTGGTTCCTGTCCTGAGGTGAGGTGGGGGATGGCAGGGAGAGGGCTGCTTTGAAGAAACAAAGGCTCAAAACAAAGTGATTTCCCCAGAGTCACCCGATTTCTGAGTCTTATTGTTGGACTTAAACTAATGTCTTCTTATATATCCATATATATGGATATATAAGCTCCTCATCTGTAAAATGGGAACAAGAATGTTGGCAATTCCATCATCACAGGGTTACTGTGATGTGATAGTGCTTTGTAAACCTTCCATTGTGTGGAAACTATAGCGCTATAAAGTGTAGGAGTTATTATAGATAGATAGGTTCATTCTGAGGAGAGTCTCAATTATTAAAGATCTAGTAAAAGGAAAAACATAAATATCTGAGCTTCCTGCAGTTGAGAGGGATTAACCACACAACAATTACAGAAAAACTGAAGGTGACACTGAGTTCTCCTTCAGAGGAAACATTAAAATTGTCTCAGCACAAGATGCAACTGGAGATACATTAGTTATGACATTTTCATCTGGGATCATAGAGCCAAAGGATCACAGGGACCTTCAGGCCTGGACAGGTGATTGCAGGGAGCTAATGGCCACATGCAGTGTGCCTTTGGTGCCCTCATCCAAGCAAATGTTGAACCCAAAGGAAAGTCCTGAGGTACCAGGAAAAGAGAAGAAATCCACAAAGGCAGTGAGCACAGATTCCGGGTCTAGTTGGTACTAAAGGCAGGAGACATCCTCAGCAAGTCCCACTGTTAACTGACAACTAAGCTGTCCAGGGAGGAGCCCCTAGTCTGGCAGATTTTGGATCCAAAATGATCACAACAGCCTAGAATACTGAGATGAAATGGAAAAGATACCATTTGCTAGGGATATAGCATCAGGTGACCAAGGTGAGGGTCAGCACCCCTTTCTGTCCTGTCCCACCCAATTCAGGGAAACAGAAGAGAGGGAGGAGATTGAAGTAACACCATGTTGCCCAATCCATAGTAGGTGAATAGTGGTGCATCAGGGAATACCAGGTGAGGGACAAGTTAGACACAGAAATGAACTATTTCACAGGGAGATTATCAGAGGAGGGAAAAGGGTTGCAGATGCCTATCTTTCACAAGTACAGCAACTTTGTACCACACAATACGGGGTTGGGGAGGAGGCGGGGGAGGGGAGGCTGAAATTGTGATATCATTTATTTGAGGAAATCCTGGTATGGAAACACCCTCAGCCACTGCCAATAATTTACCTTCCCTGGAACTTAGTTTTAGACAATTGCCCAAGGCTACTAAAGGCTTAAGTGGCTCTCCCAGGCTCACATAGCCAGTACTCATCTGGATAGCAACCCAGATCTTCTAATCTCCAAGACCAGCCTTCTATCCAATACATATGATCCCTTATTGTACTATTTCTTACGTGGGGGATTGACAAGAGAGTTCTCTGATCAGTTTGATCAGTTTACAGTGTGCAAGTGAATTTTTGGAACTTTTGAGAGTACCTTCATTTGATATACTATCACTGAAGAGAGGAGGACATCAGAGGCAGCTGGGTGGTACAATGGATTGAGCACTGGATTTTGAGTCAGGGAGACCTGAGTTCAAATCCTGCCTCAGACATTAGCTATATGATCCTTGGCACGTCACTTGCTTTCTCTCAGCCTCCATTTCATCATCTGTAAAATACAGTTAATAATAGCACCTACCTCACAGAGTTGTTTTGAGGATCAAATGAGATAATGTATGTAAAGCCCTTTGCAAACCTATATAAATAGTAGCTATTATTATTATATCTAAGTGACTGAGGCTGCTCCAGAGATAAGTTGGCTGGCTCCCACAGTGGCTGGTCAGACTGTGTGGGAGGAGCCTCTCCTTTGTGCTGGCCCATGAAAGGGACAAACAAATGCTTCTGCTCTTTTTTCCCCCTTTTGCCTTCCTATCCCCCACTCTCTAGAGATCCTGAGAGAACATTAGAGCTAGAAACAGACAGGGGTCCTTCCTGATGGAGAAGTACAGAGAAGAGGTGCCCATACACTCTCCCACATGGCTTTACAGCATAGTTTCTTGGCCCCAAGTTCCTGTCCATAGCTTTGCAGAGGCAGGGGCATGTCTCAGCCTGAAAACAGCTGTGGGAAGAGGGACCACATGACTATTCGGGGAGGGTTCCTGAACCCTAGCATATTAGAGAGAGGAGTGGGAATTTTGGGGGCAACACAATCCCCAAATCTAGCCTCTTAGCTCAAGAATGGGGAGTTTCTAGGTAGTACCAGTCTACTAGCAATTACAAGTTTGAGAGTTCTGGAATCCAGCCTTCTAAAGAGAGATGGGGAATTTTCCTAGGCAGTACTAGCCTCTTGGGGGAAAAGAGGATAATACCCATAGTCCCTGAACCTGGACAGCAATCAACTAACATCACAGGATGGGGGAAGCGAGACACTTGGATTTTGCCTTCCATTACTACTATGAGTCATTTGGAGACTAAGGGGTCCTATGGAAAGGGGATTGCCTGTTTAGCAGTTCCAAGTACATTTCCTTTCTGGTGGGGGTCTGGGTCTTCAGGGTGGCTGGATGCCTACATAGGGCCTTGGGAATAAAAGGGAGACTCACCGGAATATTAGGAGACTCCTAATCAAGAAATTCCAATTTTGTGTCTTTTACAATGGGAGTCCAAACCATATAGAGGTGTTATGAGTATAAATGATTTTAGGGGGTTGTAAAATGTGGGGGGTGTAAAATGGGGATCATAATAGCACCTATCTCCCGGGGTTGTTGTGAGGTCCAAATGAGATAACTTTCATAAAGTGCTTAGCACAGTTCTTGGCTCATGTTGTCAGTCGTGCCCACCTCTTCATAACTCCATTTTGGAGTTTTCTTGGCAGAGATACTGTAGTGGTTTGCCATTTCCTTCTCCAGCTCATTTTACAGATGAGGAAACTGAGGCAAACAGGCTTAAATGATCTGCCCAGGGTCACACAGCTAGTAAGTATCTGAGACTGGATTTGAGCTCAGGTCTTCCTGACTCCAGGTCTGGCACTCTATCCACTGTATCACTTAGCTGCTCCTCTTGGCACATAGTAGGTGTTTAATAAATGCTTGTTACCTTTCTTCAATTGTTCCTAAAATGGCATGAATTTGAGCCCGCATTAGGGGGCCCACCACCTGGGGGTGGTGGGAAGAAACAGGGCTCATAGGAGGAGGAGAATTACATTGATTATTTATGGGTTATATGGTTTTGCATGTCTGTAGAGTGAAATAAATGGTTGCACCTGATAAATGTATTGTTACCTTGAGTGTTTGTATAGCATCTAGATACATTTTTACCCGTATGTGGGGGAGAACTAGACAAGAGCAATATCTAAATTGTATTCTGAGATTTCCCAGAAGGTAGGAGTAATATGAGCCAAGGAGAGAGTGATTTTTTGGGGCTATCCCCAAGATCCTGCAAAACCTGGACATGGTTTTTATAAACCTGAGGAGAATTAGGCTATGAATTATACTTTATTGTTCCCTATTATGGGAGCATTTTACATTGTTTCCCTAACTAGTCTATGACCTTAGGCAAATCACTTAACTTTTTTGGGTTTCCTCAAATATAAACTAAAGGGATTATAACAGAGTTGGCTTCCAACTCTAAATCCTATGGTCCTATGGACTCCCTAAAGACAGAAACTCTGAGACAGAGAATCCAAGTTCTGCTCTAACACCTGTAGTGATGGAAATCAAGTTACCTCCCAAGGTTACCCTTAGGAGGACTTAGCTGAATTGCTCTAATTGTTAGAAAGTTCATTATATTGAGTTGAAAACTACCCCTGCCCACTGGCCCTTGTTCTGCCTCTGGAACCACATAACATAAATTTAATCAAATTTCCCTATTGTAAGGTCTGGGCATACTTGTTATAGTATAAAAGCCCTTCAGATATTGGAAGACAGCGGTCATGCTATTCCTTCTCCTCTCCACTCCATCTATGTTCTCTGGGCAAAACATCTCTAGTTTCCTCAGACAACCATCAGAGATAATGGCAATTAGTTCCATCATCCTCTGGTTTGCCCTCTTCTAGACATGTTTCTTTGTCTACCAATCAATTACTGCACATTTATAAAATACATCTTAAGCACTGTGCTAGGCACTAGAGATAGAAATACAAAATGGAGACAGTCCTTGTACTCAAGAAATTTCTACCTTACTGAGAGGGAGGCAACATATTCATAGATAAGTAAATAAAATACATAAACAACAACATCAACAAAACTATTGGGAAGGGGTGAGCTTTCTCAAATGAGGGGTCTCAGCATTTCAGGTTTAGGGGACTAGCCTATGCAAAGACATGGAGGCTGGAGATGCAATGTTGATTATGGGAAGCAGTAAGTAAGCAAGTTTGGATGGAACATAAAGCATGTAATGGGAATAATGTATAATCAGCCTGAAAAGGTAGGCTGGGGCAAGACTGTAAAAAGCTTTTTAATGCCAACAAAGGAGTCTGTATTTTATCCTAAAGGTACTAGGGAGCCACTGAAGCTTCTTGAATAGGGGAATGACATGGTAAGACTTGCATCTGAGGAATATCATTTTATCCAGGAGGACATGATATCTGTTTTCACAAAAGGCTGCCTTATGGAAGAATTAGATTTAGTATTATAGATTTGTTTGGAAAGGACCTCAAAGGTCTCTCTCCACCTGACCCCACCCCATCCCAACACCTTTTATAGATGAGTAAAAGGAAGCCCAGGGAACCTTAAATGACTTGCCCAAGATCAAATAGTAAGCAACAGACACAGGATTCGAACCCAGGTCCCCTGACTCCCAGAGACTTCTTTCCAATGTGCCACCCTGCCTCCTGACTTGTTTGGCTTGGCCCCCAGAAGAAATAACCAGGAACGGGGCAGAAGTGATTATAAAGAGCTAACATGGCTTTATCAAGAACAGGTCATACTAGACTAACCTCATTTCCCTTTTTACAGGGTTTCCACACTGACAGTTCAGGGGAATGTTGTAGATATAGTTTGCTTACATTTTAGTGAAGCATTTGATGAAGTTTCTCTCACGCTACTCCCTTGAAAAATGTACAGAGTTGTGGACAAGATGATAGGACAGTTAGATGGATTCAGAGCTTTTTGAACAACCAGGTTCAAGGAAGTCACCACTAGTGGTCTGGTATCAGTTTGGAAAGAGATCTCCATTGGACTGCCTCTGGAATCTATGCTTTGTGCTTAACAATTTTAATTGATGGCTTAAGAAAGGGCATGGATGGGACATGCTAATCAAATTTGCTGATGGCACAAAGCCAGGAGGGATAATTGTTTCAGATGACAGATTCAAAATCCAAAAAGAGCTAAAGAGGCTACAGCACTGCACTGAATCCAATTAAGATAAAATTTAATAGAGATAAATGTAAAGTCTGATCCTAAGGTCCAAAAAATCACTTCACAAGTACCAGATAGCAGGAGCTATCACTACACAACAGTTCATCTGGAAAAGATCTAGGTATTTTAGTGGGTCTCAAGTTCAATTTGAGTGAACAATGCAGCCCCCAAAGATAATGCAGGTTGCTTGGAGAAAAGTATAGTGTCCTGGAAGAGGAAAGTAATAGTCTAGCATGCCCTCATCTGTTCAGACAACACAAACATCTAGAATATTGTGTTCAGTTCTAGATAACACATTTAAGGAAAGGCATTGAGTATCCTGAAGAGAGCAACTAGAATGCGGGCTCAAATTCATGCCATTTTAGGAACAGTTGAAGAAAGGTAACAAGCATTTATTAAACACCTACTATGTGCCAAGAGGAGCAGCTAAGTGATACAGTGGATAGAGTGCCAGACCTGGAGTCAGGAAGACCTGAGCTCAAATCCAGTCTCAGATACTTACTAGCTGTGTGACCCTGGGCAGATCATTTAAGCCTGTTTGCCTCAGTTTCCTCATCTGTAAAATGAGCTGGAGAAGGAAATGGCAAACCACTACAGTATCTCTGCCAAGAAAACTCCAAAATGGAGTTATGAAGAGGTGGGCACGACTGACAACATGAGCCAAGAACTGTGCTAAGCACTTTATGAAAGTTATCTCATTTGGTCCTCACAACAACCCCGGGAGGTAGGTGCTATTATGATCCCCATTTTACAGTTGAGAAAATTGAGGTTGTGACTTACCCAGGATCACACAGCTAGTAATTTGAAGTTAGGAAGATGAGTCTTCCAGACTCCAAGCCCAGAACTGTATCCATGGCACTCCTGGTTGAAGGGATGGGTGTGTTGAGCCTGGATGAAGTGAAGACTCGTGGGTAGGGATGGAGGTATCGGACCATAGCTGTGCTCAAGCATTTAAAGCACTCATGTGGAAAGGGGATTCAATTTATTCTCCTTGGCCTCATAGGAGAGAAGTAGGAGTAATGGGTGGACATCTGGAAGAGGCAAGTTTAGGCATCTTCATGTGAGGAAAACTGTCCTAAGAATTGCAGTTCTCCAAAAGTAGGAACTGCCTCTAACTACACGATAGGACTTTGGGCAGGTCACTTTTCTTGTTTGGGCTCTAGTTTCCTCATCAGCAGTGAAGGAGTTGGAATGGATGTTCTCTGAAATCTCTTTCATTGCTAAATTTGTGGTCCTACAACACACGGTTTCCCTCTTCCTGAGGGCCTTTAAGCAAAGGCTGAATGGCCACTTGTTAGGTGTGTTGGAGAGGGGAGTCCTGTGCAGGTATGGGTTGGGCTAGATGGTTTCCAAAGTCACTTCCCCTCTAAGATTTTGTGATTCTGTACACAGTACCTTGGAAAAGACGGGCATCATAGAGCATCAGTCCTGAAAGAGGGATTATCTGGGCTAATCCCCTCATTTTACAGATTAAGGAACTGAGTCCCAGTAAGGTTCCAGAGGTAATGGGGTTGGGGTGGGGAGCAGGATTAGAACTTGCTAGAAAAGCAAGTCAGAAAGACTCCAAATCCAGTGCTTTCTCCTCCATACTCACTCCGAACTCTGGGACAGAAATGACCTTGCGTTTCTTTTGACTTTGCATTTTTAATCCACCTTCAACCCCCTAAGGTATTCTTGCTCTTTACTACCTACCCCCTGAAGTCTGAAGCCCCTACAGGAGGAGAGCATTCAGCAGTTGGGTTTTTAAATAATACGAAATATGCCCTTTGGACTATCATGCAAGGGAAAGAAATAGTTGGCAAACATATAAAAAAGGAAATATTTTGTTTCATCCGCCACTGAAAAGTAGACAGAGCAAGACTTGCTCTTGCCATTCCACAGAGGGGAAAGCTAAGGCCAGTGATTTGAAGTGACATACTGGGCTCTCCAGCTGACTGACTCTGCCTTTCTCTTCTTCCTCCGTCCCCCCTTCACTAGGGGGAGACTGTCTCCTCGAGACCGCAGTGGGCCTGGTTTGGGAGGCAGGGGCAGTTTGGAATGACCTCAGCTGGGCCTCTGGGCTTCCACTGCTCTTAAGGGAGATGAATTCAGAGGGGTCTGGTCAGGAGGGAAAGTGATGTGTTCCTGAGCAAAGTGAGGGATGAGTGTGTGTATTACACTTACATGTAAGTGTGTGAGAGAGACTGGGTGTGTCAGTGGATGTGACTATGTGTGTGACTGTGTCACTGAGTATGGCTGGCAGAGTCTGTGTGTCAGTGTGAATGCATCACTGGGTGTGCCTATGAGTAAGTAAATGAGTGTGTCACAGGGTGTCTGTTTTCAAGTTATGTCCCATCCCCCTGCCTTCTCCCACCCATTCCCCTCCCCTCCCTCTCCTGGACTGGACTCATTGAATGAGACTGGCAATAGATTGGGGGTGACTTTGATCTTTGGTGGCCCCCTCCAACTGCATAGATAAGGGATGGGGTATGGAAAGTGGAAGGTGTGGTTCTGTCTCTCCAGGCTAGATTTTCCCCCCACAAGTCTCAGCTTTCTTTGGGGTGGAGTCTGTTGCTCTTGGTCTCTAGAATCCCTCCCCACAGCTGCTCCCCAGCTGCCAGCTCCACCCGAAGCAGCTGGCAACCTGGCGAAGATATGACTGTAGAGTGGGCCCCCTCTACTCATCCCCTAAACCCTTTGAGCTCAAGATGGGCACACACACAAAAAAGCTTGGCATCAAGAGATGGGGGAAGAGATCAACTTCCCCTCCCACCCCCCACCCTTGGCACATCTGGGTAACAGGAGTATCTCCCTTTCATGGTCAAGTGGAAGAGGAGGGAAAGGAGAGGAAAGAGACCTTGTGTGGCTCAGTACATCAAACACTGGACCTGGAATCAGGGAGGTCTGGGTTCAGATCCCATCTCTGATGCTATCTGGGCAACCATGGGTAAATCAATCAAATCGTCTTTTTCCTCATATGTAAAATTGGGTTGATATATACTTGACAGGAGGGAGTAAACTTAAGAGTCCCTCTGAGCATGTGCATATGATTTTGTGGGGTGTGTGCGACAGGCAGGAAGCCGTATGAAGCATGCCGGTCTCTTACAGGTTGCTTGGGGTCTCTAGGCTTGTGTATAAGAGGGAAGTACCCTTCCTTGCTGAGGATATAAATCCCCTCCCCCTTCCTCTTGAGCTAGAGATCTGGCAAAACTCCTGAGTTTGGTATATATCCATCCCGTGGGCTGTAGGGCCAAGGGCAAACCTACTGAGTGGGACTTCCCCCCATTATGGATAGTCCTCCATCCATGACAGCTGGCCTTAGAATGCACAGGATCCTTTCTTCCCATGAAGAGAGCAGCTGGGCAGAGAGGAGGAAGTAAATGCAATCCCCTTGGATCTTGCTCTCATCCTTACAGCTGTCCCGTACTTTCTAGGGAGCAGCATAAGGGCTAAGAAAGGAGCCCCCCAAGAGAAGCTCCTAATGGCATGGACTCAGATTAGCCCCCAAATGTGTAAGAAACAGGTGAAGTGGGACAAAAAGTAGGGAGTGAAATTGAGTACCTACTCTGTGCCAGGCACTGTGCTAAGAGCTGGAAGAATTTATTTATTCACTCTTCCCAATGGCCAGCTTTAGGGGCCATTCCCTGGGGCCCCACCAAATACTCTCCAAGAAAGCTGTTTCTTGGTGTGGAAGGATGGGGCAGGCCAATAGTTCCCACACTTCCTTTCTGCTCCCTTCCCCACCCCCAAACCCTGAGTCATCCCTTCAGCCCCACAGGAAAGGGTGGAGTTTTTTGGCCAAGAGCCAGACTGCCTGGGTCCTCTCTTAGCCCAGCTGGTCTGGGTGTGTGTCCATCCCCCCCACCAAATCTGGGTCCAGCCCTGAGGCCTGTACTGAGTCAGGGCCTAAGGAGGCCCTCAGGGGATCAAAACTGCACTGGCCAAAGACGAGTGGAGGAAGGGGTATATGAGAGGAGTAAGTGTTGGTGTGGGTTGACTCAGAGCAGGCCAGGAGGTGGCCTTGGACAAGGGGCTTTCTCTGGGCCCAGGGCTCAGCTGGATAGACTAGGGATCTCAGGGTCCAACAATACCCAGATCTTCAGTCTAGCCAGCAGGTCTTGTGGTTCTTTTGTTTTCTTTTTTGGTGGGGGGAGGAGAAAGGGAGACTGATAAATGTGTTAAGTGGCAGGGAGAAGCCACACTGTTTCCAGACTTATTTTGACTGTAGCACCAACACCAGCCCAAACCTGAGAGCCTCTGGCCGCCATCCTGTGGCAATGTACAGGTGGCAACAGCTTTCCCCTCTTCCAACCCAAGAGTAACCAAACCAGGGACAAGAAGGAAGTGAAATCTCCCAGAATCTCTGAATTGGAGGGGATCAACAACACAGCAGACAAGTGGTCATCCACCTTTTACAAGAAAATGACAAGTGAGGTCCACAATCTCCTGAGGCTGTCCATTCTATTTTCTTTGTCCCAATAACAAACCAAACACCTTCTTCCCTCTAGCTGACATGCTCAGAATGAGGGCTCTCTTTTTGGGGGTGGAGATGAATAGGGTAGGGTGGGAAAGAATGGTTTTGTGTTCCATGGAATCACCCACCAGTCTTATTCCCTTATGTTATAGATGAGGGAGCTGGGGCATAGAGAAGGGCAAGGTGATCTGCCCAAGGTCACACACTGAGTTACTGGCAGGTAGGAAACCCTTCCTCGAACCTAGGTCTACAGATTCCCATTGGCTCTTTTCACTAGGCCAGCTTTTTTTTTTTCTTTTTTAAACCCTTTTTGTGCCAAGGACTCTCAAAACCCTTCTCTCTCATCTGACTGGTTAGTTCTAAGAAGTACATTGGTACAGACAAGCAGCCTTCAAATCAGCCTCTCCCCTTCTCTCCCTAGCCCACCCCAGTCCACTGGGAAGCCCCAGGGAAAAGGAGGCTGGTGGGGCTGAGGCATCAGGAGGAGCACTCACAGAAGTCTGCCATCATGTTTATTAGAAGGTTGGATTTGGGTGTGTGCTCTAAAACGGGTTACAGAATAAATACCTGTGCCTTTAGAACAGGAAGTCCACGTTTTATACAAAGTGCTCATTACAGGAAGTTGCAGCGTCAAAATCCGGGAAAGGAGTGAGAGCAGGACAGCCCTGCCCCCACCCATCCCTAAGATCTCAACTAGGCCTCTCTCATTATTATTGGTATTTGTCATCATTGTCAGAGTCCAGGCCTGTGGTCAGAGTCCCTTCCTCTCCCCCTGTCCAGGGCATGGAAGGCTCCTGTTATTTCATTATGTCCATAGATCCTGCTCTGTGCCCAGAAGATGCCAAAAGCTGTGTGAGAAGTGGCCTTTGAACTCAGGGAAAAGGAAGGGGAAAAAAATCATTCTTGGCTTAAAAAAAAAAAAAAAAATTCAACAAAAAAAAAAAACCACACACAATCTACGGGGTCATCTCTTACTGAATCAGTGATTGACCTTCCCAAAAGAAATTGAAGGTAGAATCAGCCCAGCAGGCACCAGCCCCTCCAGCCACAGCCGGGCTGGGGGTTGGGGTTGGGGGTGGGGCACCACAGATCCTTCCAGCGGAGGGGGGGCCCAAGGAAGAGGCGTAAGGAGGGGAATAGAGAAACAGAGACAGAGAGACACACCCCTCTTGGAGTGAGGCACCTTTGAAGCTACAGAGAGCCCCAGCCTAGACCCCCAAGTCCGGTGATCTTCTTGGCTTCCAGCAAATTTGTATAAAACCCCCCCAAGAAAATGAAAATAAAAATTGAAAGAAAATGGGAGGAGGGGGAGAGAAGCCATCAAAGGAAAAGAGGAAGAATAGGGGCTGCAAAATTGAGGGGCTGACTGGGGGTGGCCCAACAGCCCCCCCAGTCCCCCCACTTAGCCCCGGTGTTAACTCGTGACGTAGTGTTTGGTGGACGGCTGGCCGTACACCCTGTAGAAATCCTGGTGTCCAGGCTGTTGGGAGGCATCTATCCAGTCTCTGACAGCCAGGCCTGGGAGTGACTGCGGGACAGAAGGGGCAGGTGGGAGTGGGTGTGAGTACTCCTGCGAGGGCACTGTCCAGGGGAAATGGCCAGAACGGGGATAGGGCTGGTGGCTGCTGTGGTTCGACACGGAGGAACAGTAACAGTTGTCCACAGAGCAGACGAGGATCTTGCGGCCCCCATACTGGGGTAGCACGGGCTGCTGTGGAGCGGCGCCATTAGGGTAGTGTGACGGTGTGAACACCGAACTTGAATGGACAGGCTGCGCCCCCCCTGGCAGGGCCACAAGGTGCTGAGTAGAGCTGCAGGGCCCCAGCTGGCTCGACTGGCCCTCCCCGGCTGAGGCCGGCTGGCCCACGAACTGGCTCCCTACAGGGCCTGACGGGGACTCCAGGAAGCTGGCCTCAGGAAAGGCTGTCTGGTGCTTTCGTTTCTCTGCCCCAGAACTGCTGTTCACACCACATGAGTACAGCGGGACCGTCTGCAGAAAGGGCACCGGGGTGCTAAAGGGGCCTGTGGAAGAGAATGCAGACTGAGGTCAGCAGCGGCTTCCGGGGAGGGAGAAAGGTCGGCAGTCATCCGGGAAGGCACTAAAAGATGACTGGACAGGAGGCCGAGCCAAGGAGCAGATCGGGAGGAGGAACCATCGAGGGAGGCCCCTCGTCCTTGTGCCTGAGCCCTCTGGGTCCTTGAGAGAGGCCCCCCCAGCACTACCACCTAGCCACATCAGGGAACCTGTCCTCACCTTCCAGTAGCTTCCTCAGCTGCTTCTCCTTCTTGGAGATCTCATTCAGGAAGAGCTTGGAGTTGAGGTGGCCGATCTTGGGAGGTGAGAGGCTGCCCCCTGTGCAACTCTGAGTCCTGGGGAGGGGGGGTGACAGGTAGGTATCTATCCACTGTAAAGTGCTTTGCCCCACCTGGGACCCAGTTATTCCCAGATTTCCAGCCCAAGGCCTTGAAGGGACCCTCTCCCCTGCCTCCATTCTTGGCCCCTGGAAGCAAGGATGTGTGCTTACCTATCCATGAGGATCTTCACGGACTTGGTGTTCTAGAGAAAGAGTAAAAAAAAAGTGTGACAAAGGAAAGTTCAAGCATTTCTACTCCGGTGGCTGCTCTAGGTGGGACCCTTCCCTACCCCTCAGGCAGGGATGCCCTTCTTCACATGAGCTCCAGGCTGAGCATACGGAAAGAACTGACGAGGGAGTACAGGCCAAAACCCCGTGAGGAGCACCAGGGGGTTGGGGGGACTGCCCCCACTGAGACATTAACACCAATTCAGCCAAGTTCAGATCTAGCCTCAGTCCTGATCAGTGCCTTCCTGTTTTAGAACTCACTCCCCTAGAACCTTGGGCAGCTGGTGGTACAGTGTTAGGGCACTGGGCTTGGAGTCACGAAGATCTGAGTTCAAATCCAGCCTCACACACTTATTAGCTGTGTGACCCTGGGCATGTCATTTAATCTGTTTGCCTCAGTTTCCTAAACTGTAAAATAACAGCACCTACTTCAAAGGGTTGTTGTGAGGATCAAATCAGCTAATACTTGTAAAAAGTGCTGAGCACAGTGCCTGGTACATAGTAGATGCTCTCTGTATAAGTATATAAAGAAATGCTTATTTCCTTTCCTTCCATCCTCCCTCATCATGGAGTCTGTGATTTAGCTCTCAGAACAGTTACTCCAAGACTTTAAGTCACTGGGCCCTGGAGCCCCCTAACTCTTCTGCCTGCCCACCAGAGCCCGGATGCTTTGCCTCCTTAGCCTGGCTCTGCCTCTCCCCCATGCTCCCTGTACCAAGTGGCCTCTGACATCCTTGAGGACTCTCCCCGCCCCTTCACCCACCTTCATGAAGCTGATGTCCTCCGTCTTGTCAAAGACCAGCTGCACAGAGCTGAGCAGCTTCTTGGCCTCCTGCATGCGCTCAGTGAGATGCAGGGCCTGCGCTGCGTTCTCATTGCAGAACTTGGCCTGGGCCTTGTCCAGGATCTCCATGCTCTGCCGCAGGTCCTCATCAAGCAGCTGGTGCAGCTTCTCATACTGTAGTCTCACCTCATCCTTCAGCTGGCTCACCTTCTCCTGCAACCAGAGACAAAGAGGCCCCATGGTCTGCACCCTGTCGCTCCCTCCCACTCCCTGGTCCTCCCCACCCTTCAAGGTCTAGCTCAAGCCTCCCCTCCCTCGAAAGCCTGCTCAGACGCCTGAAAAACCCAATAACCTCTCCCTTGTCTACAGAGATCCCAGCTTAGCACAGATCCTATGCCATCCTGTCTTACCCTGCTTGTCCCATGTGCCTGTCTGGAAGCAGAGACAGACCCTCTGTCTTCCTCTGTAGCCTGACATGGGTCTCCACACACAGAGAAGCTCATGCAAAGCTGCTGGCTACAGCCTGACTGGGGCAGGGGCAGCTCCCTGCAGCCCCGTTCTGATGGTCCGTAAGCTCTGTCATACCTCCACCAGCCGCTTATCAGACTCCAGTTTGTAGAGCTGGTCCTCGATGTCCTGCTCCCGTTCCTCAAGCCGGTCCTGTTGCTTCATGAGCATCTTCTGTAAGGGGGAGTGTGGGGGAGGGAGAGCACTGTCACTTGAGGAAGAAGAGGAGGGACCATTCTCCAGGAGAGATCTGGAAGCAACAGCTTCCCTTCATGAGGGACTTTGTAGTCTCTCCTACCCCTTCTTCCACACCTGGACAGGAAGGGATCAGATGCCTCCAGAGCCTCAGCAATCCCTTCCCCCAACTTCCAACCTTAGCCTACTCTGTCCATCCTGGTGGCCTTGGAAATGATCCTCCATATCCACCCATATCCAGATAATCTCCAAGAGGGGAGAGGGGGAGAGGGGAAGAAGAAGGAGAGGAAGGATGAGAGATTGATTAAAGCTGCAAGGAACACAATTTAGTCCAATTACCTCCTTTTACAGGTGAGGAAACAGAGAGAAGAGACTCACCCAAGGTCACTTGGGCAGAGTGGCAGAACAAGCATTGGAAATAGCACCTTGCCTCCAAACCCAGTATGCTTTGCTTGAACACTGCCCTGCAGGCTTCTGTCCTTTCCCAAAGCTTCAGCTGCAGCTCTGCTCCCCCCACCCCAGGCTCTCCTCTTTCCTGGGCTGAGCAGTCAGAAGCCTGCAGCTCTTTGCCCCATCCTGCTTCTCCCAGCTCTGTTCCCGGACATAAGACAGGCCTAGTTACCAGAGCAACCAAGCCAGCCAGGCTTCTGCTGAGAAGAGAGCATGGGAATGAGAACCCCAACCTTCCTCTTAGACTCAGGCAGGCCAGGAGGAAACTTTGGTGCACACCCTATACAACGAAAGCATAACCTTCTTTCCAGCAGACTCATCATTCTCCCCCAATTCACCTTGCACGCTTCAGCATCTGTCTTTGCTGCCTAACAGGTAGCCCTCCCCAACCTACCCACATTCGACCCCCGTTGACCTATGACTCAGATCAAGTCCTACCTTGTCCAGAAAACCTCCCTTGAATATTTCAACTCAATGGTATAATGAAGAGAACTTGGAGATGTGGGTTCTAGATCCAACTCTGAACCTGAAATGACAGGGCTGGACTAGCGAGTAAATGAGTCTTGTGGACTTACTACTATGTCTGTGATCTCTCTCCTTTATCTTGGTCTGCAACCGATTGTGTGGCATTTTAAAACCATGGGTATGAGGCTGAGGACTGGGAGGCCCCTGAAAATGGTTCCTCCCTCTGTATCCCACCCCTCAAGTCTCTAAACACAAGGAATAGACACATTCAATGAATAAGACCGAGATCACTCTCACTAATTATTAATTACTACAGAAGAATGACAGAGAATCTTCGGGCAGGCACAGGTGTCTTAAGTCTTTCCAGTCCAATGGTGACAAACTTAAATAGAAATGGTCCACAAGGATCTCTGCAAGCCACATGCTGACTTAGAAAACCACATGTTAACATTATCTATATCCTACTGTATTTTTATTTATTCTGCCAAATATTTCCCAATTACATTTCCATCTGGTTCGGGCTGCACTCAGGAGTGGTGCAGGTCTACAAGCTTTGCAGCCCCAAGTTACTTGTTACTTTCTGCTGCCTCAGATTTCCAGTTCTGGACTTCTGGTCCTAACTGGTACCACGGGAGCTTTCTCTCCTTCCCTGATGGAGTCTGGGGCTAGGAGGCAGAGAAAGAACTGCTGCCAACTCAGGATCCCTCACTACCCCCCACTACCTCCCCCCCCAGTTCTTTTTACAAATAAAAGTCTGAGGATCTGAAGAGATTTGCCTAAGTGGGTTGGGATGAGATGGTCCTCTTTATAGAATCCTTAAGCCTTGAAGCTGGGCAGCCCTTGTGGACCATCTAGATGTAAGACTAATGACTCTTTTTTTGTGCCATGAACTTCATCATCTAGTTAGGCCTAGCCACCCCTTCTCGGAATCAGAACTTGTTGCCCATGTTCATAATGGAAGGAAAATAAGTTTTAGTTAAGGGTCAGTGAAAATAAAGGTGTAATTTTTTTCCCCACCTCTGGTTGACGGGCTCCCTGAAATCTATCCCTCTTAACCTGGCTCCAGGTTTATGACTTGATCTGACACCCCCACCCCCACCCCATTTTGTAGATGAGAAAACTGAGGCCCAGAGAAGGGAAGCTGCATTTTCAAGGTCATACAGGGAATGGAAGGATTGGGACCAGAACCCACAGGAAGAATCCCCAGAGGCCAGCCAGTCTAGCCAGCTGTAACCCAGCTGGGGCTACACAGCATTCATATAATGGTAAAAAAAACTACATTTGATGCCAAATCTTGTCTCAGTTACTTTCTCCTTGGGTGACGATGGGCAAATCACTTGACCTCCCTGGGCCTCAGGTTCCTCAACTGTCAAATGAAAGGGCTGGATTAGATGACCTCTAAGGCCTGTTCCTGTTTTTAAATCTAATCTATGATCCTAAGTGCTCCTGCCTCCAAGATCAATACTATTTCAATTCACTTACAATCTATCAAATAAGCAAATAAGCCCCTCCACTACCACCTCCCACTCCCACACCCATTAAAAAGGCATCAAGTGACAATGCTCCTAATTCTGGCCTGGCCTCCTCCATGTTACAGATGGGATGAGAGGCCTAGTGAGAAACCAAAAGAAATCTGCACTAGAAAACAGTAAGATGAAGACTAGGCTTGCTTTTCAACTCCCAGCTTCGAAGGATCCTGACCTGGGCTAGAAGGAAGGAGCTGAACTCTCTCCTGGGGCCGGCTGCCTAAGCTGACCCTCATCCCATCTCCTCGGAGAACCCAACCCTACCACTCCCTGCCCCCAGACCACGCAAAGTGGACACTGCTACTGGCCTGTGGGTCAGGTCCCAAGAATGCAACTTGAGGAAAGGGAGGGAAGTGGGGGATCAAGCTTTTCCCAAAGCCTTGTAAAAGCTGCCGAGGGAGAGAGAGAGAGAGAGAGAGAGAGAGAGAGAGAGAGAGAGAGAGTGAGTGAGAGAGAGAGAGACAGACAGACAGAGAGAGACAGAGAGAGAGACACAGACAGAGAGACACACAGGATTATCAGGGCTCAGGCCTGGCTTGGCCTGTCTCACACATAGACCTAGGCAAAGACTTTCTATAGGCCCCCAGGGCTGCAGTGGGGGAGAGGGGGCCCCAAAGAGGAGGAGGCCCAGGACTTCCCCCTCCTGACCCCCCACGGGAACAATGGGCCTTTTCTTCTAGAGGGGACCTTTGGCCCACAAACTCCTACTCACCAGGGCCCCTAGCCCAGCATCCTCCCCCAGCCTCAGGTCAGCTGTGGGGAGGGAGAGGCACAGGAAAGCCAGAACCCTTGCTGCTGCTGCTGCTACAATCATCTCCCCACTTCCCGAGCCAGCCAATTACTCTGACTAAAGCCCCTTACCCTTGTACATGTGTCTGCACAGGCTCTACTTCAGCACCTTCCCTCCTTTGCAGCTACTTCCTCAGTATCCAGAAGGTTGAGGGGTAGGAGAATAAGACTAAACACCCTAATTCTTGGCCCAAGTTTCTCTCCCCATTAAACCAGGACCACCCCTCACAGGTTGTCTCTCAATAGTGCCCAACATTTGGCCTTGACGGCCACTGAAGTCCCTTCTGACTCTCCAATCTAGGGAGCTGTATGATCTCCCCCACCCCAATCTGGGACTCCTTCCCCCACTGAGACCACCTCCCCAGTGTTTCAAGGATCCCTAGAATGCAAACAAGCAAACCCTAATGTTCTTGTCCCCTAGGATCTTTTCTGGAGGTCACCCGTACCTTGGTTCCTACCCCCACATTTCTGACCCCCTCTAAGGCGGGGTGAGGTGGGGACCAAAGCTCTGGTTACAGGACTGCTTCATGGAATGGACCTAGGAGGTTCGTATGGATTGAGTCATACCATGTTTCAGCTGGAAGGGCCCTTGGGAGGCTCTCTTTCCAATTCATTGGCCTCTTTATTCTGCCTGGACTGTCCTAGCCAGAGAGAACTGAATATAGAGCAAAGACACTGGCCCATTAGAAGCGAGGGCCCCTGAGAGGGGAAACAGAGCTTTCCTTCAAGCAAGTCATCCCTGGGCATAAGAGAGCCTCCCTTCTCCCCTAATTCCTTACTTGAACAGCTCAAACCAAAGACCTGCTTTTCCTAGCTCTTCCTCCAGCCCAGATCCTTCCAAATTTGAGGTTATGTCTAAAGGCTTGGCATCTCTAGGGCCTGAAAATCTCTTCTCTTTAAGCCAGTATTCCCTATCCCTTGTCCCACCCTGAATTTCCTGGGGTTGGACAGGCCACTTTGCTGATGGTATCACATGGTGGGTGTGATATACTACACTTATATCATGGTCACAAGCCAGTGGGTGTATATATAGAGGCCACATGGTACCATGGAAACATCAGATCAGGAGTCAGGAGACCTGGATTTTAGCTCCAGCTCTTCTGCTAACTTGCTGTGTGACCTTGAGCAAGTCACATCACTTCTCTGGGTCTCAATTTCCTCATATGTAAAATAGAGTTGAGCTCTAAGTAATCCTACAATGATCAGATAAGAGAATGTCTATGACAGAGTTGTTTTGGTTTTTTTTTTTTGCTTCATAAACACACACATGAAAGGAGTTATTATTAAATTGTTCCCTCACCTACCCTGCCTGGCTCCATAGACAGTTAGGAACACCTTGCTTAAGAAGGCCCAGAAAGGCTATCCGTGAGCATTTATTCAGCATATCTGCTGTGTCAGGATCTGTACTAAATACTGGAAATAAAACAACAAAGGCAAGACGTCCCAGCGCTCAAGACTCAAAGGGACTCACCGGGCATCAGTCCTCCCCTCCTCAACTCCATCCCACCTGGTCTTCCAAGTAGCTTTTTCTGTGGTATTTCTCCCCTCGTGGTCAGGGCAGGAACCCCTCTTACCTGAGGCCTCTACTACACCTAACTCCAGGGTAAACCAAGAGCACCAGCAGAGCTCACTTTCAAGGAAGAGGATATATATGTATATTCCTACCCCAAGACTTCATATCCCCATTTTCCAAACTCTAGCAGGGGCCAGGTGGCTGATGTCCCAAAATAAGAGGAGTAGGGGAGAGGGCCAGAAACAACCTCGGCCTTCTAGCTCTGGCATCACCTGCCACAGGAAGGGAAGTGGGGGCAGGCCACTGCGGTGGGGGGCCAGTCCTGAGAGGGTGGGACAGCTGAGGGTCCATTTCATAGCTGGAAAACATAGGGCTCATGGAGGGGAAGGGATTTAGTAGTGTTAAGATAGAGCTTCGCTCTCTTAAATCCAATAACTGGATAGTGAGCTCCCCTAGGGCAAGGGCCAGGCACACAGGATGGGGCTTAGTTGGCAGATTTTCAGAGATCAGCAGGCTGTCCAAACTGTCTCTTTCATCCTTGGGCAGAACCTTCCTGCACCAGACTCTTGAGCCTGGGGCTTCCAGCTGCCTCTCAGATCCCTGCCCTTGACCCATGGCCAAAAAGACCCAAGCCCTTGGGGTTGCTTTGCCAAGCAGGGTTGGGCAAACTCAAACTCCCACATCTTATTCTTAAAGCACAGTTCTAATTATATTATTCTCCTGCTCAAAATCTTTCAATGGCTTCTCATTATCTAGAAGTTGAGTTCACATTTCTTAACCTGGTATTCAAGGCTCTTTTTCCAATGACTTTCCCAGCCTTGAATCATGCTACTTTCTTTCACATACTAGGACAGTAATGTCAAACTTGAACAGAAACGGGGCCCATTAACCTATATACAAGGATCCCTGTGGACTGAATAATGATTTAGATTTAAAATGTAATGTTATCTGTGTTTTATTGTGTTCTTACTTATTTCGTTTAAGTATTTCCGGATTACATTTTAATCTGGTTTGAGGAACACCTCTCTGCTCTAGCATACAATCTAACCAAAGTGAACTATTCTCATTGCATCCTACAGTCTCACCTCCATGCCTTTGTTCACCCCAGGTTCCACACCTGCAATAATCTCCCCATAATTTTCTTCACATATTGAAATCTTTTTGACCCATTCGAGGCCCAATTCGGGTGGCCCCCTTCCAGAAAGCCTGCCCCATTAATTGCCCCTCGTCCCTACTCTGAGTCTCCAGAGCACTCGGTACCTTTCTCCTTAAACTGACTGCACACCTGGGTTATCGTTCTTTGTGTTCCCAGTCTTACTGTGCCCAATTCCTTTTTGGAATCTCCCCACAACATCCAGATACACAAAAGGAAAGGGTCTAGGCCATAGCAGGTACACAATCAATGGTCCTTCCCTGCCACCAGCAGGGCCTCCTCAGGTCTTTCTGGGGAGCACTGACTGCCCTGGAAGACAAGTTGGCTTCTGCAGTTTCTCCAACCCTCAAATCCCACTCCCTCGGCTAAGCTGGGCATGGCTCAGCAGGGCACTTCCCCTCACCTTCTGGGGCTAGTCTGGGTTCAGGGTAAATCTGCTACCCACACTCGGATTCCCTTGAGACAGGGTCAGTGTGGGGGGAGGGGTGTGTGTGTGTGGAGCTTTTCGGTTGCTGCTGGAGTTTGTCTGCTGACAGTTGAGATGCCTGGTGAAGGCCTTTGCTATGGGACACTGGGGCTATATAAAAGTTAATAAATAATAATAATAAAAAGCCTCAAGTCAACCTTGAGGAGAAGCAAGGTCAGGAGGGAAATGGGGCCCCAGGGGCTGCCAAGCCAGCAGTGAGTTTGCAAACAAGCCCCGGACTTCAGAACCGGAAGGGGTGGGAGGCAGCAGGGCCCGAGGCCTGGCAAGGTAAACAAAATCACCAGTTCCTTCCAGAGCTCCCCTACCCCCCACCTAAGCTTCCTAACCCCCCTCCCAACCTCTTTCCAGTTCCCCCTGGGACAACCCCTCCCCCTTTGGGGAAGGGAGCTCTCAGCAGCCTTAGGTTTCACAAACTCTAGCAAAGCTCTCCACCCCCCCCCCACTTCCCCATCCCCTCCCACAGACAAACCCCAGAGTAGGAGGCAGGTAATAAGGGGTAAAGACACCCAGAGCCTGGACCTGCCTGAGAGATGAGGAGCTGGTTTCCCAGCTGCAGAGCGGCATTAGCTTCTGCCATGCAGAGTGCAGGCTCTGGGGCAGGCAAACAAAGAGGCAGAGAGAAAGCCCCCCTTTGTCTGTGCCTGAATGCCAGCCCGGCCGGGAAGGCTTTCAAAGAGCCAGCCATCGAGCTGGCCGGGCTGGACCCACAGCAGGGCCTCTGGGGCTGGCCTTACCCCCCTTCCCAGCTCCCCGATCTCCACCCCTCTCCGAATTTTAGTGACATCTAATCTCTCCTTTAACATCCTCCATCAATTTTAGTCTTCAGGGAATCTTCTTCCCTTCCCTTTATCCTTCACTGGAGAAGGTCCAGGCCCACAAAGTCACAGACAACACAACCTCACACATAACAAAATATCAAAGGCACACACATCAGACACAATCTCACAGAGACAGCCTCCGAATCAGCATGACGCTATAGAGGGAAATAAGAATAATTGTGTCTTACATGTTATGTGCTTGTATTTGTCGTAGGGACCTAGGACTTGGCTACTAGCTTCTCCCTTGCCCTGAAAAGGACTGCCTAGGGGAAGGAGGTACCCACACCTCACCAAGCCAAGGACTCTCAGGCCTCCAGTTTTAGGTAGGGCATGGGAGGGAGCCCTTGGGTGAAGGAGCCTGGGATAACCAAGCGTCTTCAACCACCCTCCTGTCACATTGTCTGGGGTAACTATGGGTCCCAGGATGGGGTGGAGGCTAACCACTTTTGCTTCCCCACCCAGGGTTACTACCTTCCTCCCTTAAAAAGAGGGAAAGACTAAGCTCAGATGGGGGGTAGGTGTCCTCTTTCCCTCCTACTCCCTCCATTAAAGCAGGCTGTGCAAGAACCTTTCCTCCCCCCAGCTTCACCAGGAGCTGGGCACAGCACCCCCTCCACTTTCCCACCTGAATCCTCCTCACTCCCAAGTGCTGAGGAAAGCAATTCAGGCTGAAAAAACCTCCCCCAGCCCCCTAGGTCCAGACTCCGCCCAGCTAGCAGAAGGCTTAGTGCCCGTGACCACCCAGGGAGACAGAAGCAGGAAGGGAAACCCAGGGCTTTCTCCCAAGTCCCCAGGGCAATGAGTGAGGGGTGGGTGTTCTTTCCCTGAAGCTAGCCACAAACTCCTTACCAAAGAGGAGGTCGAGGAGAACAGTCTACCTGCCCAAGCCCAGAAGAGTCTTTTATTACACACCTAGCCAAGCCACCCTCCTCCCCCACGAGAAGGTCAAGAATGGGAAAGAAGAGGGGTAGGAACTAGGGCATGGATTAGACACTCCAAAGCAGGTGAGCCCGTCCCCTCCGTTCTAGAGACTCTTTAAACATTTACTGGGATTTTTCACTTAGTCCTGGAGGCACTCCAGAATTACATAGCAATAGTGCAATATGAAAAATTACAAGGACACCCAGACACACAGAAATGGGAGTAGACCATTCTCTCTAGCTCTTCCCTCCCCCCAGATTCCTCCTTCTCAGTAAAGGACTGAGCATAGACTAGAACCTTCCACAGATGCCTTTAACCAATACCCAGACCCTTCCCCCTCCCCATCCTTTCCTCTGGTTCATCTATAAATGTGACCCCCATGCTTTAAATCTGGCCTCAGGGAAAGCAGCAACATTCCTGGATCCTGATGGAAACCACCCCCCCAACCCAAAATCCGGTGGGGGGAGGGGGAGATGCAATCAACTGGCCTGGGGCTGAGACCACACCGGATGCCCTACAGGCCATCTATTCCCCCACACCCCTAGAAACATCTGGCTTTGGAGCCTAGAAAGAGCTGTAGATAGTTTATTCCCAGGGTCCCCTCCTAGCCCAGCCCCAAACTCAAAGCCCAGATTTTGGCCTCTTTCTGGCCTCTTGGGACTCTGTGGCCCCAGGTCAGCTTTCAAAGGATACAGCACAGATCTGGCATCTGAGGAGGCTTGGAGCAACATCTTCCTCCCTTTCTACCCACCCCCAGCTCACACATTCCGGCAAATACCAATTTCCTGTGGTCCCCTCACACCTTACCCCAAAAACTGAAATTGGCCCTATTCCCAACCCCCTCCCACCCCAGGCCTGGACTAGGTGGGACAAGAGGAAGGAAGAGAGGACTAGCTCATGCTTATGGGAGAAGGAGGGAGGTCTAGTAAATGCAGTTGTACCCTCAATCAATCAATCAATCAATCAATCTCTCTTCTCTTCTCTTCCCTCCCCCCCAATAGTACTCTGGGAAGCTAGCACAGCTCAAGAGAAAGAGTCTAAGCCTGCACCTTCAGTGCCCCCCCCAACCTTAGGATTTGTTGCTATTTCCCTACCCACCCACCCCCTACTTCACTGCTAAGCCCAAAGCACCAGGGGTTAGATTCTTTTAAGGAAGGATCTATTTAGCAAACTGGACTCCCGATGGTGAATGGAACCAAAGGGGGGGGCTTCCTAGCCCAACCAGATTCAGGCCAGCTTCCTGGGGCCCCTGGGTCAACGGCAGATCTAGAGCCAATGTTTCCAGTAGGCAGCCCATTCTGAGTCTCCATCTTTCCAGTGTGTGTGTAGTTAGGGGTTAGGATAGACTACCACCAATTTAATAAGCCAACCTGACCAGGAATGTTGTTGGTATGCTTTTCTAATGCTAGGAATGTGAGGGCCAGAGAAACAGGAGACAGCAGGTCTAGCTAGAGGTAGGAGTGAGTGTGGGGGTGAACAAGAGTCCAGCTAAGGGTCTAAGTTATCACTGATGCAGGTGCTCACAAAATTCCAGTATCTACGCCCTATGTCTTACCTCTGGGGTATGGCACACACTGCCAATAAAGTTTGGTATCTCCTGACTCTCCCTCCAGCCCCACTTCTTTTTTTCCAAGTGCTGGTGAGAAGATGCAGGAGGGTGTTTTAGGATAACAGATAGCTAGGCCACCTGGGGCATCAGAAGAGGCGAGTCTGTGTGCACACTACTAACACACTACTCCAAGAGTAGTTAGGAATCACATGCAGAGGGACCCCCCCCCCCCCAAGATACATATACACCTACAGACTCCAAAGCAAACAAGCCTATGTTCCCTTCTTCTGGGGCCAGTGACCACTCACCCCCACCACCTCTCCATTAAGTCTTGGCCAAGTTATCTTGTAAGGGTCTTTGCCTCCTCCTCTTTCTTTCAGTCTTATCCTAAGGCATCTCCACCTTTCCACCCCTCCAACCCACATTCCTCAAGACAGGAGCTAGACATCTTGGCTTTCCTACAGGCTCTATACTTTTCATCACTAGCTCACTCTCTCTCCCTCCTAACCCCTTCCAATCTTTATTAATAGCAACTGCAGAAGCCTCTCTGCCCAGGGCCAAGCTGGGGTAGTCAAAAAAGGGGAGGGAGATTGGGGAGCAGCTGGGAGCCCTCTCCTCTCCACCATTTTTTTTTTCTCCCACCACTTTTTTTTAAAGAAACTATCGGTCTGTTCTATGAAAAGAAACCTGGAGCGGGATCTACAAATTGGAAACTAGTCTTACATTAATTTTTACTGATCACTGGCTCCCCCCCCATCCTATTGGGTTCTTTATTGCTACAGAGTGAGTCATTCGAATTGGGTTCACACACAGGAAACCACCCCCATTTTGCAGTGATCTGTAGGGCTTTTTCATACTCAGGGCCTCAGCTGCCCTCTTTGACCCTAGGTGCCCCTACCCAACAGGGTTGGTAGGAGTAGGGGTCAGAAGAATCAATCCCCTTCCCCCACAGCTCAGGCACACCCTGGGCCTGGGATTGGGGGCTGGGCCTTCCCACAGAGATGGAATCTTCCCAGTTCCCTCCCTCTGCCACGACTCACCCAGACTCCCCAGGCTGGGACTCCCCTTACCCCATGGGAAGCTGTCCATCCGGGAAGGGAGGGGGGGCATCCCCCCACCTTGCATTAGGCTGGCCTCCCAGCCCTGGGCCACAGCCTGAGAAGGGAGGCATGTGTGGGGGTGACATTGACAGGCCATATACAATGGGAGGGGATGCGGCTGCAATCAAGGAGCAGGGCAGCCCAGGGGAGTGAGCTGCCTGAAACCAGATTTCAAGGCAGCTCAACCTTAAACCTATCAGATTTTTTTCCCCACCCTTCTGTGCTTAGCTTTTCCTCCAGACAACTGGGAGCGGAGAGGGCTGGGCTTGGAGAAAAGGCAATCAGAGCTCAGGGTGACACAGACTTTAAAGGTTTGTTCATGCACACGGGTCTGCGCAGACACTGCCACCCACATAGAACCTCACTCTGTACCCTGGTCTCTGGATTCTCGGTCTTTCTTCAGACACATAACTCGGTTCTATTCCTCTTCACCTCCCGGAAAGAAACCCAAACAACCCGGTGTTTCTTAAGGGGCTCCCAGCCTTCGAACATGGCTGCCTTTGTTTACTTCCTCGCTGCCCGGGCAGCAGCTTGTCCCCAGCTGGGGCAGCAATGGCTCCGGGGCACTGGTCACACAAACTGTAGCCCAAATGAAAGCAGGCGGGGGCATCAACAATGCGGCTTTCCTACATAATCATTTAGGGAAAGGATTTCTCTTATCCTTAGACAAGTACGCACCGCCCCCCCCCCCAAAAAAAAACTCCTGTCCTAAAGAAGGAACCACAGTAGACAACCCTAACAGCGAGGTCCCATTTTGTCTACTGCCTAGGGGAACCAGACAGGCTGGGGTCAACCAGGCCTCTTCGCCGGTGGGGGGAGGATGCAGACCTGGTTCCTAGTTCTTCCCACACCCACGGACTCCTGCCCGGTTCCTGACCTTCCCCACCCCAGTTGAGAATCCTGTCCCCCACTTCTCCCACCCGTCTTCTAGGGTCGCGGGTAAGAGTTACTTGCCCGAATCTCATTCCTCCGGATCTCCACGTCGCAGACAGAGTGTCCCTGGTGGGCACCGCTGTAGTAGCAGCAGTACTGGCACACGGCCACCTGCTCGGCCTCGCAGTGGTACAGGCGGTAGGCGTTGTGCTGCGGGCAGCTCCAGGCCCGCACGTCGTCGGCCTCCACCAGGAGGTGCCCGCGGGCGGTGGAGGGCTGCTGCAGGTGCGTCTGCACGTGGGACTGGCAGCAGGGAGCCTCGCAGCGCAGGCAGACCTTCTGGGCGGGCAGCGGGGGGCCGCGGCGGCAGAACACGCAGTGCAGCGCGGCCGGCGGCTTGTCCACGTGCAGCGCGTTGAACTTCTCCACGATGTTGGTGAGTTTGAGGTTCTTCTCCAAGCCTGGTCGCTGGTTGTAGGCCTGGTTGCACTCGGGGCATCGAACCAGGCCGCTGTCCTTGGCCCAGGCTTCGCCGATGCAGCCGCGGCAGAAGTTGTGTTTGCAGGGCAGCTGCACGGGTTCCACGAAGACATGCAGGCAGATGGGGCAGATGAGCTCCTCCTCGAAGCAGTTCTTCCAATTCTCCGCCATGGCGAAGAAGGCAGCTGTAGCGCCCCGGGCCGGGCCTTGACCGCCAGCCGGGCCCCGGCCTGAGCTTCCTACCCGCAGCCGGGGACCAGTCCCGTTTAAAACCAAGACGGTCGCTAGAGCGAGCCGCGCCGCGATGCGCCCTGGGCGAGCTCAGCAGCACAGCCTCTCTGGGGTTCCGCACTGGCGGACAGCGCCCGGCTTCTCAAGGCAGGGGGTGCTCGCGACGCCGCCGCCGCCGCCTCTTCTTCCTCCTCCTTGCTGAGTGTAGGGAGTGTTAGCGGGCGGCGCTGGCCGGAGCCGGGGCACGAGCCAGGGATGGGCCTGCCCAAGTCCAAATTCCATCCACGAAGCCGCGGCCGCCGCCTGCGCCTCCCCCGCTCCGCTCGTCCGCTGACATTGGGGCGCGCCCCGCAGCTGCCTCCCCGCGAGCCGCACACTTCCCTTCCTCTCTCTGGCTGCCGGGACTCGGGGCTTCTCGCCGGCCGCCACCCCGCGCTCCCGGCTCCTCCTCCTCTTCCTCCTCCTCCTCTTCCTCCTCCTCCTCCGCGCCGCCGCCGCCGAGTCCGAGATTCGCGTCCCTTCAAAGAGGAGCCGGAAAAAGACCCGCCGCGCCCGAGGGCTCGGCTAGGTCGGAACCGGGCGGGCGAGGCCCAGCCAAGCGCCCGGCGTCCCGGCTGGGGCGGTCCCCCGCTCGCTGTCTTCCCGGCGACGGCTGCAGGGCGCCGGGGCCGAGTCGGGGGCGCCGGGCGCGCGGGGGACAGTCATTCAGATGAAATTCCCGTCCCCGGCCCGAGATCCCAGCCCTCCTCCTTCCGCCTCCCTCCACCAACAGAAACGGAAGGGGGAGGGTGGGAGGGAGGAGGGACGGACAGGGGAAGGGAGGGCTGAGGGAGGGAAGGAGGAGGGGACGGAGGAGGGGGGAGGGCGCACCGGGGTAGGGAGGAGGGGACTGGAGAAGGGAGGGAGCGCTCGCGGGAGGGACATGAAGGGACGACCCCCCCCCTCCTCCCCGAGTCCCCCAAACCGCGTCTCCTCGTGGGTTGGGGGTACTGGAGAGAGGAAGGAGGGGGAAGGTAGAGGAAAACCCGAGCCCAGCGCTTTGGCCCGAGCCCCGCTCACCTCTCCGCGGCCACCCAACCTCCGGACAAGGGCAAAAAACAAAACAAAACAAAATCCAATCCCACCCCACGCGTCTCAGACGCTGGACAGCGGGGGAGAAAAACAAGGATTGATCCAACTAGAAAGGAATTTTTCTCCACTGCTCGGGAATGGGAGGCTACGCACCTCTCATCCCCAGCCCCTGCCCGCCCTCCTCGTCGTCACCCTCTGTCCTTCCTTCTCTCTTTCCCCGCCCCACCCCGAGTCTCTTCTGTGGCCTCCAAGCCTCGGGGGTTCGGTAGGGGCTGAGCTCGGCGGTCCCCGGCTCTGTTTAGCGCAGTGGGGGCGGGGAAGACAGGGATGCTGGGGGAGGGAGGGGGCTGGCGAGGACATGGGGACCCTTTGGTCTGAGTTCCCCGCCCCCGCACCGCCCACCTTGGAGCTTTTTTTTTTTAAACCAAACAAAAATATGTGCATGGGTTTTCAAAAGAAGGCACAAACGCCAGACCCTCAGGTGCTGGTCCAGTCAGCCCCTGTCAGCCCAACGATGCGGCCTCCGGGAAATGGGCTCCGGCCCAGCTCCCCGCAATCGTCGCCGTCTTTCCGCTTATCGTCAGATCGGGGGAAAAAAAGGAAGAAAGAGGCCCGCTCGCAGCCCCCGCAGCCATCTTGACGCGTTATTGTTATTTCAGGGATGAATGTTTAATAAAAATAAGTGCTTGTCTGGTCTTCCCTGGCGCTCCCTGCAACATCCCGAGACAGGGCCCGCGGGACCGCCTGACCACGGCCCCCGGCTCCTCCTCGGACCCTGGGTCCCAATTCTAGGCCTAGCCTCCTGCGGGGCACCCCTCGCATCCAGGGCCTCGCGAGTCTTGCTATAACACTCTAGCGGGTTCGTGCGTTTCTAGAGTAGTGAGGAAGGGTCGTGTGTGCAGACCAAGTCTGGATCCCTCAGCCCTCCCCCCAATCCTCCCGCCACGGAGGGGGGGGAATCACTGGGCATTATAATGTCGAACTGACACCTAGACTAGTCGGAGACTCCAACTGGAAGCAGAGAACACAGGGCCTAGAATTGGGGACAGGTCTGGAGTATTACTGCGGGGTAGAGAAAAGGAGGGGGACGTCTTTAAATCGCCGCCCTTTTACACCGGCGCTCGCGCTATAAACGAACCGGGAGGGGGTAGGGGCGAGGACCTGGTCCGGAAGTACCGCCGTCGCCGCCGGGGCGCTCCGGCCCCGCCTCCTCCCCGCCTCTGTCCCTGAGCTTGAAGCTGCTATTGGCCTCGCGCCCGCTCCCCCTCCCCTCAGGGAAAGCGAGCGAGCCGCCCTTGTCACGTGACCCGCTTTCAGTTAGTTAGCTACATTAAACATTCCGCGTTCAGAGGATCTTAAAGTGCCACGGTCCCTGCGGCTTCTAGGTCTCGGCCTCTCGCTTGGTCTGCTCCTCCCAGGCGGTGGGGCCCGGCACCTCCGCTCTCCAATAGGGGAGGGTCACTGAATGAACCCTTCTACCAGAACGCGGCTGATAGGGGAGTCTGAGGTCTCCGCCCACTTGGTCTCTCCCTTGTGTCCCCTCTCAACACCCAAGGGGCAGGTTGCCCCCCACCCCCTGACCCTTCCCCCAGTGGCCGGTGGGGGCCCTGAGCCTGGTCCAGGATGCCCCGGCAGAGACCTCCCCTGTGGGACGTCCGTCGCCTCGTCCCTCCCTCTGTGGGCGGTCGCTCGCCTCCTCTCCTCCTTCCCTCTTCTACCCAAGTCGGGGGAGCGGGTCTCCCCTCCCTCCGTACCCGCTTTCCCCTACCCAGAGGGAAGTTTCTCCTTTGCCGCTGCTTCCCCTCCCCTCCTCCCCCCGAGGGGAAATCTCTGGCCTCTTGGTCTCTTTTCTGTGCCCCTCCCTTTCCCAATTCTCTCCTCTACGGAAAAGCAGGATGACGTCTTTTTTACCTTTCCCCACCAACCCTCTCACCCCTCGTGGGAGATCTTTTCCCATCTCCTCCCTATGTGTGTGGGGAGTGTCTCACACACTCCTGTTTCTCTGAGATCCAGTCTGTATGGGGTCGGTGGACTAGAGTCTAGGATGGACCAGAAGCCTCTGGTGTGTTAGGTTGATGGGGGAAATAAGTCAATAAGTCAGTAAACATTAAGTGCCTACTATGTGCCTGGGGCTGTGCAAAGTACTGGGGGTACAAAGAAAGAAAAAGGCAGTTCCTGCCCCAAAAAAGTTTACAATCTAACGTAGAGGAGGGGGGAGACAAGTTCGTACAAACAAATTATACCGAGGATAAATAGGAAATTAATGAGAGGAGAAGCACTAGAATTAAGAGGGAAGGCTTCCTGTAGACGAGGACTTAAAGGAAGCCAGCAGGCAGAGATGAGGAGGGAGAGCATTCCAGCCATAGGAGACAGCTAGAGAAAATTCCCCGAGTGTCTTGGTCATAGGACAAGTGGGCAGTAAAGCATAAGTAGGAGGGGGCTAGGAAGGGCTTCGAAGGCCAAGCAGATGATTTTGTATTTAATCATAGAGGTGATAGGGAGACACTGGAGTTTATTGAGTAAGGGGGTGATGTGACTGAACCTGCACTTCAGGAAAATTACTTAGGTGGCTGAATGAAGGATAGATTAGAGTGGGGAGAGATGAGGCAAGAAGACCCACCAACAGGCTATTACGGAGTCGAGGTGTGAGGTGATGAGGGTCTGCACTTAAGAATGGTGGCAGTGTCAGAGGAGAGAAAAGGGGGAGGTGATTCCAGAGATATTCCAAAGGTGAAACCAGACAGGCCTTGACAACAGATGGGATATGGAGGGTGAAGGATAGTGAGGAACCAGGATGACACCGAGATTTGGAGCCAGAGACTTGGAGGGTGGTGTTGCTCTCAACTATAATAGGAAAGGTAAGGGAAAGGAAGAGTTTAGGGGGAAAAATAATAATTCGTTTTGGACTTGGGGAGTGTACAATTATCTCTGGACAACTATTTTGAAATGTGTGAAAGTTGGAGATATGAGATTGGAAGTCAATCTGGAGAGGCTGGGGGAGGATAGGTAGATTTGAGAATCATTCTCATAGAGATGGTAATTCATGGGAGCTGATGAGATCACTAAGTAAAGTTGGGTATTGGGAGAAGAGGGCCTAGGACTGAAGCCTGTATTACACCTACAGTTAGGAGTTGTGACTTACTGAGGATCCTGAAATGGAGAGAAAGGGGTACTAATGAACTTTTTTTCCTTGTATCCATGAACTCCAGAGGCAGACCGATTCTCTGGAGAAGCTGCTGAAGCTATTCTACTGGGGAGTTAGTTCCCATAATCCCTGGGTTTAGTTTATTGAAATTAGGGGTGGAGTCTCATGCTTAGAGAAGCCAGCCAGTTCTTGACACTGCTGCTCTATCCTAAACAGACCTCCTCACCTGGTCTCCCAGATCTGGTGGTTGAGAGATTCATTTAGATATTTCCCATGGCAACTGGTTTAGAATGCCCTCCATCTTCTTTCTTAAAGTCCAAATCATACTCATCCTTCAAAGTCCAACTCAGATCACCTGTAGCAACCCTTCCCTCCCTAATCTCTCCCTGCTCTGGATTATACAGCACTGAGTACGTATGTACTGCTCATTTGGCCCTTAGTGTTAATTTGTAACAGTTATCAGCCTTGAATCCTTGAGGACATCACAGGATTTATAGTAGCTAGAAGAGGCCTGAGATCATGTAGTACATTTTACAGATGAGGAAACCGAGGCCCAAGGAAGTGAAGTGATTTGCCTTGTCTTGAGCTCCAGACCTACATTTCCAATTGCCTATAGGACATCATCTTAGTCTCAGTGTTCAAATTCACTCCAAATCTCCAAAACTAAGCTGATCTTCCTACTCCTACTCCCAACTCCCCACCTTGAAACCACTTCTGATTTCACTGTTTTCTGTTTGTAGCACCACTATTCACCTGGTTTATAGCCTTGGGCTTATCTTTGACTCCTCCCACTTCTCTCATCTTTTTACTTCCAATCTGTAACCAGGACTTGATTCCATTTCTGCAATCTCTCTCTCAAGTTCCCTCTTTGTGAAGATTCCCACTGCTTGTACAGGGTTTCCTGACCACACTGGTTTGCCCCCCTTCCCTTCAATCCTTTTCAGACTTCTGCCAGAGTAAGTTTTATGTGCAGAGCTGAGAGCCAGGAAAAGGAGTTTGAACATGCTGGGTAGGTAATAGGGAGCTACTGAAGGGTTTTGAGCTTAGGATTCACATCACTCATTTGGCACTCATTTCATATCACTCAGAGCATTGTAACAGTAGTGCATGGGTTCTTTGGCTATGGCAATCCACTCACTGATCTTGTCATGTCATTACTCTGCTCAGAAATCTTCAATGGCTTCTTAACTGTCCAAAGAAAAAAGTTCACACTCCTCTTGCCTAGCATTCAAGGCCCTCTACCCTGTCTTTCCAAACTCATATTATTCCCTTTTACGAATTTCTTAGTCCAACTGCCTCCCAAACACCCACTGAACTCTGATGTTTCTTTCCTTTGCTCCTTCCCTACCTGTAGAATGACCTTCCTCCTCCTCTTTGCCATTGAAAGCTTCACACAAGTGCTACCTTTAGGAAGCTTTCCCTGATTGCCCTCCTCTCCAATAATATTCTCCTCCAATCTTAGCACTCTGGGGTTTTGTAACTCTAATGCACTTCCAAGTAAGATAATGCATTTGAGTTACATTACAGTTTGGTGGAGGGTGGGAGGAGGGGCTTGGATAACTATAAACTTCTTGAGGGTGAGGGTTAGCAGAGTATTTTTCCCTATTGCCTATGAATTGCTGAATGCCACAAGCATGTAATAAATGTTTGTTGTATTGTAAGCAGCAGAGCCAGGATTCACACCTAGGTCTCTTGACTCTCAATCCTGTGCTCTCCAGCATTCCTCTCTACAGGAAGCCTTCCATTGATCTCTCCCCATTCCTCTGCTCCAGGACTTCTCTCCAACCTCCCTGAAAACAGGGCCTAGATCTTTTCCTCTATCTTTAGAGAATCATAGCTGAACACAAACAAGCCCAGGCACAGCAGCCACTGAGGAAAATATATGAGGCAGGTTTTTCTTCCCTAACTCCAACTCCATATCCTGAGGACCCGTTGGTTAGAAGAACAATGGTACCCAGCTCTTGAGGCTGAATGGGGCCTTGAGAGGTCATCTAATCCATTCTCCCATCTCTGGATAGGTCAGCACTAGTTAAGCACATCCTGTTTTGAGCCCAGCCCTAGATTGCTTAAGCAAAGAATGTAGACTCTAGGGTAAAGACTAGGGGATTCTTATTCAAAGAGGCCTCCTTCCCTTCTGGTTACATGGCATCCAGGACTTTTCTTACCCTACCAGCGCCCTATGATCTAGATGGCGAAATAGGTCTCCAGGGGTCTGGTATCTTGAACCCAGGAGTCCCATCTTTTATTCTTCAGAGCTCTCGGTGTTTAGGGTGAAATCAAACAAAAGACAGGGTTTCTGTCACTTTTTCTGGCCTCTGGAGTCCCCCCCCATGTAAGAGACCTCTAAGGGGGAGTCCTCTGCCTAGAGAAAAATTACATACTGATACCTATTATTAAAATATAGTGTTATAGGTTGAGGTGGAGCTTGGAGGTCATCTAGTTCAATTAAATTTATAGAGGAGACAAAAAGCTGACCAGAGGTCACACAGGTATAAGTGCCAGGTTTAGAATTCAGACCTAGGTTCCCTGACTTTAAGCCCAACACTCTTCTCATCCCTGTTCCCACCTCCATCGAGGCAGACCCCTGTTTTGCCTTTTAAAGGGACAGGTACCTTCACACCAATGACTGAATAGTCAAGGGACCTGAACTCAGGTGGCCTACAAAAGAAGGGTTTCCTTGATGCTTTCACCTCCTTGTGGCTCCTTAGTAACCTCTCAGGGACCCAGGCCTTGGTCAGGAAGGTGACTGCAGTTCTTTTGCTTTTCTTAGGGCAGAGGGAGGACTGACATCCTCCCCCTTCTTTCCAGTTTCCAGGGCCCATCTCTCTCTTGTGCTCTGCCTTTACCTGTCCTTGTAGTTTTCTGAGTTTTCCCCTCTTTTTCTCCAGGGACATTTGCCCCTGTAGTAAATCATTCAGTTTCAGCCCACCCGGCTGTTTCTCTCCCAGCTCAGCCACAGCTGCTGCAGCTGCCCCAGTCCCAGCTGGACCCAGCTGACTCATTTTCCGCTCACATTCTCCTTCTGGTCAGGCCAGTTTGGCAAATCTCTCCCCATTCCCCCGCCCTACAGCTCTTGGAGACTCTAAGCCCCCTTGGCACCTTAAGGAATGTATGAGGTTCAAGATCCTCAAGAGGAGACATCAAAGCCAGTGGGGGCCCCAAACCTGATGGGACTAGCTTTTCTCCCACTCTGGGGTACCTTTCCCTGCAAGACTAAGGTTGGGAGGGGGGGCTATGCTCAGGACCAGACACCCACCTGTCCTTCCTCTCTGCTTCTTGCTAGAGACAATCCAGCTTAGCTCTGAGTCAGAGCAGAGCTCTCGCGCCGCCCCCCTTCCCTCCCATTACCCTAGCCTAAACTGTCAGCCCTATACTTTTGCCAAGAATCTGATATGGAAGGGCAACACCGCCCACAGAGACAGGCACTCTTCCCTCTGACCTGCCTTGCTCTGTTGGGAGGCTTGAGAAGATGCTGGGGAAGGGCATGGTTTGGTTTTCAGGGGGTGATTCTGGGGGCCTGGGACGCACTAGAAATATTAACTTTAGCTTCAGTCCTAGGCCTAGTCCCTCCCCATTCCCTTCCTTCTGCTGCCTAAGGGGCTGAGGGGCCCCAGCCAAGGACCTGCCCGGCAGCTCCTGGAGCTGGTCTGCCTGCTGGAGTTCATCAGTAGGTCATGGGTAGAGGGGGAGGTACAGGTCTGATTCTGGGGAAGCAACTCCCCTCTCCTCCCATAACATGGTCAGATCCTTGAAGGGTGACAATAAACAAAGACCTGGAGATTCCTTTGGAAGAAGCAGTTAAATCACCCAATCATCACCTGTGCCCCAGCAACTGGGTCCTTGGGGCCCTGCCCCCATTGTTCACATATTATCACCCTCTCCGAGGAGGATAGGTAAGGGATGCTGAAACTCCTTCAGCTATCCTCCACTCCCACCCCCCCACCCCCAATGAGGAGGGAGAGATCAGAACAAAACAATCACTAAGACAGGGTTTCTTGGACTAAAAATCAGCCTTAGATACAAAGAAACTTATGAATCTCCTCAGTTACTTGTCCTTTCTTCTAACTGGCTTCTGGCTTGAAGGGGTGGGGACAGGTACTAGGGTAGCCAATAAAGAACACGCCCAGAACCAAGGTGGCAAAGGAGGGAGGGAGCCCAGCCGAGCCTGTAGGGTGACTACTCCCCATAGGAGTCCCTTTCTACAAGTGGAAATCCCTACCCTTAAGACTAAGAGGCCAGATCTGCCATTCTTCTCATGGGTCTTCTTCCTCTCCCACTTTAGGTACTTGGAGTAGGGAATATGACTTCCTGTGAAAAGGCCCACTCTACTAACCCTCCATGTTTTTCTCATCATTCCCTGCTTTGGATGGGGCTTGTCTTCCAGGGTTGGGCTTGGGCAGAGAGGTTCTGCTCCCTATTCCTCTCCAGTCCTCCCCTCCATGACCTTATAGGAATTTATGAGTACTGAGTTGGGATCTGGACAAATGATTATTTTGTGTGACAGAAAAATTATCAACTGAGTAATCCTCCCCCTACTCCTTTCCATATCTCAACAAGGCCCTGAGGGGGTCTTTCCACTGCCTCTCAGGGTCATCCTCAGCTCTATTATTCCACAGCTCAGGGACACTGTGGAGCCACCTACCAATCCCCTGGGATGTAAAAAACTTAGTTCTGGCATGGCTTCTGTTCCACCCCTGCCCAGACAGAAAGCAGCACAGGACAAGGGTAGTTCTGCAAACATGTTTAATGCACTTAGATTACACTGAGGGAGAGGGGGCGGGAAGGAAACGGTTTCAGTGAGTCACTGAAAAAATTCTTACAAAAGTCCTGGCCTGCCACAGTGCCCAGGAACCAAGTCACCACTGATAATAGAAACTAATACAAAAGATTAAAAAAGCTCTGCTCAAAGCAGCTTTCAGGTTTTTGTAACAAAATGAGAAGTTGAGTTACAGTATCCTGACCCAAGACAGGACTGAGCACTTCCCTTTGGGCACAAGGCCCTCTCAGCCAGAGAGGGAAAGAGCTTAGTTAAAAAGCAGAGAAAGGGGGACTGCCTCACAGTAGAATGTCAATAGTTCAGCTCTTCACCAAACTTCAAAATTCAGGCCAAACAGTTTTAGGTCTGTCTCTTTTCAAAAAGTGCTCTAGCCTTTTCAGATCCCTGAGCCCTCTCCCCATTCCTCTTATCTTATCCCTTGTGCCACCCCTTTGGAAAAAGACAAGGCAAGACCAGAGTGTTCTTAAGATGGAGCATGACCATGGCTGAATTCCTACACTCTGACCCACAGAGATGGTGTGAGCAATTCTTTAGCCTCTAAGGGATAATTGCCTAGAAGTGACAAGTGACAATGACAAGCATTGCCCAAGATTTTGAAAGCCTCTGTGTCCTGTAAGACTTTACTGTTATCCAGTCAGAGAGCCATCAAGATTGTAAATACTGGGGAGCTCCCCCTTTTCCTTAAAGGGGCTACCATGGAATCTGAGACATGAGGAAATGATGGGAGAAGAAAATAGTCCTAGAGTGGAACCAATGAAGAATCAGCTGCTATAGAAAAGGAAGGACCCTTCCTTGGAGCTGGGAGAGTTCAAAGTTGGAAAAGGAAGAGCAGATACCCAGTTCAGGATACAAGTTCCTAAGAGTTTCTGTCTGGAGGATGAGTCTACAAAGTCTGAGGGAAAGCTGGGTCAGAAAAGAGCTCAATGATGATCCCTGTTTCACTCTTTCTGAGAATCTTGCACAGGAAAACCATAAAGACCCTCTAACTTGTTCCTTTCCAACTTCCACCAAGGGAAGGACTACAAACAATACAAAGGCAGCATGCACATGCACAGCCATGTATGGAAAGTACTTTGGAAAAGGGACATGAAGTCCTGGGCCCAGGAAGAACAGTTCTTAGGATAGGAAGGGTAAGATGTGTCTATGGCCACTGGCCTTCCAGACTGCCCAATGGGCTTTCTGGGCAATGTATTCTTCCATGTCACCTTCCCCGAGTTAGGCTATCCTTTATAACGCTCTCCCCATTCACACAGGACTACCCAGGTCCTTGATACTGGTAGTCAACCCATTAATCCTAAACCTCCTCATGCAATAACCCGGTGCTTTTGGTACCAAGGGAGACTTTGGCTTAGACACCAAACTAAGATTAAAACTAAGGGCTGGTGGAGAGGACTGTGGGGTGGTGGGGCTTAGAGAGGAGTGACTGATCAGGCTGGCTGCATCTTTTTTTCCCTTCCATGAGGCAGAGAAGTGGAAGAATTTAAAAGAGATGGAGATGGTGGCAGTAGAGAAGACCAAAGAACACTACTGGAATCAGAGACACTAAAAAGGCAATCATCTAGCTGGGGTGAATGATGCCAGCAACTGGCAGCAAAGGGGCACATGGGATGAAGATGGAACCTTGCTGGGGTATTTGGGAACCAGGGGTCAGCAAATGCAACACCTATATTTTTCATGAATGAAGCTCACGCTAAAGAATTCCTAGGCTTGAGTGAAAGATACACTTGGGTATTCCAGAATAGGACTGGTTTGTCTTCACATCTAAGGTTCATTAATAGTTCACAAGATTAAGTCTCACTCACCATAACCTTTCTGGAGACCATTAGGAAAGAGGGTTCTTGGAGACTGTTTAATGTCGATCTTCTTCTGATCTTTGGCACCAGTCTTCATCTCTTCAATTCCCTAGAGAAGTGGTCAGGACAATTTTTTGCCTAACTGGGCATTGGAGGGGTTGTCATCTCTTGTGCCAGCTTTCTGTGAGCCATGATGGATGTCATGGCCTATGGTATGCTTCTCATGTTATGGAGTGTGTGTTGGATGGTGCCAGAAATAGTCCTTTAATTCCATGGCTAAAACAACTTCATTCAGGTCTGGGGTGGGAGGAAACCAAAAGGAGGCCTTGGGAGGCCAGAACTGGATTGGTGTCCTTGGAGGTGGTGGTGATGTGTCCTCCTGATGCAGGAGATGAAGGAGGTCACATGAGGATGATGGGTCAGGTACTTGAGTGACAGGAGAAAAAGTATTAGTGATGAGAAGTCAGAGATAAAGGGAGGGAGGGACTAGAGATATGGGGGGGGCGGCGCACTCAGGGGCGAAAGGGCTTGAAACCAGAGATGCAGGAAGATAGAGACCAGGGATACAAGAAGCCAAAAATATGTAAGTGGGAGAATGGCCAGAAATGCAGGGGGGAGAAGCCAGAGATTTAAGGAGGGACAGAAGTGAAGGGAAAAACACTAGAGATACAGAATAAAGCAGAGGATGTTAGTGGGAAAGAAGCCAGAAATACAGTAGAAGAAAGAGGTCAGAGATGTAGAGAGAGAAAGGCCTGAGATACAGGTGCAAAGGAAAAAAGTACAGGAGAAGACAGAGGTCTAAGGGGAAAGATGAGAGAAAGAGGAACAAATAAAGGAAATAAATGAATTTAGGAAGAAGGGAGAAGAGGTGAATGTGCTGTTGCAAAATGATAACAAGACAGATGTTGGAAGTTTATTTTTTAGCTTTTAATAAACTAGAAATTCCTAGAGCCTGGAGCTGTGGGGGCCTGAGGGAAGATGAGATCAGAAAGGAGGGAGGAGAGAGAATGGGGACCTAAAAGGTCACACAAACCCTGAGCTAGCTGGAGGTGGGGGAGGTGCCTGCAAGGGCTGAGACTCTCCCTCTCCTAGGCTGGCCCCAGTCAGAGTGAGAAGCCCACTGAGAAGGCGAGGCTGATATCTTCTCCAAGTTTCCAAGAGTCTGGGCAGTGCTGGCCGCAGTCCTCACGCCTCACAGGCGCCGGTTTTAGGCCAAGGGGCTCCCTGAGGCTTCTGGAGCCCAACCCACCTGGCAAGAACACAGCCTTTCCTAGTTAAGGGTTGGGCCAGGGCTGAGTATCACGTTAGGGGGTCTCAGGTCTCCAGAGACATAGCTTCACCCTACTCCTACCTAGATGCCTCCTGCTTCTGAACACCCTTTCTATGGATCCACAATGGTTTGTGAGCTGGTGAAGAAAAGTCCTTCTGCCCAAAAGGCCCTACCATAGCTATTCATTGGCAAACACTAAGCACCTTCTAGTGACATGGCCGGGTGGGGGGATGTGGGAGGGGAAAAGCTAGGTATCCCCAGTCCTTTTCCAAGAGAAGAAAGTTCAACTTGAAAACAAGTTCCACTTAAAACAAAAACAAAACCAATATGCATGACAGCTTCTAGACACCTTTGCGGAGCAATTAAATACCATATGGTTTCTAAAAAATAAAATACAAAAAACAAAACAAAAAAAACCCCAAACATACTCGGAGGAATTGTTCTGTAGCCAGGAGGAATTTGACTAACAAAAGGTTTCCAGAGTCAGGAGGAGCCAGAGCATTTAATCCGTGGGTCTAGGGCTCTTCCCCAGACCTGCAGAAGTGGGCAAGCATAGATGAGTGAGGTCAGCTTGTGGAAAACAAAGTCAGGGGTCCCAGAGTCATATCCCCAAACCAGAGGTGGAATGACAGAGTCATTAGCCACTCATTTGGTCTGGTGGGACCTGAGCTGGGCTGGAACAAGGTCTCATTCACTCCTAATGGGCCTGGAGTGGCCTGGCCCCCAGATAAGAGGTGAGGTGGAGGGGAGCCGGGGCCAGTCCCTGCTTATGCACCCCATTGTGGGCTGCAGTGGCTGTGCAGTAATCGTCTCTCTCTTTTCCTTTTATTTGCAGGAATCATTTTTTACTGCAATCATTACACTGTTGAGTCACTTGGGAGCTAGACCGGGCTCTCATGGTCATCTGAAGGAAGGGACGGAATTCAGGGCTAGTGCAGTGGGTTGTCAAACACAACGTCTGGCAAAATGGAGACTTTCAGTTTTTTTTCTGGCCAGCTGTACTCCTTGGGAAGTTTGAACTGTGAATGAGAAACAGAAACAGATAAGCACAGTATATATACTTAGCAGAACTTACTCCCCACTTTCTGGGGTTGAAGTAACTAGAACCAACTAAGCCTTCATTTCACTCCCCCCACCTCACCCACAGCCTCCCCCACCCCAGTCCAGGTGACTCATTTCCAACTGGGGGCACAAATGGGAAGAGAGGAGAGAACAACCATCTGAGAACATGACTTCAACTTCAAATGCCAGAACAAAGGTAGGTAGCTGGAATGAATGTATTCTTCTACCCAGGTTTTTCCTCTGCCTGGTGCTAAAGAAACAGTACTGAAGGGAGACCTGGGTTCTAATCAGTCCTGGCTCTGCCAGACATCTTGGTTGAATTACTTCCTATCTTTGAACCTCAATTTTCTCATGTGCAAAATGAAGGGGGGGGCAGGTTTGGATTACTCCTAAAGTGTCTTTTAGCTTTTCCCAATGGGTAACCCAGCCTCCAACCTAAGCCCTAAGGAGAAATTCTAATACACCAAAATTCTAGGATTCCCAAGCCAAGACCATTTTTTTCTGTGTTCTGACATCATTAACCAAAGATGGTTGCAGGCAAGTTTCCTAACCTCTCCTTACCACCCATATCTCACTTCTCTGGGCCTGTTCTTGCCAAAAGCATGGAAATTCCCATTAAGAGTTTGGGGCTTAGAGCATCCAGATGTTAGGGTCTTGGCCTTCCTAGCTACAGTGGTTTTTGCAAATATAGAAAGGAGGTTCCTGAAGCTGATTCCTACATCCTTTACTGCATATGACTGAAAAAGGTCTCCAAAAAATAAAAGTCCCTGGCCTCCTTCCTAAGAGCCTGGTCTCTCTGTCCTGCCTTTCCTTCCCTTAAAGGTCAGGGAGGGGGTATTAAAGTTTCCAAGAGTCTATCTGTGCTCCTGAAGGAAAAAGCTTCAACTCTAGCCTTTCCACCTTTCCAAGTTACTTTGAAATCTTTTCTGTTACTTGGCCAATAACTATCTCTTGGAAATTAAAGGAAGGTCACTTCCTCCTTTCCCAAAAACAGAGCACATTGGGCTCTTCAGAAAACTTCATATAACATCACAGATTGGCCCTATGTGTATCTTACCATCAGAAAAGAACTTCAAGCCAAGCAATCTGCTTGGAATAGAAAAAAGGCAAGGACTCGTAGGGGTTCAGCTTGCCCATTTCTGGGGTTGGAAGATATGAGTGTGAAGTCTCTTGCTCATTCCTGCCCTTTAATTAGATTAAGGAGGCCCATGTCATTGGTGAATGTGGGAGAGTAGTGAGGGGAAGGTGAGAGAAAGGAGGCAGGGTGTAGGGGAAGACTGGTCAGGAAAGCAAAAAAGAAAAGGGTTATTTTTGGTGACCTACTTTCCTGAGCTTCCCCTGGCTCCCTTTTCTCCTCTCCAAACCATTACATTCTCCTTCCCCCAACACCCAGCACCCACCCTCAAAGCTGAAGTTGGCCTAGTGCCATTGTATGAGTGAGCTTGTACATGAACACAAGTGTATGAGTGCCTGTCCAGAAATGCTTCCAGTTGTTGTCTTTGGTCTCTTTGAATGGAGATCCCTGCAGCACTGGCCTACGCAAAATCCCAAGGATGATAACCTTGTGTATGTGTAAAAGAAAGAACAGACTCACTTGAAGTAAGTGCATTTCTGGGGCAGGTCACTATTATACTGTATTATCTGCAAAGTAGTACCCTTAGCAATTTCCCAATTACCTAAAACAAGGATTAAAAGTCTTGAACTGGAGAGCCACGAGACCTCTCCAGGGCCTGGGTGAACCCCAAAAACTTTTCAGTCATAGACAGAAATGTTGTATTAAAAAGGTGCCTGATAGGCTATGCTTGGGCCCCAGAACTGGGAAAGGAAACTCTGGTTCTGGAGCCCAGGCCGAGACCTGAGTCTCAAGGAAAGGTAACTGAAAGATTTTTGCTTCACTAAGATCCCAGTTGAGGAGAGCTAAGTTAGGACTTATTCTCCCTAGATGCTGGGGGACAGACATACAGCATTATCAGGGTATGTTGTTCCAGCTCTCTAACGTGACGTTAACCTGGACATTAAGACAAACCAAGAACCAAAGCCCTCAGAGGTGTTTTTCAGTGGGAGGGGAGAGACTAGAGGGAGGGAGGGTGGGAAGGGACTTTCCAAGATGAGGTAAGTCTCTCCAAATGAGAACACAGAGAAAGCTGAAGGAGAAAAAGAAAAGGATTATGGGCCCTTCAGTTGTAATAGGTGTGGAGTTGCAGAGGAACAGGCCCCAGCCCTCAACATAGGCCTCTTCCCTGGGTTCTGGGGGCAAGGGTTGGTAGAGGCCCAAAAAGTGGGGAGAACTCATGGAGGAAGGGAGGCAATGGTGAAGGTAACTAATAGGTGGACATTCTGACAGAAAAAGTAAGAGTCCCCTAGCAGCCCACCAGGGTGTTTCCAAATGGAATACTATCTGGCAACAAACATGTGCTTTCTGTTCACAATCGGCCAGTTAACAGCAGGGGCTGGAAGAAGTGAGCAGCAGCATGAAGGCTGGTCTGGCTTTTCAGTGGGGGCTGGTAACTTAGACAATTTGCAGGCATCCTTACAGTGGCCTGGGGCTGACTAATGGAGGAATGGTGGGGGGGGAGGAGTAGGATTGAGGGGTGGGAGTAGGGGATGGGGAAGTCAGAAAAAAAGCCATTTAACTAAGAATCTTCTCCTCCCCACCCCCCACTCCACCCCACCTGAAGACTGGATAAAGTTTTCAGAGACTGATACAAATAGGCTTACTTCCTCTGGAGAAGTCAAATCTTCTAAGTCTTCCAGCATTCTTTCTACAAATTCTTCAGTCAACAGAATCTGGAAACAGAGATACAGGAGCTTTATGCTTTTATACTCAGGGATTTATCTAATTGTAGCAACAGACTCTCTTCTTTTGCCCACAGAAGAGTTGAGTCCATTTTCTTCAGTTCGAGGCCTCTCACTTTTGGTTCCCCTTTCCCTTTGCAAAGCCAGCCTGCGCTCCTCCTGTCTCCCCCCTACCCCTTTCTTGAGAGTCCCTCATCTTTCCAAATGTGCTAATGGGGGGTTGAGGTGTGGGGAGAAGCAGTGAGACTAAAAGGAGACTGTCCAGGAGAACAACAGCAATGGAAGAAAGAGAAAACTAGTAGGCCTGGGAGTTGACACAAGTCTGGTTTTCCAGTCACTGGCCAGTATTTGCTAGTGCTAGTTCTGGGAAGTAGTTTGAAATATGGGAGAAGAAAAAGATTTTTACTCTTTTTTTTGTGCACTGTTTGATGCAGTTATAGTGAAAACAGATCCACAAAGCTCCTTCCTCCTCTAGTTCTACCTTGTATCCCCAACCCCAATGCACCAGGGTCCTGCTTTCTGGGCACGTGGGAGGGCTTAATTTAGCACAAGCAGAATGACAGCTTGTTGGGGATCCTGTAAAAGGGGTCCCAGCTTTTGATATGGGCTGGGTTAGATAACTTTTCAGGTACCTTCTAACCCTGCAGTTCGATGATTCATATACCAGGCCTGGTGATTTCTACAGTTCCTTCCAGCTTTAAATTTTAGGATCCTTGCCCAGCATTCTGTATATGCCAAGTGTTTCTGACTTCTCTGACTCTATCAAGGGCACTGCCATCTACTAGTCATATAGATCCCATCAATAACCAGGTTATCTGGTAACTCCTCCTTCTCCCTCATCTATCACATCTAATCAGTCATCAGGTCTTGTCTGTTTTTTTTTTTCCCCATTAAAACATCCCTTGTACATATAAATCCCCCCCCCCCCCCCCCCCAATCTCTGTTCCCATTGCTACCACCCTTGTCCAGGCCTGCATTACCTCTCTCCTGGACTACTGACTGCATCAGTCTCCTTGCTGCTTTCCCTTCCTCTAGTGTCTTTCTCTAGTTCATTCTACAAAACATAACTACCAGATAACTTTTTCTAAAGCATTGCTCTGAAGCTTCTTTTGTGGTGGCAACAAACTAGAAATTGAGGGGATGCCCATCAATTGCGGAATGGCTGAACAAGTTGTGGTATATGAATGTAATGGAACACTATTGTTCTATAAGAAATGACAAGCAGGATGATTTCAGAAAAACCTGGGAAGACTTACATGAACTGATGAAGTGAACAGAACCAGGAGAACATTATATACAGTAACAGCAATACTGTACAATGAATAACTGTGAATAACTTAGCTATTCTCAGTAATACAATGATCCAAGACAATTCCAAAGAACTAATGATAGAAAATGCTATCCACCTCCAGAGAAAGAACTGATGGAATCTGAATGTAGATTGAAGTATACTGTTTTTCCCTTTTAAATTTTTTTCGTAGTTTTTTTTGTCTGTGTCTTCTTCACAATATGAGTAATGTGGAAATATGTTTTGCATGATTGCATATGTATAACCTATATCAAATTGCTTACCATCTCAGAGAGGTGGGGAGAGGAAGGAGGGAATGAGAAAATTTGGAACTCAAAATTTTAAAAAATGAATGTTAAAAATTGTTTTTACATGTAATTGGGAAAAATAAAATATTTATTCAAAAATAAAGTATTGCTCTCATCACATCAAACCCTATAATGGCTCATTACTTTCTACCACATCAAGTCTACTTCCATCTACCACTCACTGAAGTGCACACTGGACATGCCTTGCTTATTCCCATCATCATGCCTGTTTTCATGTTATTCCCTCAAACTTGCATATCTTTCAAGTTTTGGCTTAAATGCCTTCTCTAGAAAGCCTCCCCCTGATTACTTCAGCCTTAACTGATTTCTCTCCTCTTACTTCCGACACTAACTACGACCTATATCACAGAATCTAGCAATGAAGCACATATGATCTTACATTATACACGACAGGTATGTTCATATGTAATCAGTCCTGTTAGTTACCTTGGCTAAATATGAATTCAGCTCCTTCGGGGGAAGAGGAGTAGCAATCATGTTCTATACTTCTGGCTTGTTCCTGCTGGTACTTCATAGATTGATATATGGGTGCTTTTTGATGGGGCTGAAAGGACTTTTAGTTATGATACAGATATGGAAGGATTATTTCAGGATGAAGGGGAAGAAAATGTGAAAGGTACAAGAATGGGATGACTGAAATAGTGTCCTTTATCAGAGCAGAAGCCGGCTGGCTCACAGTCTTAGGTGGGAAGATAATGAAACTAGCATGTCCCTTTTGCTAGTGGTTAGGAGAACTGATTGAGGAGCAGCTAGGTGGTACAGTGTATAGAGCACTGGTCCTGAAATCAGGAGGACCTGAGTTCAAATACGGTCTCAGACCAAACACTTGACACTTACTAGCTGTGTGACCCTGGGCAAGTCACTTAACCCTAATTGCCTAAAAAAAAAAAATAAAAAAAAAAAGAGAACTGATTGAGCCTTGATAGGAAGTATGAATCTCCATAACAAAGGAATAGAGGGGCGAAAAAGAGAAAGCTCGAATGATAAGGTGATCCCTGACTTCAGGATGTATGAATGGGTCAAGATATGCTTATGATAACATAGCACAGGAGATAGGATGGGATGGAAAACCCAAAAGGAAGATTTTTTCAAGAGGTTCTAAGATGCCCAGATTATACCTTAAGGAAGACTATCAGAGAGTCCAATAGTGGAGGAAGTCAGGCTGTAGCATAAAGGGGAGAATTAGGGAAGGATGGATGGTGGGGGGGGGAAGGAGATTCATAAGGAAAGAGGTGTATACCCGGGTCCCAAATGAAGAGGAATACAGAAGAGACTTACTGAGAAGGCACAAGATTCTAGACACTATATATTTCCATCATACTTTGGAGGAAAATCCTGGCCTTCTGTGGAGACTGACACAAAGCAGGGAGACTATGACAAAAACTCAACCAAGGCAATCCTCTAAAGAGACTTCTTGGACAGTCATTATTCCTTTTCTCTTGGGCCCTACTTCTGTTTCAAACTGAAACTTCTCTTCACAAAGAACCTACTTAATGGCCTGTGGGGGTCCTTGACCAAAAGACTACCATGTAAGTGACCTTTTCTAGGCACACAAGGCCCTTGGTCAGTCTCACGTGAGCTCTTGCTGCTCTAAAGCTTTTTCATGCTTTATAAGCCTACCATTTCTGTTAAAAGCTCCTAGTTTCTTCACAATTCCTCCCCAGCCCTCAATATAACCAGACCAAGTGGGTGGGACAAAGGTCATGTTCACATTTTTACACTTCTAGCTCTATCTTCTCAGACAAATGCTAGCACATGCAATAGTGTACCTAAACCCCAATTAGGTGTAATTACTTCTGCTCAGTCAGACTAGGGTTACTCCTCATCCACATATGATTACTGAAGAGAAGGACCTAGGTCAGAGAGTTTCCTGGAATAGCACTGCATTAGAATACTAAGGACAGAGAAAGAGAGTAATATGACTACCATGTAGTCAGGGAGACCAGTAAGAAGTCAAATGAGAAAAACATTTCCAGTTTCCTCAACCATCCTGCATGTCACCCTTAGCTATACTGAAGGCAATCTCCTGGGCTGGTAAACTGCCATATGGACCCACTAGTACAAAGCAGATTTGGTACATATGTATGCATATGCAGGGGACTTGGTTGCAGGGAGTGAAGCTATGACCCTGCTTTTAGGAAGGAAACCAACAATTTCGGGACTATCTTGGTTGTGATTTGTTAAAAGGCTGGGGGAAAGAGAGCATGAGGGTAGAAGGGGAAAAATGTCCTATTAAGTCTTTCTAACCCCCCCCTTTTATTGTTGTTGTCACTGTGCTAACAATTGCAGGTTCTTGCCAAAAACTACACATTATTTTAAAGTTGTGGTTTAAATTTTTTAAAAAATTACATGAGATATGCATATTAAGGTGACATTCCCAGAAAAGAAACATGACAGACTGTCATAGCTCTAGGCACCTCATTTAATTTCCTTTGGGAGTTAAACCTTAGAAGCTCAGGTTGAACAGCCCTGTTCTTTGTATATTTCAGAACTGGGCCTGGAGAATGTTAACAGATCTTATCAACAGGACACTGAAGATAGATAGCAATGATGGAGCAACTTAGGTGCTCTCCAAAGAGTAATAGACCAACTGTTGTGATGCAACTGTGGGAAAAGTATGGGCAGTCCTGGAGCCAAATGAAACCATTATTAGTGTGCTATGCTTAGAGCTGACAGTGTCTCTACTAGAGGCTGCTTCACTCTCATGAAATCTGGTTGTGTCTGAGGAAGGATGATGGCCTAGCTTCGGGCATCCTTTTTATGTCTGGGGCAAGGTGGCAGGGGAATATACTAAAAGTCCAATGGCCAGGATGCTCCCTATCTACTAGGCCTAGGAAGTGCTCTGATTGCATAATACCCCTATGGTCGACCTATTCCATTTTTTTTTTTTTTTTGCAGTGATATATGGTTAAAGGAAGGACACCTAAGCTTATGATGATGGGTTGGGGAGCAGGTTGGAAACACCTCTAGAATGGAATTTCCAAATGTTTTTCTCTCCTTCTCCCCTCCCTCACCCCCAATGTTTCTGATGTGTAGTTGGGCAGAAGGTTAAAAACCCAAAGCAAACAGAGGTTTCCCAGAAGGAAACAGTGAGTATTAAAGGCTGGATCTCCTGGTCCAACTACCTGCTCCACAGTCAAGGAAATTGCTACTCTAACTACAACAGGGTGTTCTGCCTCCATAGTGTTGATGACTGACTTTGTTATCTATCCCAAGCCTTCGGTGTTGAAGCACACGCACTCAAGGGATGGATGAGAGAGACAAGTTAACCCTGATAAAAAGCTCCTGGTCAGAAAAAGGAGGACTCATGGCCTTGCTCTAGAACAGAGGTGTCTATAACACTGGCTGCAGGTGTAACCTTGAGCCAGATGAAAGTGTAACTGGGAAATATTTAACAAAATAAAATAAAAATACAATAGAACAAAGGTAATATTAATATGTGGTTTTCAAAGGTCATTATGTGGCCTGCAGAGATCATTAGGCATGGGTCATGGGTGGGGCACCTTTTTATTTGCATTTGAGACTACTGCTCTAAGCTAGAGGGTAGTCTTAGGGCAGCTGAAAGGGGTGAGCCAATTATTGTAGCTCTATCAACTTTCAAACAGTTCAGCTGTGGTAGAAGGAAGGTAGGGAAAGATTCTGTGGTTCTCCCACAGGTTCAGGACATAGACACGGTGTCAGTTCCTGACTCTGGCTCTGGCCCTGTCCCATTAGGCCAGAGGGTGACATCAGCACAAATCACGTGCTTGGTGACAAACTGGTTGGCTGAGAGAATAAAAAGCACCACACACACTCCCCATCCCTGGGAAGTTCTAGAAATGAACCAGAAAAGAAGCCACATATCTTTCATCAGTGCCTACCCTGGGCAAGCCTGGTTGTGCCAGGGATCCTGGGAGGCTGCAGGAGGGAGCACAGCTGCTGCTGATTTGACACCAATTCAAACATTTGTGGTCAATAATATTTCTGAGTCTGCAAACAGTGCCTGACAATGCCCAGTCCTTCCCTCCTGTTAGACAATCCACACTTTGTCCAGGGCCTTGTTTGCTCTAAATGTTGACATGTTCTTGTTTCCCAACAAGTTTGGCTGTTCCCCTCCTCTCCCCTCTTCTTTCAGGAAAGGAAATGTGCTTTTTTTCACTCTTCACAGAGCCTGCCAAGGAGCTGCTTCAGTACATGCAGCCATAGAGGTGGGGAATATTTTAATTTGCAACAATGCTAAAGCCCCCCAAACTCAAACTGGAGCACCCCCTATCCCCTTTCGCCAGGCCTGGCCCAGGCTCCTGAAAGATGGTAGCCTACTGGGCCTCAAGTTTCATTTCCTGTTCTCAGTAGGTGGTAGAAAGTTCACTGCAGTGGTCATCAGGTTTCCAGTACTCTGGGCTGCCTGCACTATAAAGAATAAGAGATCAACAACTGTCTAAAAAGGGGTCCAGTCTTTCCTCTTCCTCTAGAAGCAGAAGCCAGAGCTCAGACACCCTTGTTACCACAGATCTGTGAGGCTGTCTGTTGCTAGGAGAAGAATTTCATGTACTTTTCTTCTCACTTCACAGTGGGAAATATTTAAAGGTTTCAAAAGGACCTGTACATGTACTACAACCCAGTTTCCTGATAGCAGCACTAAGTGCTGGCTTGTGACTTAGGTCAGGGACTTCCAAGGTTTACCTCTTGAACCTCTAAATCAGAGAAATAGCTGGGAACTAAACCCAGGCATCTGACTCTCCAATATGGCCTAATACAGCAGATTACATTTCTGTAGACACAGCAGCATCCAATTTCTAACCTTTTTCAAGTGACAGGCCTCTGAGTCAATGTCTAGTGGGAGATGTTTAGGGAAAGGGGGACACTTGTAAAAGTTACCAAGCATTACATGGCTGAAAAAGCTTCACAAAAACTTTAAATGCTGGGGAAAATATCATATCATTATATGCAAGGATATGAGCCCGATTTGACCTTCTGGCCTAAGAGCTTCCCTATTTCAAAAACTGATTCCCTGGTGGCCTCCTCTTTGGGCCAGGTTCCTATACAGAAGCCTAAGAGGGCAATATTGACAGACTTGAGGAAGGTTTGTTAGTCACTGGTTCTAGAAGTGCTTTCCCCTTCTCTGTAAGGACTCTCAGTAGGCTGAGGAGCTAATAATCTTTTTTTTTTTGGGGGGGGGGTGAGGCAATGGGGTTAAGTGACTTGCCTAGGGTCATACAGCTAGTGAGTATCATGTCTAAGGCCGGATTTGAACTAAGGTCCTTCTGACTCCAGGGCTGATGCTCTATCCACTTTGCCACCTAGCTGCTCACCACCACTCCATCTTAAAATTGTTCCCCACCCCCCTCCTGTCCCTTTCCTGGTCCCAAAGAGAGGCTGAATAGTACAGAAATGAAAGAAATGAGGGTCAAGAAGGAAGCCCGCCTCTCCTCAGGTATATCTCTTTGGCTATGTAAAATTAGAAAGGTCTTTCACACTCCCTATCACTACAAACAAATACTGCTTCACTTCACTGGAACAGGCAACGAATGGACACCAACCTCGAGGAGTTGGGGAAAAGCAACAGAGATAGTGTGGGGGAGAAAATAAAGAGCAGGTACTTGGTATGGGCCAACCAGGCAGTGAGCTGTGGGGTAGGAGTGCCAAAGAGGGTGGGAGTGGGGGAGAGACTGGTTCTGTGACTCTCTCTTTTCCTACCATTTCTGGGGCCTCCTAGGGAGCTCCTCAGAGAGACTAAAGGTTCCTCATGTCCTCCTGGCTTTTTATGCCTCCTCCAAATCTTTGCTTCTTCTTCTCCTCCTATCTCCTTCTTCAAGGGCAGTGATGGGAAGACTGTCTTACAGGAGACTTCATTGTGCCTTTTTCCCAGTAGATAACAGAACTGGGCTAGGAGCCAAAGCAAGGTGCCAAGACTAGGAGAAGCAGCTTCCAAGTCTTGGAGGCTGATGTAAGAAAGTTATCCCTTGGCTCCTCCCAATTCAACCCTAAGTAGCAGCCAAGTGAATAGGCAGCTTTTATCTACTTACCTGATGCACTCAGTAGGCTCTTCTAGGCTCCCAGGAGCCTTAGAATCCCTTAAAATGGCCTGGCCAATTTGGGAAATGTCCCCATTTCTTCTCAATATTGATAAGATACCTGGTCTTTGGGGAGGGTAAGGGCTATTTTTACTCAGAGCATTAAAAAGACTATAGTCCTACATGGGGTAGGGCAGTTAGTGTATGGCTCTACCCATGGGGGTGGAAGACCACTGACTATGCACTCATTTGTAATTGCAAGTCCAGCACTCAGGAACTCAGCAGAGCATCTGACAGGATCAGTCTGTAGCATCCAGGACTTGTATGCAGTGAGATCTACAAACCTGGAAGTGATTACAGCTCCAGATTGCCACAATGTGAATTTGCAGTGACAGCATCTGTAAGGCTGTGGACTCATAAATGGTCAGTCATGAAAAATGTTGACTGCTTGGTCCTTGGGAGGACTAGGTAGCTAACTGGCTAGGAAACAGGCTGGGGAAGGGTCTAAAGGCTTCCCAGGGCTCCTGAGAAAAGACCAGAGAAACAACTCATAAGCCAGAGAGTGCTTAAGACAGAAAGAGCGAATGCCAGTCTTTCCTGGGAGCTCCCACGTGAGCAGGCCCCTGTGGCGGACCACACTAATGAGTCCAATAACACAAGCCTTTGATTAAGCAGCTCTGAGCACAGCAACTTTATTGAAATACAGTGAGACGGATGGGTTCATTCCCACCACTTCCCCTGGGTTCCCAGGGCAACGGCCCACTGCTGGGGAGCATGTCAAATAGTGTCAGTGAGCCATGTGTGCCCAGTCTTTGCTGAGGGGGCTGCCTACGAGTAAACTGGGGGCTGGGAGAGCAAAGTCTAGCACTGGTTCTCAGTGGCCAAAAAAGGTCATCTCCCTTCCCCACCTGTGGCTTCCCCAAATGTGCTGGGAACCTATACTCAAGAACTACGTGGTCTGAGTGGTCCATGGCTCCAGCCTAGCTTCACCACCACAGCTGGGTCTCTAGGGTATTTTAAGGAGGCAGTTGAGCCTCAAAGTCCAAACTTAAATTGTTGTCCTGCTCATCTGGCTTTATTAAGTGTCTGAGGGCCAGGAGGTAAGCCGTAAGAAAATGGAAACTTGGGGCAGCTAGGTGGCGCAGTGGATAGAGCACTGGTCCTAAAGTCAGGAGGACCTGAGTTCAAATCTGGTCTCAGACCAAACACTTGGTACTTACTAGCTGTGTGACCCTGGGCAAGTCACTTAACCCCAATTGCCTAAAAATTAAAAAAAAAAAAAGAAAACAAAACCTTAAGAAGTGCAACCTGTGTGACAGCAGGGTTCTGATGACTTCTCAGTCAGAACCACCAGTGGAAGCTTGGGCAGTGGCTGGAGGACTTAGTTCCATGACCCAATGGAGGACAGTGGCAGCACCTGTTTCTCCCCTTTTTAGCCACAGAAGTGGTTTGGGGCTCTGGGGTTTATCGCCCTGGAAGCTCCCCTGCTGCTAAGAAAAGGAGTGTTGGCTAAATTCTGAATACCAGTTTAGAGTCAAGGGCTCTTTCTGAAGTATAACTGAATGAAACGTGTTCCCATGTTCGGAATACCCAAATCTATTCTCTCCCGAGAAAGTTTGTTTGAACCTTTAATACATATTAATGCTATCCTGAGGACATTTCTGCTGAGACCTGTCAGCATGCATCATCTGCTGGGAATTATGAATCATTAACTCTCAGAGGCTGGGCCTGTGCTGGTGTCACATATATTCTCTCCAGCACCAGGCCTCTCCCTCCCCCAGGATACACGCTCCGCCGGGGCGGGGTGGGGGGGGGGGGAAGAGGCCCTCCCCTTCACATTCTCCACTGAACAGAGAAGCTTGCCTAGGCTAGGAGAGCATGGCTTGAGAGAGGGGAAAATTGGGAAGAGAAGAGGAGTGGGACAGAAGCAGATGCTTCCACTTGTGTGTGGGGCTCATTTCAAGTGTTACACTTCAGAACCTTTGTTACAGTAACTACCAACACCACACACAGAAATCTAATGTTACCAAGTGGGACTTTAAAAATGTATTTATAACTTTATGGTTCAAAGTAATTTTGTTATGAAACAATGTAATAATGACTGTGGAAAAAGTCAAGATAATTTATGGAGCACACTATCCCTAAAGGACTAGATTCAATTTCTACCATGGCTTGGTCTGTACTGTGCAGCAGGGTGTCCTCTGTTTTCTATTTGTTTTAATTAAGGGTTAGTGGTTTTTTAGTGGGCGGGGGCATAGAGGAGAAGAAATTCTACTGCCAGCTTAGGCAGATACACACACACCACATACATATTTATCAAAGAAACATTAAGGATCTCCCCCCCTCCCCCATCGTAGTTAATACTGTTTACCACCAGAACCAGTACAGTTCCTTTTTCCAAATGAATGAAATGCAAGTCTCCCAGGGTCACTCCCCATTGCAGTTAATAACAACAACCACCATAGCTGACATATACGTACAGTGCTCTACAGTTTACAAAGTTCAAGGTAGGATATATGATTTTCTTTCTCTATTGGTAGAGAGGTATGACTCCCTGCTGCCCCCTCTCCTGCCCTCCCCAACCATTCTCCAGTGGCTCTGGAAGTATGGCAGACCAAAATGACAATAAGCTACAGAGAGAAGAGAGGATTTAAAAGGTGAGAGGGGAAGGGGAAGTGTGGCATGTAGGACGAAAGACCCAGCAGCCTCTTACTCCCTACCTAGCAGCCAATTCTGAAGCTGCTTGGAGCTCTGCACTCCCTAAAAAAAGAGTACAAAAAGGAATGAGAGCTGCCAATACATCAAGTAGATTCCTTCCTCGTGTGGCTAGGCCCAGACCTAGTCACAATGGATGCTGGAGAAAGATGGCTAAATTAGGTGCTACCCATGCCACAGAACCTGGCTCTGTCTAGTCTATGCTTGTGGCTTCAGATAAAAGTCCAGAGGGATTCCTGCATATGTGGGACACAAGTGATTTGTATACTAATTGAATGATGGTTCCCATATTCACTTATTTCCCCCAGCACTCCTAAAGCACAGAAAGTTCTGCTTCCCCAGATTTAAAGTGGAAGTCCAAATCTGTGAGGCTTTTGTGGAAACAACTCGAACAAAGCTAGAGGGGAATTGGACAGAGAAGTACAATTGGCTGATCAGAAGCATAGCTGGTTCCTACAGTGAGGTATCTGCAATACCTTTGTTCTCTAGAATAATTTTTGCTTGGTACTGGTGGTGTAAGGACCACGCTCTGGTTGTCCACCAGATAATGAGGGCTTTTTTTTTTTTTTTTATTTTAGCGAGGCAATCGGGGTTAAGTGACTTGCTCAAGGTCACACAGCTAGTATGTGTCAAGTGTTTGGTCTGAGGCCGGATTTGAACTCAGGTCCTCCTGACTTCAGGACCAGTGCTCTATCTACTGCGCCACCTAGCTGCCCCAATGAGGGCTTTCTTGAAATCACCCTCAAACAATACCTACTGTCCCAGGGCATCCTGTGAGAGAGTATGCCCACCTATTGTTTAAGAAAAACAACTTACCACCAGATCCTCTGACATAGAGGTTGGTGAAATAGAGCCAGATGGGGAGAGGAGGGCCTTGGGCATTGGAAAGGAAGAGGGGAGAGAAGAAAAAAAGGCCTTCTCACTTGTAACCAGGGTCCATGGGCTGCATATGGATGCTCTTCAGTGGCAAAGGCGCCTTCCACTCCCGTCGATACAAATGTGATGGCTGTATCCCCTGTAATACTCTTATATGTAAAGTGCCGTCCATGTAACAGTCTGCCCCTGCGAGGGACAAAAAAGAAGAAAGTGAGGAGCAAGGCTCCTGAAGAACAAGTCCCAAGATGGATGAATGGCATTGTCTCTGGGGGCCTATTAGGTATTGTGTTCTTGCCAAAACATCCCCCCAAAATGGTTAGAAAGGAAGTGGAGACAAAATGTTTCTTCTCCACTTTCAGAGGCAGGAACTAAAGTAAATTTTCTGCCAGAGTCTTTAAAGATAAGCTCTTTTGTGGGTACTTCTCTCAGCACCATTCTTCTAAGTGGTTCTAAGCCCTCAGAGACACAGACTGTCAGAGATGGGAGGGCTAGCAAATAATCAAGGCCAATCCTTTTATTTTAAAGATAAAAGCTGAAGCACAAAGAAGCAATAGGACTTTCCCAAAGTCGCTCTATGAGTGGTCAAGAAGGAAAAAATTAGACCTGTGAGCCTGTGCTGGCAGTCTAATCTGTTAGTCTTTTGTTGTTTTTATTGTTGTTTCATTTCAGTCATGTCTGACTCTTCATGACCCCATCTGGGGTCTTCTTGGCAGAGATACTGGAGTGATTTGCCATTTCCTTCTCCACCTCATTTTACAGATGAGGAAACTGAGGCAAACAGGGTTAAGTGACTTGCCCAGGATAATAAAGCTAGTGTCTGAGGCTAGATTTGAACTCAGGTCTTCCTAACTGCAGGCTCAGCACTCTATCCTGGGCTCCACTTGTCAGGCCTTTACAGCTGTACAAATCATGCTTCTGAGCCTATATCAGATGCACCTGCCTCCCAATGTTGTCACTAAGAAATCTTTGCTCTCCCATCTGGCCTGGCATCTGAATAACCAACCCAAGGAGTTCAAACAGGGCACTCAAAATAAGAGACTGTCAGTAAATATTTGTTGAATAAAAGCATGAATGAATTTATGTTGGTTAAATGTTAAGTTATTCCCAATCCATACCCTTGAAAATTGACAGGGTGAAAATGAGAGTAAAATAGTAGAATAAATACCACTATTTGAAAAAGAAGTGAATTTCTGCTCTTTCTTTCATCAGACTACTCTGAATTAACCCATCCCAAAACCAATGTCCTAAGCCAAGTCCAAACACAAGCAGCCTTAAAGGAAGTAGTCTTTCCTAGGCTTGGGTCCGAATTTGTACAGGCCTACCCCCTCAAACCCCTACTAGTTCTCATCCAAGCTCCTATTTACTGAGATGCACAAGGACTTTAACTTACAGAGTATGATGGAAATTCCAAATTTAAAAAGTTTCTACCCTAGACCTTTTCCACTAACCAGTACCCAACAACTGGAGTGCCCTAGCAGGGAGGGGAGAGGAGAGGTAAGAAATGTATCCCTCTTCTTCTGGATCACTATTTCCTGAGTTAGGGAGTTATTCTTATTAATTTTTATGACATCAAACCCAGGGCTGAACTCCAAAGGGCTGTGGAGAAGCCCAGCTGCATCTGATTCTGTCTTATACATTGTCCATGGGACTCTGAGTTGAGTTTCAACCATAGAATTTGTATTTCTGGCATTGATGTAAGTGGCAGAAGGGACAAAGCTGGATTTCTTGGTCCCAGATGGAGCCTCTAGGCTAGCAATGGGTTTGGAGTTTAAACTGGTCATTTTGGATTAGAAGGTCAACAAGAAAAATGGATACCAATCTTCCAGAATGTCTTGTCCCATGACAGACTAGTGCTGAGAAGACTGTTATTCTCCTAAGGTGAGGACTTCACAAAACTGATCTCTGGAGAAATGGTAGGTTTTCCTGGCCAGACAGCCAGTCACCCCTAAGAAGACTGGGTGATCAACAATTTTCCTGGTCAACTGTTTTATCTTGGAGAAGGTGGAGTCATCACATGGATTGAGGGGTCACTCATGTCTTAGCTTTCAGAGTCTATGAGATGACTAGTGCAGGTGACAGGTTGAAGGTGATAGAAGTGGAAATGCTAAGGAAATGGAAAAATGGTACCCCCTTTGTCTATCCCTCCACCCAAAGATGCAAGGATGGTCATGGTTGACATGGGCTGAGAGAAAATGAAGAGGGGAAGCCTCTTCTTGGTAACAATGCCCTGAACCAGTTGGTCCCATCCTGCTGCAAATGTAACTTTTTCCCATATATACAAGCTAGAGCCTTAAGGCACAATGGTATGGGGGTTTGGAAGAATAGAGTTCCCAATCTGGCATCATGCTGTGTGTAAGAATTCCTAAGACATGACCCAGTGCAACCAGTTCTAGGTTCTGAAGACCACACGTTCTCTTCCACACAGACATTAACTGAAGCTTCAAAAGAAGTCCTCCACTCCCGATCCCTGAAACTCAGGCTGTGCCCAGCCCTGTGGGCAAGAGGCAACCTCAGTGGGGGAAACGTGTGTGCCAAAGGCTGATGGTTTCTTGAGTGTTCTGGATCACATTTCAGATTGCAGCAGACTGTGGTGGTTTGGGAAGGGATGGAGAGAGGAGGTGTCCTGTGAATGGAAGAGCGCCACCTGGAGACCAAACTGGGACACTGCAAACCTCACACTAGAGGGCAAATAGGAACAGGTCTGGTCTGTGCCTCTTGCTCACCTCAGACAAAGTGGAATTAGTGCTCCAGACTCCTGGTTGAATTTCAGATGTACACTTTCAAGCTGTCGTGTGCGAATTAGCTCATGGGGAATAATAGCTGCTGAGCTCTCGCTTTCTAAACTGTCCTTGCGACTCCTATGAAACAAACACAAATTCAGCACAAATTAACACCAGCAATTTCAGTACTTTATAAAGAAAAGAGGGACAGGCAAGGTTGCTTCATACTGGGTGTAATCAAATATAACCCAATAGTAGGATATAATGGGACCTCCTTGGGGCAGAAAGAGGAAGAATCTGGTAGGTTTTTGCCACAAACTTGGACTTGGTTTCAGATTGTGCCAAAGTGGCTAGCATTGTCCTCTAAATCTCAGCAAAAGCTTTCAAGAACCCAGACTTCCATTTCATCAAGGTTGGAATGGGAGTGTATTGTAAGACTAAATTCTAAGAACTTCCTTCCAGTTGACCCCTAAGTGTCAGGGACATGAGATTTGGCTTTTAGTACACAAACCCTCCCTGCTTGTGCTCCCCAACCCCCAATGGGCAGGGAGCTGCAGCAACATAAACATCCCTTAGCTGGCCAGGAAATGATACAATCCTCAATGTGGGGGAGGAAATGGGGCTCTCTTCAGAGAGCAAGTAAGGATGAGAGGCCTCTGGCTGGACAAAACAATTTTTGGGGTCAACTGCAAAATAGCAAAACTGAGACTTCTCCATTAGCCCCATTTCACCACCCAATACCAGATGTCCTCCCAAAGATAGTCCAGCTCACATGGCGTGGGGAGCTTGGCCTGAGGATTCTTCTCTTCTTGATCCCCGCTGAAAGTGAGAGGTAGATGCTACTATCCCAATTCCCAACCCTGTGCTCCCTACAGCTGGGTTACTTGGTACATTTGCAAAGTAACGTTTACTCTTTCAAATTCAGCTGCTCTGACAACCTTTCAAAAGCACTTAATCAGAACTGTTGGTTACCCACTGACACCATTCAAAAGACCGGATTCTGGTTTTGGATTGTGAACCTCAAAACAATTACCCAAGTGTCTATCAAAATGCTGGGTGAAAAGCTCAATTTATTTATCATTCCAGCTTTAAGAGCCACCCAGAATCTTGGGACTTGCCAGCCATGGAAAAGCAGACCAAATATCCCTATGTGTAACCACAGTGGTGAAAGTACTGAAGGGGGGGATCATCAAAAGCTTCTTGGCTTTTCTTCAGGAGCAATGGCTAAAGTAAGCCATGTTGGTAAGGGAATAGGCCTGGGAAGAAGGACAGGAAGTCAGAAAGCAAAAGGATAAAAGGTGACACCAAATGTGAAAGAATTTACCACTGGCAAAGTGAGGTGGTTTACTCTGCTACATAAATAATATGCTCAATCTCTCTGGTCAGTTTCAATACTATGATTTGGCTTGTCTTCCACAAACTAGTCTGAAGCAGCCTTTTCCACAATCACTCTTCCCACCTCTTTCTTTTCAGCATATACTCTGACCAGATCGTTAAAACAGCTCAGCAATAGAGCCAAGATACTCACAGAATATCAAAGATGGAAAGCCTCTCAGAGATTTTAGATGAGGAAAGTAAAGCCCAGAGAAGGAAAGTGACTTGCTCGAGGTCTCACAGAGTTACAGACAGGTCTTCAGCCCAGGCCCAGTATTCTTTGTACTGCACTACTGTTACTACCAACTCTAAGTTTGATGGCATCCTGATTCTACCTAACCTGATTGGGGAAGAGCTCCATTTTTAACTGGAGAAACATCAAAGCTGCCTTCAGTTTAAGAAATATAACAGTATAACTCATGAAAACTACAGGATGTCTCAGGATGAATGGCTTTAGGCGTGGCCTCCACTGAGACCAACAGTATTCTGGGCTGGGTCCCACTAAGATCCTGGTCTTCTGTTTCTTATTATTAGAGCTTGGGCTTGGGATTATAGAACTCCATGAATGTAGAATACCTCACTCCAAGAATCAATTATCTTTTAGCACAAATAAGAATGCAGATTAACAGTCACAGGGAGGTGGGGGTGACAGAAAAATCAACGACATACAAGGCTGCATCTAGAAAATCTCAAGATGGAGGGAGAAAATTATTGAAAGTCAGCTAAAGTCACCTTGGTAACTGCTACAACATACTCCCCCAGAACAAGGACATCAAACCCAACTACAAACAGCTTTAAAGAAATGAAAAAGAACTTAATCATCTGAGGAATTAATGTGACAAGTGCCCACATTTACACCTCCCACCAACCTTCAATCATTTGAAAATGCACTTTATCTTTCATGTAAAAAAAATTTTTTTTTTTAAATCACAAAATGCTAGCTCTGCAGTCCTGGAGCCTGGGTATTTCCGGTGCACTGCATCAGTGGAAATGTGGCCACTCTGCATGAAGAAGCCCAGCCTTTTGTTGATTTGTTTTTTCTGGACATCGATGCAGAAGCATGAATTATTTGTGTAGGTGGGACAACGTAATAAATCTGTAGCCAACACAGGTTTGCAATGTTTTGCATGGTTGTCAGCTCTATCTGAGTTATAAAAAAATCAGTAGTAGGCTACCCAGCATGGCCTAATTATTCAGTCAGGTTGTTTTTTTCCCCTGGGCTGTTGGCGGTGGGGCAAGCAGAGGGCTGGGGAGGTGAGAAGTGTCTCTAGTGAAGTATATCAGAAAGATATATCCCTTGAAAAACATGAGGGACAAGGAAGGCCCTAGCGTCCCCAAGGTCAATTATTGTTCTAGGACCTAGCCCAGGGCTGCCAGGGGTTGGTGCTCTTTTGAAGCTTTTCTTCTCGAAGAAAGGCTTCGGTCGAGGCATGCTTCATTTTAACCTTCACAGAGTTGTTAGGGAAAAGAATCCTACCCCTTCCTTTACAAACTTATTCTTACTGCCAAACTAGCTACTACACTGGGCTTACAGAGGCGCGACCTTTGAAAAAAGACTACACAGGTCTTCACGAGATACAAGTCAAAAAAGTCACCATTGGCAGGAAATGTAGCCCCCAGCGGACTACTAGTGCTTCAAGAACGTGTGTTGTGAATGCAGAAAAACCACACATGGAAAAAGAACATAAATATCCTCTCCGAACATAATCTTCTCTCACTGTTTCTTGCTATACTTTGCTTTCTCCTAAACCCCTTTTTCAACCTCACTGTGAAATCACCATCGTAATAGAGGGACTGGTGATCACAACGAAGATGAAGAAGTGTCTTCCTCACGATGGAGGACATCATTGTTGAATCAAGCCCAAGATTCAATTAAACAAACATTTATTAAGTAGCTATTAGGTCCAAGGCACAGTGCTAGGTGCTGAAGCTATAAAGACAAAAACAAAAAACAGTCCTGGTCCCCTGAAGTTTACATTTTGGTGGGAGATACTGCATGTTTACACATTAATAAATACAAGATAATTTGAAGAGGGAGAGGGAGGATCAGGAAAAGTTTTGCATAGGATATGGCAGCTGAGCTAATCCTTTAAAAAAGGTAAGATTCTTCTAAGAGGAAGAGGAGAAGACAGACTGTATTTCCAGTACGAGCAACAGCTATTGCAAAGGCATGGAAGAAGATGGAATGAGAAGCTGAAGGAACAGCATTAGGGAATAGAGCACAGAAAGTGGAGCAGTGAAATAAGCCTGAAAATGCAGGCTGGTGTCAAATGACAGAGAGCTTTCAACAACGGGCTGAGGAGTGTGTGTTTTATCTTAGAGGCAAAAGAAGGCCACTGAACATTTTTGAACAAGGCAGCAAATTTATACCTTAAGACTGGAAGATTCAACAGGGAGAAGAGAAACTGGAATCAGGGACAACAGTTAAGAGTTTGCAATAGTTGAATGAGAAATGATAAAGGTCTGAACAAGGGTAGTAGCCATGTGTGTAGAGAGAAGGGAACAAATGCAAGAAATGTTGTGGATTAACCAACTGGATATAGAGCTTGTGGGAGCCAGAAAAGTGGAAGACAGCTCCAAGTTTGCAAAGCTGGGTCAATAGTGGCATCCTCAATGAGAATAAGTAAGTTTGAAAGTACAGCAAGTTTAAGGGAGAAGAAATAAGTTCTGTTTTTTTAAACATACTGAATTTGAGATGCTGTGAGACATCAAAGTGGAGATATCAATAGCATATGGAACTGGAGTAAAGGACAGACATTAAAGTTAAACTGGGGTTCAACTATTCGACTAGTTTTGAATCCATTTAAGTATACTATCATCTAGCCTACATAATTTTCTTTTATACACGACTGCATAAGAAAAGCAAACGCTTTGTTAAAATCCAGGTAAGTTGTATCTATAACATTTCTCTGACCTACCAGTCTAATAACCGTCAAAAAGGGAAATGAGATTAGTAAATCATGCTTTGTTTTATTGTTAATGAAGTTATAATGGCTTTTATGATCATTGTTTCCTTTTCAGGATGATGTTCAATGACCATTCCCCTTTAATAACATCCTAGAATTTTACCAGGAACTAAAGTCAAGCTCATTGGCCTATAGTCTATACAGACTCAATTCTCTTTCCTCTTTTGAAAACCAGGCCATTTACCCTCTGATCCAGTCATACCTCTCTTTTTGATTTTCATGACTTTCAAAGATTACTGACAATGGCTTAGGAATCACATCTGCCATTTTTTAGTATCCAACATGTGGTTCATATACAGAAAGGGATTTTCTCTGAATTCTCTTATTTTAAATTTCTTACTTCATAATACTCTATTCCATTTCAAATTATGTAAGAAAAATTACTAAAGTTTTAAATACTTTTGGCCCAAGGGATCAAAAGTCCAACATATAACAAGATATTCATAGTAAAATGTTTGGTGGTAGCAAAGTTCCCATACCCTAATCACTTCCACCCAAGTGACCAGTTACTCTTTGCTATGAAGAATCTGATCCAAAATAGAATTTTTTTTTAATAAAACATTTATTTATCTGTTTTTAGTTTTCAAAATTCACTTTTATAAGATTTTGAGTTCTAAATTTTCCCCTCTACCTATCCTCCCTAAGATGGCATGCAATCTGATACAGGCTATACATGTACAATCATATTAAACATATTTCCACATTAGTCATGTTGTGAAAGAAGAATCAGAACAAAAGGGAAAAAAACACAAGAAGAAAAAAAGAGAAAATAGTATGCTTCAATCTGCATTCAGACTTCATTGTTCTTTCTCTGGATGTGGATTGTATTTTCCATCATGAGTCTTTTGGGATTGTCTAAGATCATTGTATTGCCGAGAAGAGCTAAGTCTATCAAAGTTGGTCACCACACAATGTTGCTGTCACTGTGTACGATATTCTCCTGGTTCTGCTCACTTCACTCAGCATCAGTTTATGGAAGTCTTTCCAGGTTTTTCTGAAATCTGACTGCTCATCATTTCTTATGGAACAACAATATTCCATTCCATTCATATGCCACAACTTGTTCAGCCATTCCTTAATTTTTGGGCATCCCCTCAATTTCCAATTTTTTCGCCACCACAAAAAAAGCTGCTATAAATATTTTTTGAACATGTGGGCCCTTTTCCCTTTTTTATGAAATAGAAGTGTTCTTTGCTGGTTGCTACACCTTTTGATGGATGATATAATTCAGGCAAGTCAAAAATTAGCTGATACACTTTAAGCAGAAAGAATATGACAGCAGATGCTCAGACAATCGAAATTCCTCATCACTATTCTGTTCCAGGCCTGAGATCTGTTTTCTGAACTCATTTCTACCAAAGGGGGAGAAGGACATAATTTGGTTTTGGTTCCTTTCAGTTTTATCCAAAAGCTTTCCA
>NW_020948983.1:18227348-18247749 GCF_900497805.2 Vombatus ursinus
ACATAATTTGGTTTTGGTTCCTTTCAGTTTTATCCAAAAGCTTTCCACCATGCTTCCCCACACTGGTTCTTGGATTTCTTTATGTGCATGTGCCTTGTAAACACACACACACACACACACACACACTCTGGGCTAAACAAATTGTGGTATATGAATATAATGAAGCATGGCTGCACCAGAAGAAATGACAAACAGGAAGAATTCAGAGAAGTACGGAAAGACTTATCGACTGACACAGGATGAAGCAAACAGAACCAGAGAAACAAAATGTATAAAAACTACAACAATATAAACAGAAAAACAAAACAAAACAAAAAACAACGAACGCTTTATAATTATAATGATTAAGCATATCCTTGAGAAAATGCTGAGAAAATTAAACATTCCACTTGTCTCTTTGCAGGGACAGAGGATTATGGGTGTGGAATATTGCACGTGTTAAGACTTTTTTTGTGTTTGTTTTGCTGAATTGATTTTTTTCCTATTTTAAAAAATCTCTAGTGAGTGACTTTCTGGATAGGGGAGGGAGAAAGGTTATATTCAGAAAGGAAGGCGATGTAAAAACAAGAGATAGAAATAATTACAATGTCACACCACTGCCATTCCCTGTGCCTGCCTCCCCTAACCTTTTTATTTAGAACAAGGTACAACTTTCCAAAGCCATATTCTGGTCATGGGTACCATCCCACCAAAACTGAATGATAGACCTAAGGTCAAATTTGCCTCCTTGTGTTAGGATCTTTAGTTCACCTTGCTTGTTGTCTACTATTTGTGTACTTGTGTAACTGTATCAAATATGGCAAGTTTTACTGTTGGTTTCTTTCTTGGACTGTGCTATAAACTCTGGAGTATCTGTGTAGCTGCTGCTGCTGCTACTGCTTTGCTCCCTTTGTAGCTACTCTCTATAGTACTGAGCTAGGTGGATATACATGGGAGGTTTTCTTCTTTCCCTTTCCCATTTAAAGTCCTTTTGAAACCTGACTAGACATTTCATGCATTTTTAGGTGTATTTCACCCCTGGCCAGGAAGACTTTCAATCCTATATTTTAAGTCACAGTTTGGAAAACCAAATCCTGTTCTCAGATGCCACCTTCTTTAAAAAATTTCGATGATCTGTTTTGTTTCAAATAGGCCTTCCTCCTCCCAGAGAGCTTTCCCTTATTACACAGAATCAAAAAGAGAAGCAAGTTTGACAAAAATAACCAACATATTAAGTAAGTCCAACATTACATGCACTGTTACACACTGACAGTTCCCCCTCTAGAAAGAGGTAAGGTAGAGATTTTCATCTCTTATTTAGGGCCAAATTCCATAACATACAGCTTTAATTTTGCTGCTGATGCTGTAGTTCTTCTCATTTACAATATGTGGTAGTCTATAGGTTGTTTTTCTGGTCCTGCTTGCTTTCCGTCTCATATCAATCTTCCCATGCTATTCTTACTCTTCAGATTCATTGTTTCTTATAGCATGCTGATACTCCATTACATTTGTGTATCACAATTTATTTAGCCATTCTCTAACTGAAGGGCACCTACTCTGTTTCTGATTTTTTCTACTATAAAAAGTGTTTGTTACAATAAAAATTTTGACATCATCCCCTATTTTATTCTCCTTTCCCCTAGTATCTGCCAAAGAAGTAGCTCTTCTCTTTGTCAAGGTCTACTCTTGATCCTGTCCTTTCCCATCTTCTCCAAGAGATTGCATTTGCAATCATTCCACACACACACCTCGAATCTTCAACCTCTCCTTATCAACTGGTTCCTTCCCTACTGCCTTCAAATAGACCCAAGTCTTCTTCATCTCTAAAAAACCTTAATCCCCTCAAGCTATCATTCTATATCTCTTCTCTCTTTCTCAGCCAAACTGTTTGAAAAAGTTTACACTCCCTTCCTCTTTTCTCACTCATTCCTCAACACTTCAATATGGCTTCTACCCTCATCACTCCACTGCAACTGCTTTCTTCAAAGTTAACAATGATCTCTTTAAAAATTATTTTTTTACTTTGAACTTAAAAACAATAACAAAAAAGAGAATTTTCATGCATGTTGCCAAACACAAAGATCATCTATGAAAATGTGAATCTCTATCATACTGTTTGCTTAAAAAATTACAATAAATTCTATATATTACTTTCAATATTGTCCTGTTTGTCTGTGCCTTCCTTCTCAACTTCCTTCTACTTGTTTCTGTGCATTAAAAAACAAATGATGCAAGGGCCTTTTCTTTTTTCATCACTACTGTTCAATGTGTCACCTCATGATTCTTACCTCATTGAGAGTAATAAGGGAAACAATCCCTTGTAACAAAAAAAAGTCAAGCAAAATGAATCCTCTTCAAAACCCTCAGAAGAGAGCTAATCCAACCCAGGTCTTCTGGTTTTCTTATTTAACTCCCTTAATACCCTTTCTGAAGATATTATGGTCCTGAAGGGACATTTTTTCCCCTCATTAGAAAGTAAATACTACATCATCATATGGTTCCTTCCAATTGCTCCAATAAATTTACCTTTCTGTGTTTCTCTTGAGCTTTGTATTTTAATTTCAAAGTTTCTATTTAGTTATGGTCTTTTCATCGGAAATGTTTCAAAGTCCAGTTTTCCATTAAAGGTCCATTGTTTCTCCTGAAGAATTACACTCAGTGATGCAAGATAAATTATTTTTAGTTGTATGGCTATATGCTTTTTGCCTTTTGGAACTGTATATTTCAAGATCTGCTTTTCTATTATAACAGAAGCTGCCAGGACTTGTACAGTCTTGACCTGGTACCTTTGTCCTTGAACTATGTCTTGGATTTTGACTACAGCATTCCTGGAACTTTTTCTTCTTGGGTTTCTTTGAGGAGGTTAGAAGTGGACTTATTTCTACTTTCATTTTTGCCTTCCAGTTCTAAAAGGTGTGTATAGTTTTCATTTATAATTTCTTGAAATATAGTGTAGATCATCATATTTGTCCATTGAGATGGCTGGACTTCCAGCAAAGATGGAGAGGTTTTGTTTTGTTTTTTTTTTTACAAATCATAGCTTTCCGGGAGTCCAGTGACTGTTAAATTATCTCATCTTGACTTGTTTTCCAGGTCACTTGTTTTTTATATCAGATGTCTTACACTTTCTTCTATTTTTTCAATCTTTGATTTTGGTTCTAATACTTTTTTCTGTCTCATGGAGTCCCTGATTTACAATTGGTCTATTTTAGTTTTTAGGAAGTCCACCATTTGGAGGAGGCTGACCACTTTCTAAGCTATTAATTCTCCCTCCAATCATTTATTGCCTTGAGGGTCTTTATCTCATTGTTATCTCCTGCAATCCTGATCAGCACTTTCTTTGATTTGCTCATCTCTCCAGCTTTAATTTCTGAGTGTGGGCTTTGTGCCAGGGCCAAGCTGTGTCCCTGATGCACATCTGGGTGGAGTGGTCACCCCTGCTTGGTTTCTACCTGATCATTTGTGTCCTTGTGCTGACCTTGACCTTTTGGGGTTAAACCCCCCCATCTTTGAGGTTGTAGTGCTAGAGCTCTGGGTGAGGGGCCAAGCCTGGGGCATCCAAATCCAAGTGCTGCTGTACTGCATGTTGTTTCCGTCTCTGCCCGTTGGGGTTCTCTGACACTTCCAAGGTCCCCTTAGGCATTTATGCCCAGCTTATAGCTTCCTGGGGGGGAACCTTCTTTTCTCCTCTGGACAATGCCAGGGTTCTCTCTAGCTGTGCTTGGTCTTCCCTGACTTGTCACTGGTTTTACTGGCAGCCCCCTTGGCTTCTAGATGAAATTTTGTGCAGTTCTGGTGTGAAAGAAGTCATTTACTGTAGTTTCTCATTGGATTTCTTGATCACTGGTGGGTCTAGTATGAATTTCAGTTTTGCCAAGGTAGATATAGGGAAGCTGGTCAGTCTGCTTCCTGTTTAGGCAGGCCATCATTGCTGGAAGTCCAGCCATCTCAACTGACAAATAACATGGTCTTATCTTACTGCTAATCCTTCTTCATCTATCCGCTACATCTGACACCGTTGATCATGCTTGTTTAGTTTTAGCAACATTAATCTCTACAAGTTCCCTCCTACCCGACTGACCATTCCTTTTCAGTCTCTTTTGTTGGCTCATCATCTATATCATACGCCCTATCTGTGTGTGTTCTATGAGGTCTGTCCTGGGCCCCTTCCCTTCTCTCTCTGTGTAGATTCCATGGGCTTCACTATCACCCTTATGCAGATGACTTCCAGATCTATGCAACTAACCCCAGTTTCTCCTTTTTACTTCAATCTCATATCACCAATTGCTTACTGGACATTTCAAACTGGATGTCCTTTTTCTCTCTCTCTCTTTTTTTTTTTTGGTAAAGGACCTCAGAGGCCATGTATTTAAATTCTCTAAATTTATAGATAAGACAACAGGATCGAGGGGAAATAAGTGGCTTCTCTGATGTCACATAAGTAGCATGGGTCAAAACAGAATTTGAACACATCTCTTGTCTCCAGACTTCTTCTACTGTACCTAACTGTAACAGTTTCTCCATCTAGATAAACATATGCTCCTGCTGCCACACATTGTGGTAGCCAACACTGCCAATGGGAATATGGAGGGTAGGAAAATTCCCTCTCCCTTTATTTCATTCTGAGATTTAGTATTGACCATGCATTTTGCATTAGGTCACAACTGTCAATCTTTCCTTCTGTCTTTTGAAGATTCCTTTTAAAATCTAAGGTGGTAGACAATTTACCTGGGCATCCAAATGAATCTATTTAAACAATTTCTCTTATTTGTCTTCCCATCTTTGGGCTGTGAGCTCCAGAAGCAGCTGCTGCTGATTCAGTGGCTCCCAAGGTCTGTTCCTGGTTTGCTGGGGCCCAGTCTGCACTTGCATGGCCTGCACTGGACTTCATTCCTTTCTCACCCTGGTGCAGCAGACCTTTCCTGCCTACTTTCCAAGTTGCCTTAGGCTGGGAATTTGTTTCACTCTGTCTTTTTGTGGGTTCTGCTGCTCTATAATTTGTTTAGAGTCATTTTTAAAAGGTGTTTGGAGGGGCTTGGGGGACAGCTCAGGCGAGTCCCTGCCTTTTACTCTGGCATCTTGGCTCTGCCTCTGGATGTCCTTTTTCACACTCAACATGTCTTAAACAGTACTCATTTTTCCTCCTGAACCCTTCCTTTTTACAAACTTCCCTATTTCTGTCAAAGGCTTAGCATTAGACTAGACTACTCACTTTTCCTCACCCCACACATTTAATCAATTGCCAAACCTTGCTATTTCTACCTTTTTCTACTGCTTAGTGGTAGATAATTTCTGGGTCAAAAATTATAGGCAGTTTAATCACTTTCTCATCATAATTCCAAAATGCTTTCCTGAATGGTTGGGCCAACTCATAGTGCCACCAACAGTATATTAAGTGTTTCGGTCTTTCCACTACACCCCTCCCCCCAACATTGACTATTCCCATCTGTTGTCATCTTTGCCAATTTTCTAGGAAATACCATCTTCTTAACCAGCTGTTCACTTCCAAATCTGCTTCTTTTTGCCATCAATTGATAACACTGATGAAACCACCACCTGTGCCCTAAAGTCTTTGGTTCCCTGCCCAAAAAGTTAAAAGCTTTAGCAACGCTTTATAGATTTCCTCACTTTCTTTACACTAAAATGCTTTTATATCAAAGAAATGCAACACTGTAGAATATTAGAGCTGGGAAGGGTCCTTCGAAATCAGCTATCTAGGGGCAGTTAGGTGGCACAATGGATACAGCATTGGCCGTGAAGTCAAGAGGACCTGAGTTCAAATCTGATCTCAGACTAGATACTTGACAGTTACTAGCTGTGTGACCCTAGGCAAGTCACATCCCAATTGCCTTGCAAAAAACAAAAAAAACAAAAAAAAAACTATCTAATCAATCTCATTTTAAAGCTAAAGAAACAGGTCTATAGATAGGAAAAGACTTGCCCAAGCCCATAGTCAGTGGCAGAGTTGAGGCCAAGGTCTGTGGTTTGTTCCTTTGTGAACAATATGAATCACCAGAAATAGGTAGTAGTCATTTGGGAAGTTCTCTGTCACATCCTGGATACATACCCTGAGAAGACAGCAGACCTCTCTCTTTTTGTCATTCAGCTGATAGATACCAGCCTCAGTGCCCTTCACTGAAGAGTTGTCAACCACTGTCTATCTTCTCTGACCCTGACTGATGGTGTCTCCTGTGCCAGCACCTGTAGATCCATAACAGCATTTCTTAGAAGACAAGCAGCTTCTTCCTCCTCTTCCTCCTTTCCCCAGCTCCTTCTTCTCTGCGAAAAGCTCATATCTGTTTAGTGATCCTTTTTCTTCTCTTTCTCTTCTGTGTCACATTTTCACCTTCTAACTTCTGGTCAGTGTTCAGTATTTTTCTCTGCCTCTTCACTTTGTTTCACTTTTGTTTTAATATTAAAGTCCTTGAAGTTTTTTTTTTTTTTAAAGTAACACTTCATTCTTCCCCATAGTGTGAAGAGCGGTTCTATTTTACCCATTTACCTTTTAATCCAAGGGGGAGAACAGTCTACATTTTAAGCACAGATAAGTCACTTTATGATGGCAGAAATGTAAACATCACACCTCTATTCAGAACCCTGCAAAATTTAACTTGCTCCTCCCCATACTTCCTGGAAGTGAGATCCTCAGCCTTTCTTGCTCTTGTTAGTAACTCCCCTAGAGAACCACTGTGGTAAATGCTTGTGGTGGTCTTCAGTTCTAGAATTGTGATCCTCCTTCTCATCACAGTTAGCACCTTGACACCAAACTTCCTCTTTCTTGTGTTACTAAACTCTTACCTTGTTTCACAATCTTATCTTACTTATTTTCTTCTAATTACCTCTTCTCCTTCCAATCAGACTTATTCTCCTGCTTCTCCTTTTTTCCCAGAGTCCTTCCCCTTCTCTTTCTCCTCCTTGCATCCTTTTGCTTAAGTCTTCCTTGAATTAATCAATCACAGCAAGCATTTACTAAGTTTACTTAATATAATGATACTTATGTACCAGGCACTGTGCAAGGTGCTGGAGATACAAAGACAAAAATTAAAAAAAAAAAATCCCTTATAACCTTAAAGGAGGTTATATCCCATTGTATTAAACCTTCCTCCTTCAGGCTCATCTTTTCCCTTGAGTTCTAGCTCTTTCTCCTTGATTCTTTCCCCCTACTTTACCTCTAGCCCTTCTTCAACTTTTTAGATCCTCTTAAATTTTCCCTCTACAAATCTAATCTCTAGACTTCTTCATAATTCCCTCTCTTCCACTTACCATTTCCCGTAGGAGTAATGACTGACCATTACCATTGATACAAATCATCTACTACCCAAGCATCTGAAATCGGTGCTGGGTCAGGCACTGCAGTAGGAACTATACAGATACACATTCAAACAAGCTTGAGTCTTTAGTGAATTACCAAGGGGCAACACAAGCTGACATTCAGATCATATTACAGCAAAAGATCAAAGAAACAACACCAGTATCCACTAGATAAAAAAGGTGGTGGAACTGAGGGATTTCATAGTTAACTAGAATGGTGCTGGAGCAAAAGCAGCATAAACAAGTTATCCCCTAATTAACTGTTGATTGTTTTAGCCAGCAGAGACCTAAATCTGAGGGTTTTTTCCCTTCATCTGTAGCTCACTCTTGACTCAGACTTGGAAACTAAGATCCTTTCTTTCCTTTATGAGTTCTATCTACAACTTTTCCTTTTCTGAGACCCTGGGTCATCTCCCTTCTCCAACTCCCCAGTAAAGTCTTCCTTTTTTCTCCTTAAAGGAGGGCTTTACTGCTGAAGTGTTGGGTAACCCTAACAATGGATCATATTTAAAAAAAACAACACTCTCACTATTCAATGCCAACAAGGGGGGAATGGCATTTGGATGGAGCTCAAAGTTGCTGAATACATAAGTTGAGAGTTAGGGTGTTTGTAACTGCCCTTATTTAAATTCCCTCTGAATATAGAGAATTGATCTCTGTTGTATGGAAATTGTGTTAAAATGGAAACTTTAGCTTATCTAAGCCATGTTTGTTGTGAATTCCTTGCCTCTCCTATTCTCAAATGTAAACTCATTTGGCAAAGTTGTTCAAAGGTACTTAGTGCATAGAATTGTTATAACAAAAAGACAAAACTTAAGCAAAATGAGCATGAAGGAAATCTCCAGTCTTGAAAACAGGGCATGCCATTCTTGGCATCTTTCTCTCCTGCCTCAGTCCTATCTATGTAGTCTTTCCAGGACAACTAAAAGAAAGGCAGCTGCCTCCTTTCGAAACATCTGTCTCCAGCAAAAACAACGATGCTTCTCTAGGGTGAGGTAAAGCTGCCGTGACCAGTCCCTAAATCCTGGCCTTAGGGCAGACACATACAACTCTACAAATCATAAATCTTAATTACTGTCTTTCATGACAACAATATCAATCAACAAGAATTTATTAAGTACTTATACTATACACTAGATACTGTACTACACTGAGGATATAAAGAAAAAAGCAAAACTAGTTCCTGCCCTCAAGAAGCTTACATCTAATGGGTTAGACAATATATACATAAATCGGTATAAAAAAGATCAATATGGAGTACATTGAATGTAGCCTTAGAGGGGAAGGCACTAGCAGCTTGGGGGTGGGATGGGGCTGGAAAGACCTCCTGAAGGACAGGAAGCTTGATTTGTAACACATCACTATAGTTTCCCCAAAGTACAAATACAACTCCCTTCACTCTGAAGCAATGAAAAGTTGGGAGTAAACCAAACATTTTGCTCTCTCAAATCTCAGGCTCCTCATAGACTCATCTTAGAATGACGTGCTCTTGGGCAAGGCCATAAATTATGAAAAGTCTGGGCTTAAAGAACAAAATATTTGATTCATAAAAACTCTAGAGAGGTAGGAAGGAAGGAAAATACAAAAGGACAGACTATGGAGAAGTGGGGAAAGTTTTCTCTATAAACTTCAATTTCCTGGGCCATTTGGGCAAAACATGTACTTGAGAAATTCTTGAGCAATCTAAACAGAGGAGGTAAAAATTCAGCTCAAAATGATAGTTGGACTTTTCAGTGTAATGATAATAGCTCACAACTTTATAGCACTTTGGGAATGACCCATTTTATCAATGAACAAACTGAAGCTCAGAGAAAACATACCTTGTTTCAAGGTCATAGAGCCAGTAAGTATGAGAGGCAGAATTTGAACTCAGATCTCTCCTAACTCCAAGAGGGAGGTTCTTTTATAGTAGAAAGAACACTAGACTTGGAGCAAATAAGGAGATCTGGGTTCTAATGTCAGTTCTGTGTTCCCCTCCCAGAATAGGAACCAGTTCTTAGTATGGCATGGTTATTTTTCTTCAGTCCCCTTCTGGTTTCCTAGCCATAAAATGAGGATTAAGGAGTAGGAAAAAAATGGGGACAATGTTTGTCACTTGAACTAAGGTAGATAAAGAGAGTGTTTTGTGCATGTTATATACATGGAAGGAGTATTTTTAAAGGATCAAGGGTGTTCTGAATTCCTCATAGGAAGTTAAAGGACAATAAGTAAATTGAAAGATAAGCAGAAGACCCAGGTTCTAGTTCTTGCTATGCTAGCCTATGGACCTTGGTTAAGTTATTTCATCCCTCTGGGCTTGCTTCAGGTTGCTCATTTGTAAAAGGAAAGGAATTAGATCAGAGGCACTAAATTCAAACAGAAATGGCTCTACTGGCCAAGCTCTGACATAGAAAACCAAAATTCACATTGTCTATGTTGTATTGCATTTTATTAGACATTTACTTCTGCTGTAGGCCTCCACTTTTATACCTCTAGATAGATGATTTTTAAGAATGCAGTCAGCCCATCATGTGGGCCCAGAAGATGCATCAAAAGATGGATTTGGCCCTGGTTAGTGAGTCACTTGTAGAGTCAGGACAAAATCTCCAAAGCCAGACAAGTTACTAGCTCTTACAACTATAGTGTGGTAGGAATTCAAATTTCTCTGTTATCAGAAACAATGAACCTGATAACTATCATTTTCCCAGATTATCCTGGAGAAAACTGAAACAGAAAAGCTAAGGGCTGGAATCCATTAGATCATCTCTGACCAAAAAATAATGAAAATTTAAAAACTTAATGACTTCAAATATCAAGTATGCCTGGTCATTTATTCCCCAGTCATGTGGGAACATTTAAGAGTCACAGCTTTTAATGTGCTACTGTCCTCAGCTCAGTGAGGAATTTGTTTTGCATGGTTCCTTGGCTGCCCGAGGCAGACTCACTAGGGGGAGGTGCCAGAATATGGTTTTCTCAGCAGATCGTTTCAGGAAAAGCCAAATACATATTTTATGGTTGGAATGTAGGAGTTGTGAAACATTAGAATGGGCCATGGAGGGGGCTGGTGATTCTTCTTTCCTGAAGGGAGTGGGAGAACAGCAGGCATGAACCAAGAGCAAGAGAGGTAGAGGCCCAGGTTATTCAGAGGGGAAGAGATTCATGGGAAGCAAGAAATAAGACATACAAGAAAAAGTCCCAGGTCTCAAAGTGACAATTTTAGAAATAAGGATTTTTTGGTTTTATTTTGTTTATTTTTTAACATAACTAAAATAGGTCCTACTTTGAAAAAGCCATTTTAGTACAGTAGCTATAATCCCAAATCTAACACCCCAAAAGTTAAAGCCTGAGATAACAAGATAAATAACATAGGTTCAAACTGTATCTCTAATTACATGATTATAAACAAGTTCTACTGGTTTGTTATAAATTGGTATTTTTATACACATAGGGTGTCCCAAAAGTGCAGTGCAGTCTTAAGCCTTAGTAACTGAAGTCAAGTTTTAACCTTGAGGAGCTCAAAATTGCACAAAGATTTTTGGGATACCCTGTATTATGTCTATCAATCAACTCATAATCATGATTTTATGAATCCCTGCAGCATCCCCATGAGTGGAGCAAATAAGGTCATACCTGCTTCATAGGTTAAGACCTAAGCACGAGCAGAGTGATAGCTCACTTTTATCCAAATGACTGAGAGATCTGTTGATGACCCATTTTTAATTTGTCGTTTTAACCACTAGACTTTGCTGCCTCCCAGATGATAGCTTCTCTTCAGTACACTTGCAGGAAAGAAAAAGACCTGTTCAGAACCCCAAAGGTATATGTTACTACGATACAGCACTGAAAGCCTGACCAAGTGAAAATCAAACACATAGACCCAATAACTCACCCACTGATTGCTACTACCATGGGGGAGATGCAACAAACTTGTGCTAGCACATTTATGGACGGTTTCTTTAATTGTAATCAACTTGGTTTAACAGAAACGAGGTCAAGTCCCAGAGTGGGCAGCATGGACATTAAGAGCCTGCTTACTAATCTGAACTCACTACATCTCCATCGGTCTTCGAGATAGCAGGAGTTCAACCCTGGGGAGGGTGAGCAAAGTATCCAACAATATTCTTATGTAAAAGAGAAAGCATTTTGCACCGACTTCTTCACATACTGGTTTCTGCTGTATCTGTAATAATGCAGCCTGAAGAATTGAACACTAACTAGGAAACATTCCCTGGTTTCTTGGGTATGCATGTTTCAGACTCAAAGAAGGTAGATCACCATGGGTAAGCAGTTCTGACCTACTCCCTACTCACTTCTCTCCTCTATAAATCTCCTTGCTGCCAGGAGTCTCTCTGCAGCCAGCCTTCAAGGGGAGAGCCATAACCACTCCAGTGAGCCTCAGATTCAGGCTACAAATGTTGAATAAACCCTAAAAGCTTTCCAATCTTGAAAAGCGACAACTAAGTGCAGTGTATATCCAAGACTGATCTGGGAACTTGTATCTCTCAAATGTTCCTACAAAAATACTTCATAAATATAGCTGGGCAAGATATCATAGCATAGGGAGATATGCACATGCAGATAGTGTGTGGGATTGACTAAGTATTAGATAAGGAGTCAAGAGACCTGGGTTCTATTTCTGGCAATGCTATTAACAAGCTACGTGATCCTGGAGGACAAGTCACTTAACTGTTCTGCCTCTGTTTTCTCATCTGTAAAATGAGGGGGCAGATAATTCCCAAGGTACCTTTCAGCTCTAAAATGCTATTCCATTCTATGGTCTATATTCTCAGAGGTTCAAATATTTCCAGAGAAGAAAAGGAAACTCTGTGCTGATATATTCTAGTCAAATGTGAATTGCTGTGAACTTTAACTTGGTCAACAATTATTTCGTTTTTTAACATTAATTTTTAAAAATTTTGACTTCTAAATTCACTCCCTCCTGCCCCTCGCCACCCATTAAGAAGACAATATAATATCAATTATACATGTGAAGTCATGCAAAACATAAACAATTATTTCTCAATACTCTATTAGAACCAATGGAATAATGCTATTTGGCTTTTTGAAGCCATTAAAAAATCTCACCCGTGACTTATGCCACCAGATGATGTGTTCTCATTAGAGCAACGAAAGTATCTGAAAAATTGTGTAATGTATCACTCCAGGGCTTTCTACTTAAGCTAGGATCAGAATCACAGCACACTGTTCCAGTCACTACCAGGAAAAGCCAATAGGGTCCCAGCAATCTCAAGGTCAAAGGCCATCTTTAGGAAATATTATAAGGCAGTCTTTGGACATTCTTGGAATTGGCCTATTTACACTTAGTTGTTCTCTCATGTATGTTGGTTCTATCTCCTCCACTAAATGAACTCCCTGATAGCAGAAAACATATTTCTGATCTCCTCAAGAGGACCTGGCATAGGTTGGCACACAGCAAATATTCAGTAATGACTTCTTAGAAAAGCAACTAATATGGTAGAACTGTGAACTACTCCAACTATTCTGGAAAGCAATTTGGAACTATGCCCAAAAAACTATTAAACTGTACGTACTCTTTGACCCACTGATAGCACTACTAGGTCTGTATGTCAAAGAGATCAAAGGAAGAGGAAAACGACCCATATATACAGAAATATTTATAGCAGCTCCTTTAGTGGTGGCAAAGAACTGGAAACTGAGGGGATACTTATCAATTATGGAGTGGTGGAACAAGCTAAGGTATATGAAGACAATGGTATACTATTGTGCTATAAGAAATGATGAAGGGGATAGTTTCAGAAAAACCTACAAAGATTAATATGAATTGACAGAAAGGAAAGTGAACAGAACCAGGAGAAAAATTTACATGGAAAGACCAATATTGTGAAGATAATCAACTTTGAAAGACTCAGTAATAACTCTTAACAACACAATGACCAACCACACTTCCAAAGGTCTCATTGAAGCATATTTTCTTGTATTTCTTTCTTTTTTTTTGCCTACTTTTTTTTCTGGAACATGGCTAATGCAGAAATCTGTTTTGCATGACTATGTATATTTATAATGGATTCTATTTTTCTTGCCTTCTCAATAGGTGGGGGAGGAGGAAAGAGAAGAGAATTTGGAAAATGAAATAAAAAGAAAAGAAAGTAACTAATAATCAGTCTAGAATACTAACCAGTCTGAAATACTGGGCCTCCCTATAAGAATTTTTTTAATTTTAAAAACATCATCGTGTATGAGACATACCATCAGGAATTTTCTACCAGGTGTACTAACCAAGCTCCATTTTCTAGCAACACATTTGTCCTTAGATGGATGAATTAATTGCTCACTGGGCCCAGGCACTGGTATTTCCAGCCAGGGATGAGGTCTCTTTTCTGCGACACCAGCACCCAAGGCAGAGCCTCACTAGTACTGTTGCTTTGAAATTAGGACCAAAGGGTAGAGAAGAGGTAACCCCTGACCACTACACTGTGTCTTGACAGAACCTATTGGCTCAAAGGGGAAGGCATCTGATACACAGTGCACTTGCCTGGACAAGAGAAAAAAATCCAAGAATAAATCCTGGTCTGAAATGGCCTTAGAGTAGAAATTCTCCTTGGAGAGCCATGTAGTGTATTATAAACTATACCCAGGAAGCAGCAGCCTAATGAAAGTCAAGGGAGATCTGCCAAGGGTTTTCCCTCCTGGGGCAGCAAGAAAATGGGGTTCAGGTTCCAGCAGGGCCTTCTGTTGGTTGGCTAGGCAGGAGGCTTATGCAGCTGTAGATACGAGCTGAAGACCAAGCCTCAGGAAGGAAGGGCAACTACAGCTGTAACTAAGATAAGGAGAGGAGCAATGCTCATTACAATGGTCCCATTCAAGGCTGGGAGGCCCCAAATCTGATTTCATCCCAACCCTGCCTCACACAGAGCCCATGTAAATATTTGCAGATGTTTATATTCACACCCTACAATGACTCTTTAAAGACCCTTACTACTGGCAAACTTGCATGTCTGCCATCCCCCCTCCCCCCTACTCTTTTCATCAAGTTGCAAAAATCCTTGGTTCCTATAAGCCCAGTCTTTGTTCTTTTTCACATAGGTCTTGAAGGGGAAGGAGTGGAGTGGGGAGAGAAGACCCACTGCTATCTTATTGGAGGTGAAAACTCTTAAAGACAGAAACCCCTCCAAGTTCTGGGATAGGATGTGGCTCACTGGGGACATATGATTTAAATCCCTTGAGGGGCCAGAGACTTACGGTGCTCGGTCATGATTTAGGCCATTCTGCCGCTGGGTGTTGATTGGAGGGAGGACAGGTTTACTGTTGATCTCTAGCCCCCTCCTCAGGGTCTCTCTGATTTGCTCTGTATCTGCAAAGACAGAGCTTGGTCACTTGATGCTATGTGGGGCACCCCAAATCTGGCAGAGCTGTGGAGCTGGAAAATACCATCAATCCTGGGGAAAGAAATCATGCTGGTCCTGAGCTACTGTCTATATACCCAGAAGTATGATTAGCTTGTTTTCTGCTGGAAAAAAAAAAAAAGAAGGATTTGGGTCTGAATCTCAAAGGATGCATAAGACAGGGTCTTTCACTCTATCTCTGGCTAGAAGGAATGAGTCATTTCTCTTTCTCTGCCTAAGATACATGCTTACCCCCTTCCATGTTGCCCACGGTTACTCATAGTTACCAACAAGGTAAGCCCTTTATGAACTACTGAAATCTTTTAAGGGAAAATGACACTGTCACATGGTTAGGAATGCTAGCAGACATGACAGCTTTGACTGACACATTCCCTGCATTATCACTCATCAGCATATATATGGCGCCATTCATACTTAGCTGCCAGGTTCTGTCTGGGCCTTCAGTTTAGGGATACCCTGAATTGGGCCATACAGGGAAGATCTGCTCCCAATCACTTCCCTTCAACTCTATACCAAGGAGACGTTTAGTACTCCTTAGGTCTTGTTGGGGCAAGGGATGGACAGGCTGAATTTCACAAAAATGGTCAAATTCTCTCCTGTGGTCCACTAACCTGCTTTACTAGAAGTTTAACTTACTTGGAAGGCTTAATTTTAAAGAGACTTTGCTGGCCTTTGAGATAAAGCTTGCTGAGTTGGTCTGCTTCTTTCTAATGACATTTTGATCTAAGCAGGTTCCTCTGTACATTGTCCACCACGAAAGAAAGCCAGTCAGCTGAACCTTTGGACAAAACTTCTGGATCCTCAAAAAAAGAAAAAAACCAGCCCTCGTGTCAAGTTCAACTGAATGATTCTGATAAGTGCACACCCTCTCTGAATTTCCTATTAAGCTTGGCACATCTGCAGAATAAACAGGAAGGAAAGAAAAGGGCCAAATATTTGTAATGGAGTCTTTTTAAAATGTTGCCCCATTAGGGAAGGCTGGAAATAGAAAATCTTCTACAAATGTCACCTTGTGTTTGTTAGGAGACATGGCTCAAGCTATAAACCTATTAACCATTTAAAAAATGAAGTGGCTGAGAAAATGGACAGAAAGTAGAAATGAAATCTGTAATCATTTGTACCTAGAAATTAACATTTCAGACTTTTTCTTTTGGAATTAGTTCACTGTACTCTTTGCTAAAACTCACTAAGTATTCTTGTACCCAACTAATTGAACACACACTCAACATCACAACTAGTCATTTGATTTGAGATGTGGCCTAGCTTTATTAATCCGGGCTGCTCATGATCCCTGATCCCTCTTGAGAGCTTGGAAAGTCAAGGGTCTACTGTCTACAGCCCTGTACTTCATCTGTAAGGAACCAAGCACTTTATCTCTGCAGGAAAAGTCCTATGTATTGGACTCATTCTTCCATTACCTATGGCTTTAGTGGGATTGATGCAAGAGTTCTGCTCTGTATCAATTCTAATTCAACTCAAGCTCCATCTTTGGTGGTCTCTACTCCTTTTCTATAATTGCCCCATGACTCCAGCTCATTTCCATTAACTCAGTTTCCATGGGCAGATGCAAAAAATTATCACTGTGAATGGTATACTTCAAAAAAATACACTCAGGAAACAAATGCCACCCAGAAAGAGGTTAATGAAATACCCTTAATCACACTGCAATGGGAGAGAATGATTACCATTTAAACTATGGCTACACAAGAAACTACCAGAACGTGTTTTTTCTATTAGAAAGCCATCACAAGAGATAATGTAAACCAGGACTCAGAAGAATGATATTGGAAAAGGAGGCAAGGATTAGGTTAGAACAGAATGGGCATGAGTTAGGGGCAAGAGGGTAAAGTTTGGGGTAAGTAGGTCTCACCTTTGCCAGAAAGTCTCCGAGGCTGCATCCCAATACAAATACTCCTACTGTCATCGTCGTCCTCAGGGGGTCGGCTCAGATCATCCCAGGCACACTTGGCACTCACTCCACTCAGATTGGAGCCATCTGTCTCGATCCCTTTATCAACTCTCTCCTGCTTGAAAAGACCCAAAGAGACAAAGCACACTACTCAGATGTTTTCTTCAGCAAGCACTTTTGTTGCTGCCACCACCATTCTTGTCCCCTAAGAATAGAGTCCCCAACCACACTCTCTTTGCAGCTACCAGCATCACAAACCCTTTGTCAACTACTGAGATCCTTCAGGGGCAACTGTGAGTCAGGGATACTAGCACAATAGCCAACTGCAAGCCACACATTTTCTGCACATGGGCAAATCAGCACTCAGATACAGCACTATTTACTTCAGGCTTCAGTCTTTTGCCAAACCACTCCCAATGTTTTGTGGAAAAGTCCCATAGCAAAAGGCCTGGTTAGTGTGCAGGGGCCTAGACACATGAACTATTCCCCTGAGGCTGAGTAGAAGTCTGCCTTTGATTAGGAGACACATACTTCTCTCCCTGCTCTTTGAGGAACACTTCTTTTAGGAGTTTAATAGGGAAGTGATGATACATGGAACAAGTTTAAAAGGAAAGAAGAGGGAGTAATTTTATCCTAAATCACCTGAATTTCTTTCTTTTGATAGCTAGATAATGCAGTTACATAGCAGAATGGCATCTAAGATATGACCAACAGACTAGTGTCAGATTGACAGGCCAAGTTTTTCAACAAAATCTGAGCAAAATTTACTTCTTTTTTTGAATTCAGATGGGCGATCCAAGGGCAGTGACTACCTACAGTTTCTATCTCAGCCTATGGTTTAATGTAGACACTCAAAATAGACCCAAGTATTCCAAAATCTAAACTTGGCTCCTCAAACTCAACTTTAAAAAAGAATAGTATCCAAGGGGCAGTTAGGTGGTGCAGTGGATAGAACTCCAGCCTTGGAGTCAGAAGGACCTGAATTCAAATCTGGCCTCGACTAGCTGTGTGACCCCGGGCAAGTTGCTTAACCCTGACTGTCTCACAAAAAAATAAAAAAAAAAAGAATGGTATCCAGAACACTTCCTAGATTCCTTCCCTTAAAATGTTTCTATAGTATGTTTGTTTTAATATACTAATCATATATTGTTCTGTGTGTGCTCAGGCTTCAGACTAAAGGTCAACTGAATAAAAAGTAGCCATGGTCAAAGTAAGCCACCTTGTGAACTGGCACCTCAGTTGGCTTTTCCCTACCTATGGAACCCTTGAATTTAATTTCCTTAAGAAAGGCTGGTGCCAAATACCATCACAGGCCTTAGTGTGATACTAATCTGCTCTGGTGAAGAAGCCTGACTGGGGAAGAACACTATGTGTTGTTTGTTACTACTTATCTTATAGTTAAGTAGTAAACTGACCAGTAAGCTGGTTATTTTCACTGTAGACATGGCAACATGGAACCCAAAACCTGTTTCTCATCATTGGCTGTTTCCTTACTTCTGGTGTCACATTTATTCCCAGCTCAGTTTGGGGTGGTGGCCAGGGAGAAGCTAGCAATTTATTTCCAGTATGGGACAGGGGAATAGCTCCTTGTCCCAGACGTGCCAATGTCTTTTGATTTTCTCAGTGCCAAACCTGAAATTCTGCCTTACCCAGAATCCGTGGGAAAAAAAAAAAGACATTCCTCTAAGAAGCAGAGCTCAGATAGGTGAGTTAATGGAAAATATCAGTCAATAGGAGTAATATGGCATTGCCCTTTGGAACTATAGTACCAAAACATAGATTTTCCTCACTTTTCACCCCTCCTCCGAGAGATATTCACAGAATGTTATGGCAAGAAGGGATCATCTAGTCCAATCCCCTCATTTTAGCAAAGAGAAAACTAGAAGTTGCTAATGAAATAATCTCAGCTCTTGCCCTCCTGTTCTGGCAGGTGGACATATGTGCATAGGGATTCACCTTTGTACAGAGAGTTATTTTTGTAGAAAGCAGTTTTTTTCCTATTTGTCCTTCTTCTTTCTTAAAAATGTTTTAAGAGACCACTAAGTGAACTTAGGGACCTGCTGTCTACTCTCAGGATTCCTTGTGGAGGGAGGACAGGATTGCTCTTGGCATTCAGACAAAGAACTGGTTGGTTTCACCCAACTTGTTCAAAGAATCAGAGCCCTCTCTCAGCACCTAGGACTTAGGACAGGGTCAAATCACAGTACACAGTGTCAAATGCAAGGCTCCATTATGGCTGCAGAACAAGGAGTTAGATGACCTCCTACTTATCGCATGCTGTCACTGACCCAGGAAACACAGGGAACCCCAAACAAAGCACAGAGAGGCAGCCTGTTGGAGAAGGAAAGGCACTGGATTTGGAGTCACAGCATTTGGGCTCAAATCCCAGCCGTGCTACTTATTGCTTATGTGACCTTAGCCAACCTCACTTAACTGCTCTAGGTCTCAGTTTCCCCATCTGTAAAATCAGTGGAGTAGGATAAGGCTGGACTATATGATACTCAGGCTCTGAAATCTACAGTCCCAAATAAGGGGACATTAGTTGCAATCTAGAAACAGAGTAAGAGGTAAACCTAGTGGTACTTCTATGATTTGAGCTTCCCCAAGCCTTCCTAAGTGTCCCATGATATGCCGAGGAATTCCTGGGCAAAAGAGCATATTTCCTTCCTGCATAAAGGCTTCCCCTTCTCTAGGGAAGCACAACCCTTAAGCTACCTTCCTATAGTCCAGGAATATCGTGGGATTCTGAATGTCTTAGAGAAGGCATTCTCTAAGATAGCCTAAAGATATCAGTAAACCTAAGAGAGATATGAAATCAGATATTTTTGGTGCTATGAAAATCTGTCTTTTAATTGAGGCAAATTCATATCTTGTCAACATAAAGCTGAACCAACTACTAGATCCCATTAAACCCTACAATATGTCAGTGAATGAAAATGCATATGTATGTGTTCCTTTATAGATCACTGAAAAGCAAACATCCAAAGGAAAAAGATAGCTGTACTCTTCAGTCTCCAATGTCTGCCCTATTCTGAACACTGACAGTTTGAGGGAAAGGAAAGGCAATAAACTCAGAAGAAGGACAAAAGGTAGATGAGTGGGAGAAGTTCTCTCAACTCAAGACATACTTGCAAATGTGGATCAATCTCAAATATAGTCTCGCCTCTTCGCATATCAGTTATTAACCAGGGGCCACCAGCTCTGTGAGGGAGAGACAGTAAGACACATAATAGTAACTTAATGTAGCATGGACTTATTCTAGAAAGAAGCCAAAAATTTGAGTAGTAGGCAATTGGAGGAGTTAAAAACATTGAGGTGGGCATGACGGCAGGCAGGGGTAGGAGGAGACTACCCTAGCTTAGCCTACAGTTTACTTAGCCCCACCCTTGAACCCAGTAATTTTTTTAAGATTAAACAATCAATCTTTCCTTTCTTTGCAGAGGTGGAAGACTAAGTATGCATATAATAGAAAGATTTTTCTTTCAACCTATTAGTTAGTCTTGTTGAATTGTTCCCTGCCTTTTTTATTCTCTGTCATTAAAGGGGGGAGGGGAGAAGAGACACTAGGAAATGAAGGTCATATAGAAAGAAAAGATATCTATAGAAATTTATTTTTTTAAAAAGATTAATTGGTTAGGGATATACCACCAAACCAGTGGGGGAACCCTCAATGAGAAAATTCAGTGACTTCAACTTTAATGACTAAGCTCCAGAACTACCTTCTGCAGGAGGCCTTTCCTGGTTTTGAGGTTACTTAATATATAATTTGTATCTCTCTCTGTCACACACACACACACACACACACACACACACACACACACACACACACACACACACA
>NW_020948983.1:18247759-18323556 GCF_900497805.2 Vombatus ursinus
ACACACACACACACACACACACACACACACACACACACACACACACATTGTTCTCACCACTTCACCCTCATACCTAATTAGAAGGTAACCTCCTTTAGGGCAGGGATTGTTACTGGCACACAGTAAGCACTTAATAAATGCTGACTGATGATTAGTTGATAATGCCAGAAGAAACTCCAAAAAGGGAGAAAGGGCATAGCTTCTATTTTTTTCTTATTATTTATTTTTAGTTTTCAACATTCACTTCCATAAGCTTTTGAGTTTTAAATTTTCTCCCCTTCCCTCTGCAAGATAGCATGCAATCTGATACAGGCTCTACATATACATTCCTATTAAACATATTTTCACATTAGTCATGTTGCAAAGAAGAATTAAAACCAATAGGAGGAACCACAAGAAACAAAATAAAATAGAAGAAAAAAAGAAAAAGAGCAAATAGTATGCTTCCATCTGCATTCCAACTCCATAGTTCTTTCTCTGGATGTGGACAGCATTTTCCATGATGAGACTTTAGGAGATATCTTGGTCCCTGGCACTGCTGAGAAGAGGTAAGTCTATCAAAGTTAGTCATCATACAATGTGGCTGTTATTGTGTACAATGTTCTCCTGGTTCTGCTCACTTCACTCAGCATCCATCCATACAAGTCTTTCCAGGTTTTTCTGAAGTCTGCTTGCTCATCATTTCTTATAGCAGAATAGTATTCCATTACATTCATCTACCACAACTTGTTCAGCCACTTCCCAATTGATGGACATCCCTTCAATTTCCAATTCTCTGCCACCACAGAAAGAACTGCTTTAAATATTTTTGTACATGTGGGTCCTTTTCCCATTTTTATGATCTCTTTGCAGTCCTAGCAGTGCTATTGCTGGGTCAAAGGGTATGCACATTTTTATAGTTCTTTGGGCATAGTTACAAATTGCTCTCCAAAATGGTTAGATAACAATGCATTAACGTTCCAATTTTCCCACATCTTCTTCAACATTTATTACTTTCCTATTTTGTCATGTTAGCCAATAGGTGTGTGGTGGTATCTCAGAGTTGTTTTGATTTGCATTTCTCTAATCAATAGTGACTTACAGCATTTTTTCCTATGACTACAGATAGCTTTAATTTCTTCATCTGAAAACTGGAGGGTACCTTCTTAAAAGAGGTACTACACTAATGATGAGCCTCTACCTCCAGGAAATCAGGGGCCTTCCTTATTTGGCCTTTGCTTTACCATCACAACCATTCCAGTGCTTGAGGGAACTAAATCTAGATATTAATGGCAGGGAAATAAAGGTGCGTAGCAAAGGTACCGTAATACTTACACAGGGACTGTTCGAAGAAGCTCAAGGATGCCCTGCCCATTCCATTGTTGGGCCGCATGTAGCTCTTCTGTGCAAACACCAACAATCTAAGATCCCAGAAACAAGATGTGGTTGTGCATTAACAACTATCCTTTCTTCCTGTTCCAGGAGAATATTCAGCCCCCTAGAGACTTATGGGACAGAGCCATGTGGGAGAATCTAAGTTGACCACATATGATGTGTCAAAATTTGGGGTTTAGTACACCTGAAGCAATGTATAGGAGACTGCCTCCTAGCATCTCATCCTGGCTATGATAGAATACTTATCTTGCTGACCTCAAGATCTTGCTCCTAGGGTGCAGAGAATGAAGGTGGAGGCCTAAGACACTAACAAAGTGAAATGCTCCAAACAGGACTCCCCACCCACCTCATACTCACTCTGAATCTTAAATCCTGTGTTAGGTGATTAAGTTAGGTGATCACAGTGATAATCTCTCTGTTTATGTTATAGTCACATAGAATATAATCCAAGGCAATTGTGAAATACTCCTAATTCAGAACTATCACCAAAGTGGGTCATGACTTCATCTTCAGTGCCCAGTTAATTCTGAGCTTATTTTCCTCAAGAAAAAGGCTAAGTTTATATATGAATGTTATTTGTTCTTCACTTAATTTTTAAGTAGACAAACTTAATAATCACTTGAGGAAAAACACACAATTTAACAGTTAAAAAACAAGAGACAAAATTTTACCCTGAACCCCTAGACTTTCACATGGGAGAATCAAACAAGTTCAATGGTATGTGTCTTCAGGTAGAAGTGAACTCAGAGGCTAATCCCTTCAAATAACAGCTGAAGAAACTGAGGCCCAGGGAGAGTAAGTGAATTGCTCAAGGTTCCAGAGTTAATAAGCACTGAAGGTAGGATTTGAATCCAGGTTCTCTCAATCAAGAGTTAGTGCACTTTCTCCTGTATCATTCTGCACTAAGAGTTAGCAAAGAGGAAACAAGAAAAAAAAAAAAAAGCTTTTGTTTTAAGTCCCCTTCCAGGCCTACCAGAAGTTTTGCGTTGTAGTGTCTAGTTCTGATTCTTTTAATTTCACTCAATATCACCTCATGTAGCTCCTTCCAGATTTCATTGTATACTTCATACTCATTGCTTTCTATGGTACCACAAGACACCGTAACTTATTCAGCAAGCCTCTAACTGTTTGACATAGGGGTTGTTTCCAATCTTTTGCTATGATATGTAGAACAGTTGTGAAATTATTTTGTGCAAACAGGGTTCTTTTTTTCTTGTTGTAATATGATGTTTTTGGAATAGAGATCCAGTAATGGAATGAGGGGTCTAAAGGTATGATCAGTTTGGTAAATCACTGCCTGTTTTCACACTGTCCAAAATGTTTTGTAGTCCCACCAACTCGGTATTATTAGAGAGCCTATTGCCCCATGGCCCTGACACTGGATTGTGTGTGTGTGTGTGTGTGTGAGAGAGAGAGAGAGAGAGAGAAAGAGAGTGCTAGTCCAGTAGGTTAAGGTGCTATCTTGTGGATGTCTTGATTTGCATTTTATTATTAAGAAATTTAATCATATTTTCATGTGTTTATTAAGTTTATATCTCCTTTTCCGTAAATTGTTCATGTCTTTAGACCATTACACTATTGAGAAGGGTGTAGAGATAGACGTCAGTGCCTTATAGATTCTGAATGCTAGAACTTTATCTGGCATTTATTTCACAAATTTTTTTCCCCAATCTGCTTTTCTTCTAATTTGAGATGCTATATAAAATTCTTTTATGTATATTCAAATCTAGTGATTCTGTCTAATGATTTCCTCTACTTTGCTGATAAAAATGTCCTTCAGAGCTAAATAATGTAATTCTCTTCTTTCAGTTTAAAATTTTTAAAAACTTAAGATTGTTGACTTATTTACAATTCATATCTAGTTTTTGTTGAAGTAGTAAGTATTTTTTGGAGTGTGGATTTATCAAACACTAATCTTTTAGACCCACTGGATATTATTTCTGGGTTTTCTATTTTTTTTCATTGATCTAGTTCTCTGTTCTTTTTTCAGTACCAGATAGTTTCTATAATTACTTTCTAGTATTCTGTTATCTGGTAGTGATGGTCTACAAAACTTATTTGAAAAGAATCCAATAATCATATGAATTACTATGTTCCCACATGAGTCACTGCATCATCCATGACACATGGGGCTGATGCATGTCCAGTCTTGGGGAGACTGGGAATTGTCAATTGCTGTACTTTTTCCTGCTGATTTTCTGAGAGATATTTGACAAAATACATTACCTTTATTCTTCTACTAGCTATGCTTCCAGAATTCTGGGCTTTCTTTCTCATCTAAGTAGACCTTTCCCTCTCTTCCTGTCTTTCAGGAGGTGGTTAAGTTATATAGGCACCACTACTTGATTCAGCATTCCCCTATTTTTACCTGGAGGAAGATAACCAACCCAAAAGGAGTCTGCACAGGTTGCATCTGCGGGTCCTCAGTCAGGAGCATGTGTTGGATTCTTGACTCACTATTATCCAAAGGGCTATGCCAGGATACATGGTCACCACTGCAGAAGGTGTTTTCTGCAAGACATAAAAATAACTCAAAATTATATGGCGCCTTAAATTTTAAAAAGTACTTGCCTTACAACAACTCTTGTGGTAGGTGGTACAAGCATTAATATTGTCATTTTACAGAAGAGGAAACTGAGACTCAGAAAGGAAAAGAACTCTAAAAGCACAAAGATACATGCCCACCTCCACTGAGATATCAATATAGTATTTATACTCTGAACTGAACCTGACCAAAAGTCGAGCTACCATGAAACAGGCTAAGCATATTCTTTTGCAGATGAATAAATGGAGGGCCTGTTATTTGTACAATACTTTAGAATTCAGGTACCTCTTTCATTCACATATGCTAACTCATTTGATCAGCTATGGATGGAAAAGGACAAAGCCACTAGTCTGATAGCTAAGGCCCAAGAAGACCACTTCCCCCATAGTACTCTCACACACTGAATTTCTACAGAGGGTGTTGGTAAAGAAAATAGAAAGCAGAATCAGGAAAGGAGATCACCTGTTTTGTGAGCAGTAGGGCTAGCCCTGGCATTTAATTCCACTTTGACAAAAAGAAACATAATACTCTAAATGAAAAAACAAAAAACAAAACAAACCTCTCCCCACCTATGAATAAGCATGAGAATAGCCAAATCCTTCCTGCAACCCCCTCAAAAAAATGAAAACTGATGTTGTACTAACCATGTATAACAGGTTTCTTTCATTTGATCAGCCCAAATCAATTGCTAAATCTTGTCATTTCTACCTTCACAATAACTCTAACATCTGACTGCTCTCACAACCACCCACCTTAGTTCAGGGCTTCATCATCTCTAGCTCAGATTGTTACAATGGCTTCCTAACTGCCTTGTTCCCTCTCCTCACTCCAGTCTATTCCATCCACCACTACCAAAGTGATTTTCCTTCGGCACAAATTTGACCATGTCACTCCCCTACTCAATCAACTCCAGTGGCTCCCTATTGTCTCTGTGATAAAATATAAACTTTCTGTTTACTTTGAAAGTCCTTTATAACTTTGTTCCACAACCCAGCATTTAAACCTCATTATACTTTCCTGCTTCCTGTACTCTGAAATCCTGCCAAATTGGCCTTCTCTGTTTCTTACACATGGCATTATCTCCTGTTTCTGGGTCTTTGCATCCTAGCTGACCTCCATTGCCTGGAATGCACTTTCTCTTCACCTCAGTCTTTCTTTCTTTAAGAGGCAGCTCAAACACCACCTTCTGTATGAAGCTTTTCATGATTCCCTGCAACTGTTAGGGTGCTCTCTCCCAAAACACCTTGTAGTTGACTGCTCTATATTTATTCTCTATATACTTATATATGCACTTGTTATCTTTTCCATCATAGAATGCAAGCTCCTTAGGAATATATATTGTTTCATCCATTTTATGAATATCCTAAGCACCAAGCACTGTGCCTGGCACACTGTACGCACTTAATGAATATCTGTTAATTAACTAATTGATTTAGGGGTTTTTATAATTCACTAATATTTCCATGTGGCGAATAGGTTCCCTAGGGATTTAGAAATTTTGTAAAGGTCCTATAAATCTGAAGAAAATAGCCAAAGCATTCATACTCTACCAGATAATATTCCCAGATGCTTACAACATGGAGAAATGGCCAACAAGAACAATACGTTTTTCATCCTTTAATATGAATTAGAAAATCATCAACAAACATGGACATTTCCATATGCAAATGCCAGAAGATGAGACTTCTATACAAAATTATGACTCTATTACATATAACTTTTAAAAAATACATTAAATACAACCACAGTGATTTGTCTGTGTCTTCTTTTGAATTTTCTTCTGCTCTATTGCTTGTATTTTTTAAACATTTCAATGATGCGCTTTTTTTTTTGTATCATTATTACTAACCTCTCTCTCCCCATAAAAACCAATTTTAAAAAGATAGGGGGAAAAAAAAAAGTTGGTCCAAGGTGGTTTCCATCCTTACCTGATCTAAACAGGAGATTAAATAACAATACACATTTTGTTCCTGTTCACAAAGTCCCAAAGTTACAATCATTGTCTTCTCCATTCACATGACTAGCTTCATGTTATTAGCCACCAACCTTCCAAGATGTCAGAAAAGAAAACAAGTGTATTTCCTGAGTTTGTTTAGGGGAGGTGGCACAGCATTAGGGAGTGTGAGCCCAAACCTACCACTACCTACTGAATTTACACTTCTATATCCCCACCCCACTTAAATAAGTGGCAAAGCAGCCCATCTTTTGCTTTATTTTGTGTGCTTTCTGAGAACATGTTTTGTATGTTTGTAAATGTGTATAACAAACAATGTTAAGAGCTAACAAACGGGATTGTGAGGGCAATAGCAATAGCAAAGGACAAGTACAGTTTTCCTCATTAAATGAAGGGAGGCAGAGGAGAAATCTGACCTACAACATTTTCTAAGCATCAAAGAATTGAAAAGGGTCTTAAAGATCATTTAGTACAACACGCTCATACAGAGCAGGAAACAGAGGCCCAGGGAGAGGGAAGGACTTACCCCAAATCATGTTAAATTGGTCAGAGCTTGAGCTAGAACCTAGGTCTCCTGATTCTAAAAATATTCTTTTTACTAAAGCCTGCTGCAGCTCCTGGATGGAAGGTACTTTGGATGAACATGGTGACTGGTCATCTACAAAGAGAACAGGAACCAGCTGATTTCTCTTTGAAGGGCTAGGAGCTAACAGCACTTGGTTTATCTCACTTATGCCTAACAAAATCTTCCCAGCAGATGGCCCTAGAGCACTTAGTTTGAAAGATTACTCAGTTCTTGCTGCACTGACGAATTCTTAAGAACTTCAGAAACATACTCAAAATACTGGCAATTAAACTTTTATGTCCTGGAAACAGTTGCTTAGAAAATCTGGTGCCATAGCCTTTTATGAATCAGAATTGACAATAGTTTATTTTTTTCAAATGAAATTAATAATTTATTACAATTTTAACAATACACAAATCTTAAAAATACAATAAAGATGTTTAAAATAATCATTACAACATACTCACTGTCATAGGATCATAGAGTTGGAGATAGGAGTGACCTTAATGGCCATCTAGTCCAATCCTCTCATTTTATAATTTTAACATTTTTTTTTTAAATTCTGAACTTAACACCAAAATACCCTGGGCACATACAAAGCAAAACATGGAAAGAGGTGGCACAGTGGACAGGGTACTGGACTTGGAACCACGAAGACATGGGTTCAAACCCAGCTTCAGACACTTCCTAGCTATGTGAAACTAGGCAATTCACATAATGTTCTCCAGTTTCAGTTTCCTAATCTGTAAATTAAGGGTAATAATAGCTCCTACCACCAATGGTTGTTGTGAGGATAAAATGAGATAATATTTGTAACGTTCTCTGCAAACTTTAAAGTGACCTTTAGTGCTATGTAAATAATAATTCTTCTTTTTCTTCTCCTCCTCCTCCTCCTTCTCTTTCCATACTGCTTGGGATTTTTTTTTTTTAAGTCTAGAATAAATTCAACCTGTTCCTTTCAAAACTGTTCTGCTTGTCTATGCTTGCATCTGAACTATCTTCTATACTACTCCGTTGCCTTTAAAAATGTTTCAATTGTCTTTTTTTCTTTTCTTTTTTGTCATTACAATCAATACATGACCCTCCTCCCCCAACCCTTGCCCAATTAAAATCAGAAAAGGAGAAAAAACAAAACAAAACAAAACAAAACTTCTTGTAACAATTAAGCATGGTCAAGAAAAACAAATCCAAACAATGACCATATCCAAAAAGGTATGTCTCTTTCCTCAACTTGAACCTATTACCTCTCTGGAGATTGAAAACATGTTTTATCATAGGTCTGCTGGTCACTTCCTTGATCAAGATTTTTTTTTTTGGTAAGGCAATTAGGGTTAAATGACTTGCCCAGAGTCACACAGCTAGTAAATGTGTGAGGCCGAATTTGAACTCAGGTCCTCCTGACTCTAGGGCCAGTACTCTACTTGCTGCGCCACCTAGCTGCCCCCTGATCAAGAATTCTTAGATCTTTCAATGTTGTTTTTCTTTACAATGTTTCTCTTCTTGTATAAAATGTTCGATTGGTTTTGCTGACTTTATACTTTATTAATTCATACTACCCAGGATTCCCTGAAATGAGTTTCTTGTGGTAAAATAATATCATTATATTAATATACTATATTTTGTTCAGCCATTCCCCAATTGGTAGGTACTCTCTTAGTTTTAGTTCTTTTCTTCCCTTCTAATCAGCCCTTTGGAATTAAAATTAAAGATTTTTTTTTATTTTTATTTTTTAAGGCAATTGGGGTTAAGTGACTTGTCCAGGGTTATACAGCTAGTTAAGTGTTGTGTGTCTGAGTCGGATTTGAACTCAGGTCCTCCTGAATCCAAGGCTGATGCTCTATCCACTGTGCCACCTAGCTGCCCCTGGAATTAGAATTAAGCATTGTCACTGTAGAAATTACTCTCCTGATTCTTCTCACTTCATTCTGTATTAGTTTTTAAATTCCAGAATTCTTTGAAATTCTCTCTTTTGGCAATTCTTATGACAAAATAATATTTCATTTATTCATATATCACAATCTGTTCAGCCATTTCCCAATTGATGGGTACCGCTTTAGTTTCTAGTCCTTTCCTTTTAATCTGCCCCTTGGGATCAGAATGTTTGTTTTGCTTTCAGCTAATCTCTTCCCAGTATTTTCTTCCCTCTTAACTGTCTTTTCCCAAGTCCTGCATGTTTCCCCAATGAATTTGATATATTTCTTTCTTTTTTGGGGGGGGGGGTTAGGCAATGGGGTTAAGTGACTTGCCCAGGGTCACATAGCTAGTAAGTGTTATGTGTCTGAGGCTGGATTTGAAGTCAGGTCCTCCTGAATCCAGGGCTGATGCTCTATCCACTGCGCCACCTAGCTGCCCCGAATTTGATGTATTTCTACACCAAACTCTGTATGCATGTTCAATCCTCTTTTGTCCACTTCATAGATGATGCTCACTCACCCCCACTTTCTCTTCAAGTTTGTGTACTGTTCTACTCATGTGCCCAAATTATAAGAAATATCAAGTTCTACCCCTTTCTTCCTACTTTTTATGTAAGTCTATTCTTTTTATGCTTCCTTTTCTTTTTCCTCTTCAAAACCTCAGAACAAAACCAATCCAACTCCAGATCCTCTTTTTTCTTATTTAGCTCCTTCAATAACCCTTTGAAGGCATTAAGGTTCAGAAGGGATACTTGTTACTTCTTCTATTAGAACATTTGCACTATATCATTACATATTGTTCAGTCATGTCTAATTCTTTGTACCTCTATGAGCCACACAGTACATGGGGTTTTCTTGGCAAGGATACTGGAGTGGTTGCCATTTCCTTATCCAGTGGACTAAGGCAAATAGAGGTTAAGTGACAGCTAGTAAGAGTCTGAGGTCATATGTGAACTCAGTACTTCCTGATTCCAGGCCCAGTGCTCTATCCACTGAGCCATCTAGCTGCCTATATCATCATAAAGTGCATTCTAATTGCTCAAATAAATTTACCTTTTTTGGTTCTCTTGAGTTTTGTGTGTACAGTTCAAGTACCCAGATTTGGTCTTCTCATCAGGAACAACTAAAAATCCATTTTTCCATTAAAGGGTACATTTTTCCCAGCTTTGCAAGGTAAGTTATTCTTGATAATAATGGCTATAGATGTTTTGCCTTTTGGAATAGCATATTTTAAGATTTCCTCTCATTTTCATGAGAAGCTGCTAGGACTAATGTGATCCTGTGATCTTTTGGTACTTGAATTGTTGCTTTCTAAACGCTTGTGGTATTTTTTTTTTCCTTTGACATAGGGGCTCTGGATTTAAGACTTCCTTTTGGAATTTCTTTCAGGATGTGATTGGTGGATTCTATTTTCACTTTGGCCTCTAGCTCTAATAGATGTGTGCAGTTTTCATTTATAAATTCTTAGCTTCAAAATTTTTTTTAAAATTATGGTTTTCAGGGAGTTTGAGGAGTCTTAGACTATTTCTCCTTGACCTGTTTTCCAAGTTGGGAATTTTTGATAATCTTACATTTTCCTCTTCTTTTAATCTTTTGATTTTGTCCTAATATCTTTTCCTATCTCATGGAAGTCACTGATTTCTTAGCTGATCTAATTCTCCTCTCATATGCTATTTATTCTCTTTTTGCTTCTTTGTTTTAGAACTTTTATTTCAGTTTTTAATCTCATGCTTCACTTCTTCTAGATATTCATGTAATTCTTATGGAAAATTTGTTTTTTCCTCTGACTCTCGGCTTGAAGTTATTATGGCGTTATTTTGTCCGTACAGGTTGAATTTTGGGGTACCTTTATCTTTATAATCTGTACAGCAATTTTATCTTCTTCTGCTTGCTTGCCTCTCTAGCTGTAGATCCCGAATTAAAGCTTTATGCTAGGGCTAGTCCTTAATCTCTACTACACTTTTGGGGGGGATAGTTGGCTCTCCTTGGTCTCTACTTGGGTCACCTGTGTTTCTACACCCAGGAAAGAGAGTACAAGAAGAAGAGAGTCATTGACAACATCAAAGCCTGACAGAGGGGACCAAAAGAAAGGGTCATAAAATTTGCCAAATAAGACTTCACTGTTAAATTTGGAGACAGCTGTTTCAGCTGAATGAAGAGGTGAGAAGTCATACTATGAAGAGAGAATTAAGAAAGTGAGAGGAAAGGAAGTAGAAGGCATAGATTATACAGATGGCCTTTTTTTCTAAACCATTTTTTTTTCTTTTTAGCAATTGGAGTTAAGTGATTTGCCCAGGGTCACATAGCTAGTAAGTGTCAAGTGTTTGATCTGAGGCCGGATTTGAACTCAAGTGCTCCTGACTTCAGGGCCAGTGCTCTATCCACTGCACCACCTAGCTGCCCCCTCCAGAGGGCCTTCTTAAGAAGTCTAGTCACAAAAGGGAGAAAAGATATAAGATGACAGACAGTGGAGATGGATGGATTAAGGGAGGGTTTTTTGAGGATAGGGAAGATCCATGGGCAAGTTTATAGGCAGTAGGGAAGCAACCAACAGACACAGAAAGAATGAAGATTAGTGAGAAAGGGAGGATGATGACAGAGGGAGCAAACTGATGGAGAGGATGAGAGAGAATGGGATCACTTGTGCATGTACAGGGGGTTTCCTTGGCAAGGAGAAGTGCCTCTCTTCATGTGAGATAGGGATGAAGGAGGAGACAGTGATAGAAAACATCTGGATGATATGTGCTGAGAAGGAAGGAAGAGGGAACTCCTGGTGAATGTGCCTTAAAATGAAGCAAGGCTCTCAGCTGAAAAGGGGAAGACAGGCAGAATAATGGAAGATTTAAAGAAGGATGAAAAAAGATTTGGAAAAGCTGCTGTGGGTAGGATACTGAATTAATTAGGAAAGTGTAGAAGAACTGATCTGGTTTAGTGAGGACCCGCTTGAGATTATGTACCATAAACACATCTGATGTTTGCTACATGTGTAACTGTGAGCAAGTCAATGATCTGCCTTGGGCCTTGTTTTCCTTATCTGTAAAATGATGGGGTTGGACTACATGGTCTCCAAGGTATCTTTTCCTTACGTTCTTCACAGGAGGAAAACACTTTATAAATTTTAACATGATACAGAAATATTAGCTATTATTATTATTATTTTATTGGATATGCAAATTTATTGTTAAGTTAAAGGTCAGAACTGGTGAAGGACAGCCTTCTTCAGAAACTTTTCAAGTATACACTCCTAAGAGAACTCATTGTGATACCAAAATCCCTATGTCTAAGTCCTTCCTTAAACTGCATCAGGTGAGGGATAATCGAGATCCCTTAGCTGAATTTGGGCCAAAAGATGATTGTCTGATTATGTAAGCTCTTCGGTCAGTCTTCAAGTCTGGAACAAAACCATAGGGTCACTGTTTATGCCCTGATACCCCATCAGCCAAACATTATCTTGATTCTATGCTGAACCTTGAATTTCATCAGCCTCCATAGCCCCTTCAAGAATGGGTTTTCAAATGCAAATGACTGCTGGAGGCCCTGCTGTTAGTGTCCAGTTTAGTGAACCCTTCCAGTTGCTCCTCTCTACTTCTGAAGTACAATTGCCACAAAATTTACCAAGACTGTAAATTAAAGTCACTGGGAAATATCCTGTCACAGATATTCACAAATTAAACCATATACTAACTGGTACACTGACCTTGAACACTCAAAAAAAAAAATTGCCATCATGATAAGTTCCATCTTCACCTATAGCTCCAGGTCCCCAAACTTCTATTTCCAGGATATTACGAGAAGCATCCTCCACAGAGAAAAACTTTCTAGGCTGAGTCAAAAAGCTACCTTCCTAGCAAGTTCATTATTACTCTTTAATGGTCCTGGAAACATCCCCAAAATACAAAGGACTAAGCTCTTTCTGAGAAAAGCCTCATTTTGCCTCCAAGCCTTCAGAAAAGACTCTGAGATGCTCCAAGTGGATATCGTACATATTTAAATTGTGAATTGGCCTCAAACTGATTGAAACTTAGTATAGTGTCTATCCCTCAACACCTTCCCAATAAATATCCCATTCAAGCAATTTGAAGTCAGAGTGTTCCAGATATAGCAAGTTAGCAAAATCAAGGAAAATGGGCTACGGAAGAAAACAGCCATCGTTTCTAAAACAATCAGTGGTGTCTTTGAAGAAACTTAGAGACCAATATATCATTGTAGTTTTCAATTTTTCATGACTCTTTAATGAGAACAGTTATTTTCACCTACATTAAAATTTGGAGTCCTGATATTTCATTAAAAAAAGTAGTCAAAAATGTTTCTAATTCCCTTATTTTCTGAATCAGATGAACTAGCATCCCATTCAAGTTCCTGCAGTTACCCTTTACAAATATTCCCTTGTCTATCTGAACCTCGGCTCAGTGCTTCATGACAGGGATGGAGAGAAAAGGACCATGGCTGCAATTGCTTCTTTGAACTTTTAAAGCAAACATTCCCTAAAGGGACCCAGAAACCCTTCTGATGGCTTTGTGATGTTTGGAACAAACCATTATTTTCCAATGATAAAATGTTCTTCATGTACAGGCTGATAAAGTAAGTAATCTAGTCAAATCACGGCAAACAATAATAAGAAGTACACACACACAAACACACACATACACACACACCCATACCCACACATCATGAAGTTATACTGTAAGACCCCAGAAGCTTACTTGGAGAATCAGAACTCTGTCTAGATTTCAGAACTTAGAAAGGAGGCAGTGAAAAGCTTTTCCCCTCAACTCATGAGAAATATCCATTACAACTGCTGGTCATCAGTGTCTTTTGCAATGTGACATAGCTCAACAGCCACAATTTCTTTATAAACTTTTTAGCCAATAGCTTCCCCACTTTGAAGCCTTACTTCCCTGACCGGAGACTCTCTTATTCAGATTAGCCATTTCAAGAGGGGTTTAGCCATGCTCACTTCATTCTGGGCCAAGCTTCCTCACCAGACTTCTCCACCTGCTCATCAACTAACTGCCTTTGCCCATGCTTTCTCACCAGCCACCTATCATTACTTGCTCTTGACATGTGATTAGGTAGGCCACTTTATCTTTTTGTTGCACAGTTCTTCGATGGCATCCTTTACTCCTGTTCTTCTCTGGAGTTCACTGGTTATATGTGGTAACCTGCTCATACTCACCATGCCTCTTCCCATTTTCCTTTGTGTGATGCTCACTTCTAGTACGTCGGAGGCAGTGGTGTTTCAGATCTCACTGCTATACAATAACACTGGTAAAATGTTTATATCGAAAAGATAGGACTCTATTGTTGCATGAAGCTTAGGGTCAGTAAAAGTGCTTTGTCATTTCCCAAAGGCAATCTAGCTGGCTTTCCTCCTCCTTTTCCACTCTGGGTCCAGCTCACTGTTTTATCTCTATCATATGTCTCAAACAGGCATATTGTTGGGTAAGCTCTATAGAGTGCTAATACAGATACTTATCTAAATATGGGCAGCAGATAGTCTTCATTAGTAGACAGCCTTTCCTATGTTTCCTTTTAATTGCAAAAAACTACCTACAGCTTAATTTTCAGCAACTGGAGAATGGTGAAACAACTGGTCCATCAACATACTGGAATGCTTTACTGCCATTAAGAATGACAAATACAAGAAATATAAGCAAGTATGGAAAGATGTGAATTCATGTGAAGTGAAGATGATAGAACCAGAATATCAGTTTACAGGCATGTTGTTTATGACAACATGAAAGGACCATATAAATACAAATACAGGGATGAACAGACAAATACTATGGAAGGCGACAGCCAGAGAGGGAAGAAACAACTTTTCAAGTGAATTAATTTTTTAAAAAACAGTTATTAATTTAAGTTTAATTAACATTGTTATTGCTTAAGTTTATAAGTTATTTTAAAAATTGGTTAAATAAATTAATAAGTAAATCTCTCAATTAATAAGGTTCAGGTTGCTTCTAGCTCTAAATCTATGATCTAAGATCTCAGATTAAGGTGTGTGTAGGGGAAGATTCTAATATCTAGCTGGCCTCCTCTCTGTGGCCTGATCTCTGTATTCTGCAGCAGAAAGGAAAGAATACTTGGAATTAATCTCATGATTTTTTCCCCCTCCTACCATGTCTTTCATGAAGGTCACATATTTCAAAGCTTCCAGAGTTTGGAGATGCCAAGGAGAACTGCTATTGTAGAAACTAAGAACTCTGAGGCAAGTGGTTTGGAGGTATTTCTAGGATCCTAGAAACAAAAGGATTCTCTCACTTGGGAGAATCTGGAGTTGTAAATCAAGGCAATATCTCAGGGAATCTGCCAACCTTTACCTTTGTGTACAATGTACATGGAATATTCACTAAAACTATAAGACATTATTTTCCGTCTAAAGAAGAAGCCCTTATGACAACAAGTAGCCAGCTAGTAGTGGATGGTAAACTCCATTCAGTGAGTCACAGCCTTAGTCACTTCCCTCCCTTTCTTTGACTCTCCAGACTGCACCCTTGAGACCTGCTACCCCCTTCCAATCCAGTTTATCCTCACCTAACATGACCAACCAACTCTAAATCTGAAATCCAAGATTCTATGTTTAAATGGTTTGGAAACAAGCGAAGTTGAAACCACAAAGGAGGACAAGTTTTCAGTCAAATAAACACGAACCTGTCAACATACAAAGAAGAACAGAAAAAGAGAATTCTACATGCCATTATCAACTGGAATGAACAGAGGGGGAAAGGCTAGAGTGAGGTAATGTATAGGCTGCTGGCCCCATCCTTTTGTGAGGTTATGTTCTGTCCAGATAGCTCCAGCATAGTTTTGGAGAACTGCTTATGCTAAGAATTTAAGAGCAGGATATATGCACATAACATAGGAACAAAAAGAAATGAACTTCTTTGCAATTCCATTTTAACATTCTGTCTCCTGCATGGGAAAAGGAAGCCATGGAAGACAAGAGCCTAGAAGCTTTAAAGCGGTACAAAACTGTAGAATCCAGCCCCCTCCCTTCCCCACCCCATCCTACCCCTCCTTCTCCATACACATGCACCACAGACAAGATGCTTTGAAAGGAATGAAATCTCAGGGGCACTACTGCACAAAGGCCCCACTGCAGGGTTTCAAATTGGGCTCATCCAGAGACGTGGCCTAAACACAAGGCTTTCTCTCCTTCTCCTCTCAATCCTCCCCTCAAAGTGTGAAAAAACAGATTATGAGTACTGGAAAGCTGCTGAGCTTTTGTGGCTCTGAGACAAAGTCCTTCCCAGAAGAATAGTGGCCACTCTCAGTTCTCCAACCTGATCAAGGAGGTGGTTGGAGGGGAGGGTTTAGGGGAGAAGAGAAGGCCTTTACATTCTTAAAAACAGATTTAATGACTTAAGTTCTCAATTCTTCAAGCTCAATTCTGACAGCATTCAAAATGGACTAAGGCAGCTTTTAGTGGAACTTCCTTCAATAAGTTCTGTTTACTATTAATTTCACTATATTTGTTCTAAGCCATTGTGAGAGAAAAATAATGTGCTGTCCAACTTGGCAGAATTTTTTTTATAAAGTAAGAAAAGACATACTCTTTATAAAACCTTGAGGAAAATAATGTAAGGAAACTTCTAGATTTTACCTAAAATCAAAGAAATTATGCTTAGTATACTGATTAAAGAGGATTCAAAACTGTTTCCTTATGTGCTCTTTTAGAAATGTCAGACTCCCTTTTTCCATTTCTACAATTCAATTACACAAGCATTTATTAAGCACTACGTACCAGGACCGTCCTCATCAAGCTTATATTCTACAGGGGCATATGCCCAACTAAGTAAATATAAAATATATTCAAAATAATTGGAGGAGAGAGAAGCACATATTAACAATTTGAATAAACTAAGAAGTCAAAGAAAAATGCTTTTTATAAATAAGAAGCTCAGTTACCCAGTGTGGATCCATAAGGAAGCAAGAAATGTGAGGAGTGGACTGGTGGGCTGGCAGACTATCTGCATGCTTCAGCACGGCTTTTTTTGGGGGGTGGGGGGGGGCGCTCGGCAAATCCTGACTTTAAGGATTCATCACCAAAATGAATTGATCAAGGGCCGCAGAAATTTTGATCCTTACTTGCATCTTGATACCATAGTGGGAAGTGGAAGGTAGGCAACAACTGCCATCTTACAGTTTTCCCATATGTATATACCAGGTGTCACAACTCTACCTAGCAGCATGTCTTCCCTTCTCTTCTCTCTCTACCCAAAGATTAGGGTTATTAACTCGAAAATTCAATTCAACAAACATTAAGCACCTACTATGGGCAAAAAAACTGTTCTAGATATGAAGCCTCTTTACCAAGAAGTCTTAAATAGAGGTTCTGCTTTAGAAAGCCCTCTTGGCAAGAGCACACAACCTAACAAATACTTCAGTCCAACAGACCAGACAATAAGACTGATTGAATGTTTTGCAAAGCTGTCGCAGATCTGTGGACCACAAAGCAAAGAAGAGACTTACAGGGTTTAAAAGCCATGCTGCACACCATAAAGCCAAAGGAAGGTCCTAGAGCTAAGAGGAGAGCCTCGCTGTTGAGCTTTAAGTTACCCGATGTGAACCTGTGGACAATATTGGGTAGGCCCTCCTAAGTTCAGTCAAACCCATTCAGACCCTACTTTTTATGTGGTCTGAGCTCTATCAAGTGCTTTCTTTTTCTTTCCAAATGCCTTCATCAATTTTGACACTTGTCACTGCAAAGGAGAAATCTTCTGTATAAGGGCCTGTGGCCAGGCAAATTCCAGGCAGGAGAGCAAATTTGATTGCAACAGAACTCTATGAAAGTGGAGGCACTTTGTGTAAACAGTTACTGCTCAAACACATAGTGCTTTTCTACCTCCAAGCTTTTGCTTATGCTACTTCTTCCTAGTCTCTATCTTTTGAAATTCTCCTTATCCTTTAAGGCCCAGTTTCTATCCCAGGAGGCAGCAAGGTGGTGTAGTGAAGAGCATGCTGGGTTTGGAGTCAGGAAGACCGAAATTCAATTTAGCTGTGTGACTCTGGCTGGGCAAGCTGCTTAGACTGTTAGTTTCAATTTTCTCAACTGTAAAATAAGGATGATGATAATAGCACTTACCTCGAAGGGTTGGGAGAACTGAGTGAGATAACACTTGTAAAAAACACTTAGCACAGAGCCTGGCACATAGGAGGCCCCATATAAATGTTTATTCCTTTCCCTTTCCCTTCCCCTTCCCCCAGGAGAGAAGGGAAGCTCTCAAGAAAAAAATACTGAGGACATGAAGCAATATGAATAGAGTGGGGGAAAACAGGAGTCATCTAAAGAGACTATTGTAATGCACAAGGAACTCACTAACTTATGACTTAAAAAAATTTGCTACCACCCTTTGCTCCTTTGCAGAAATGTGGGAGGGGGAGGCAGTGGTGTCCATAGGTAAGGAACACTGCATGTAACACTCGGCTTTTCCAAATTGCTGATTAGTTTTACTGAACTTGGGAGGGGAGAGTGATATGTTGAGAAATGAAGGTGATAAAAGCTTAAAGATCACAGATGCTAGAAGGGCAGGTGACGGAGGATGAACATAAAGGTGTTGGCATGGTCCTGTAAGAAGGGTATTGATTGGGAAAGCTACAAACACGGACAGCTGGTGAGGACAGCTCAAGATAACAAAAGGGAGTGAGATGTTAGGAAAAAGGGAGGCTCCAAGAAGGGTAAGGATTGCTATTCAATAGGAAAGATGAGGCAATGATATTGATGACGGAGAGAAGCTGCAATTCCACTCAGCTGTTATTTGGCTTCTACTTTTCTGGCCAAGGAAAATGACCTTTGTACTAGAAAGGTGGGAACAATGACTAACGTGCAGTTGATACCCAAGATATTAAATACGGTAGGAACAAGTAGCAAGCTGCCCTTTAACTAATAATACATACTGTCATGCAACTTTAAAGTTTAAAATCTTTTCACATACATCTCACCACAGTTATTATTGTCATCTCCATATGACATATGAGCAATCAGGTTCAGAGACATTAAGTGATATAGTTGAAGGATTTGAACCCAGATCTTGCTGACTCCAAGTTCAAAAGTCTATCCATTATGTCATGCTGCTTCCTTGAGCTTCCTAAGTTCAAGTTACCTGGCTCATATGAACTATATCCTAGAGTACTAGCAAGGAACTGAAAGATGTTATTTCATGGCAACTGTCAGCGATTTCTGAAAAATGGCAGAGAACGGGAAAGACATGCAAACTGACTTCCCCAAAAAGAAAGAGAATAGAATTTGAAAAGTATAGGCCAATGAGCTTGACTTCAATTCCAGAAAATGTAATTAAAGGAATAGTAAGTGAATCTGAAAAAGGAAGTAGTGGACCCTTTATCAAGAAAAGGTCATTCCAGACTAAGCTTATTTCCTTTTTTTAACTAAACTAGTAAATCATGGTCATGCTGTAGATAATAATAATAGGTGACCTAGATTTTAGCAAAACATATGACAGTCTCTCATGCTATTATTGTGGAAAGGATAGCAAGAAATAGATTAGGCAATGATATAATTAGTTAGATTTCTCACTTTACATCCAGAAAACTGGCAAAGATGACAAAAGGTAGAGATAGTACATATTCGAGGGGGTCCCAGAAAGATAGGAACACCACTATACTATTGATGGAACAATGAAATTATCTAACCATTCTGGAAAGCACTTTAAAATTATGCTAAGAATGTGCCCAAAATGTCCACACCCTTCGACCCAGAGATCTCACTGCTTAGGCATATGTTCCAATGAGATCAACGATGAAAGAAAAATCCATATATACCAAAATATACACAGCAGCATTTTTTTTTATAGTACCAAAGAACTAGAAACTAAGTAGGTACATGCTAACTGGGAAATGGCTAAACAAACCATGGTAGGTTGTAAGAAATGAGGCATACAGAGAATTCAGAGACACAAGGGAAAATTTTTATGAAGTGACATATTAACAGTAGAAACAGAAAACCAATATTCACAATGATTACAGCAATGTAAAGGAAAGAAAAAGCAAAACTGAACACTTTAATCCTCCTTTGTACAGATGGGAGGACTATGGGACTGATACATGCTTATACCATCAGATTTTGATGAACTGCTTTGTTTTTTTTCCCTTTCTCTTTATTTTGTATTCTTTGTTAAAAAAGAACGGTTCAGTGGATAGTGGTGAAGAACATATTTGGAAATGAAGGTGATTTTAAAAACAAAAGAGCAATAAAATTTTTAAAATAATTAAGGAGATTAATAACTGGTTGAATGGCCAGACCTAAAGAGCAGTCATTAATGTTGATTATCAATTTGAAGGGAGATCTTCAATGGAGTGCCCCAACAGTTTGTGCTTAGCTGTGTTGTTTGGTACTTTTTACCAATTCAATTCAGTAACCATTTATTAAATACCTACTATGTGCTAGGCACCATGCTAAGCACTGGGGATATAAATAAGAACAAGAAAGACAGATCCTGTCCTCAAGGAGCTTACAATCTAATGAAGGAAGACTACACACAAAAGGAAACAGAAATAGAGAGTGAGTTTGAAAGTCCAAATCCAGCCGCCGCCCCCCCCCCCCCCCCATAAAGGAAAGCTCTGGAAGGAATTTAGTGCTGTACCCTCCTGCCCTCCAATCAGAAGGGAAAGGAGGCTGAGGGAGTTGGGAAGGTGTTGAGTATCCAAGGGTAAGTTACCAGCAATTTGATAAGCTTATTCTGGGAGGGGCATCTGGCTGCGGGAGGGTTGAAACCAAGCAGAGCTGCAGATGGATGAACTGAATAAAGGCACAGCTGGCATGCTTATCAAGTTTGAAGACTACATTATATGGGGAGGGAAAGCTAACATTTTGGATGACAGAATCAGGAGCCAAAAACATCTTGATAGGCCACTCGAATATTGGGGTTAATCCAATAAAATGACAATCAATAATCTTATACTTGAGTAAAACAATTTCACAAGTACAAGACATACGACGTGTGACTAAGAAAAAGGTTGCCTGAAAAAGATCTGGGTTTTTTATGAATTGTAAGCTCAATAACAATGTCAAATGGAGGCCAAGAAATCCAATGCAATTTTGGGATGAATTAAAAGCAGGACAGGAATCCACAGAGATTATAATCTTGGTATACTGTGCTTTGGTTAGACCATGTCTTGAGTACTGTGTTCAGTTCTGGACAACACACTTTAGGAAGGACATTGATAAGTTAGATAGTATCCTTATGAAGATAATCAGGAAGAAGAAGGGCCTTGATATCTATTTGTGCCTTATATCAGGGACTCGTAACATTTTTGTGACACACATCATCCTCCCTGGAAGTCTGGTGAAGTCTATGGACCCATTTTCACAATAATGTTTTAAAATTAATAAAATACAAAGTATTATGAAGGAAGACAATTTTGCTGAAATTCAGTTATCAAAAAATTTTAAAAATAAGTTCACAGAACTGAGGTTAAGAATATAAGCCTTATAATAATAGCTAATAATTGCTAGCATTATATAGTACTTTAAAATTTGAAAATTATTTTTCATATTATTATTTGGTAAGGAATATGAGCATTGACTGAAGGAACTGGAGATTTTAGCCCAGAGAAGAGAAGACTTATGCAAGACGATGATTGTCTTCAAGTATCTGCAGGGCTGTAACATGAAAGAGGAATTAGATTGATTCTGCTGGGTCCTCAAGGGCTGAACTAGGAATACATATGTATAAGCTACAAAGAGGTAGATGTAGACTTCATGCAAGGTAAACCTTGGTCATAATTAGAACTGACTGAAGTGGAATGGGCATCCTGGGGAGATGAAGCAGAGACTTTACTGCTTGTTAGGTACTGTTGTCTGCAATAACAACTCTGAAATTCTATGATTCTACAAAATTATAATTTCTCTATGAAGTCTTCCCTGATCCCCACCCCCACTCTCATCAGATGTAAACTATACCTTCTCTAAACCCTCAAATTACTTTGTTCAGGTCTTTGTTAAAGCATTAATCACATATTGCATTATATTAGATTCATTTGTATCTATGTATTATTCCCTACCTACTCATCTTTGAATCCTCCAGATTCATAGTATAGTACCTAGAACACAGTATTTGATGTTTATCTAAAACAAATATTTATTTATTTATTGAATGAATTTCATGGAGTGAATCTCACCTCTTTGCAGACTTGACCCCAGAGGACCCTAGAGGCATTTATCACAATACCTCCATATCTAAAGACAGGGCAGACAGATTTCCAGAGTTTCTATTCTTGGATGACTGCTGAGCAATACCTTTTTCCTCCCAGGAAAGGATGGTAGGAAGACAGCTTGGCATTGCTTCCATTAGCCTAATTTCCTTATGCTAGGACGTGTCTGTATTGGTCAGATTTACACAAAGTATTTGGAATTTCAAATGATAAAGGAAGAATTATAAGGCTGGCCCTTCTGAGAAAGATGAATAAGTCATGCTGGCTCACAGTCAAATTATACTCCACACCAAATAAAGGAAGAAGGGAAATAACTGCAAGTGAAATCAAATATAAGAGACCCCTATTATCAAACTCTGCCTACATTTACCAAAATGACCAAAGATTCAGGCTTCACCCACATTCCTGCTTTGTGACTAACCAAGAATGGAACCATTTGACAAGAAAGCAGAATCTGGGAGCTCATTAGATTTTCCATTTAAGGTTTCTAACCATCAAGTCCTCAAGGAAAGGTCATTTCTAAAATGTCACTCATTAGAATCATTTTGTAGCAATCAAGAAACTAGATGCATTTAAAATAAAACCTCAAGAGTCCCACTAACCACATTCAGATAATTTCATAAGGACAGGAAAACACTGCTATGGGAAGCTCTTATGGAATTTTTTAACACTTTAGTCAAGTAGAGTCTATACTCAGTCCTACCACTTCACTATAACCCACCTGAAAGCATGTAAAAATAATAATTCACATTTATATAGCCCATTTCCCTAGGTGAAGCCTAGAATGCCAAACTCTAACGCAACAAGATTTTGTTTTTGGTGGGATAATATACTTTGAAAATCAGTGGCTCTAAATGAAATACTTACGTCATTCCAGCTCTTTCAGATGAAACCCCAGTATGTCAAAGGAATTATTATCAAGACTGTTTTTCTCCACAGCATTTGGGCAAATGACCCTCTAAAGATCTGAAGTCCTAAGTCATAGTTGGGGCAAAGATGTATTCTTTTTTTTTTTCAGTGACTTGCCAAGGGTCACATATACTTTTATTCAATTACAAAAAAGTATTCACTTTACCTACTTGCCCAGTAGTCTTCTGAACATTAAAGACAAAACAAACAAACAAACAAAAAAAACATTAAAGACAAAAGAATAGCACATAGCAACTGGTCCCGGGACCATTTCTGTCTGAATTCGATCAAAAAAGATGAGAACATGGTTTTGGTTCCTTTTGATCTGTTTCTTCTTCCACAACTGTGACAAATATAGAAATATGTTTGACATGATAGTACATGTACAAACTATATCAAACTGCCTACCATTTTCAGGGGAGGGGAAAGAGAGAGGGAGAAAAATTTGAAACCCAAAATCTTGTAAAAATGAATGCTAAAAAATTTTCTTAATATGTAATTGGGGAAAAATACAATATTACTCAAATTTTTAAAAAAGGTGAGAACAAGACAATAACAAGAGTTATACAGTGTTAAAGTTTGTTGAATGATTTCTATAGATGGGTGCCTCTGCCATCCCCTCAAACTATCATTCTCTAGCTTTCTTCCCTTTCATCAACAAGCTCCTAGAATGAATCACCTCTACAGACTGTCTGCACTTCACCTGCTCCCTTCACCACCTCTTACAATCTGGTTTATAGCCCCTTGACTCTACTGAAACAAACTGTCACCTCAAAGGTTACTGCTAAATCTGCCTTGTGACCTTTCTTCAGTATTTCACAATTAACCACCTACCTCTTCCTTTGAAATACTCTCTCCCCACCATTCACAGTTGTGACCCTGCTTTCCCTGGTTCTCCTCCTAGCTGTCTGGACATTTCTGCTCATTCATCTTTAGTAGACCATTTATCTTTCGCCTGGATGTCCTCCAAGGCTCTAAGATGAGCTCACTTCTCTAACTTTTTTAACCAATCTCAGCCTTGGGGAACTCATGTGCTTCCCATAGGTTCAGTTATTATCTCTATGCAGACTATTACTAAATCTATGCAATAATAACTCACAGTGGCAGAGTGCTTTAAGGTTAGCAAAGCCTTTTCCTCACAACTCTTGAGAGGCAGGTGGAATGAGTGGCATTTTATCGATGAGGAAACAAAGTTAGAACTATAGGTAGCATTTACACATAGTGTTTAAGGCTTGAAAAACGTGCAAAAACATAGTCTTTTGAAATTATTTTCTATTACATGGCATTCACATATCCTTTGCCAAATACTGAGTGCTCATTTTCATCAATACAATTTTACATTCAATTCAACTTCAAACATCTGTTAAGCTTTTACTACATGCAAGGCTAGACAATAATGAAAGACGGCGAACTTGAGCACACCTAGTTACTAAGGACATAAAATGAATATCATAACCATAACATCTAGCAGGCTCTGGGAAAAATCAAACCTTCCCTTTGACACTTTCCTTTAGAAGGTCTCACTCAAGAATGAGAGCACAAATATAATGATAGGAGTGGCAGCTTTCATGCATTCTTGAGGGGTGAGTTAAGATTTCAAAACTAAAAGGTGGGTGTGTGTGTGTGTGTGTGTGTGTGCACACGTGTGTGCGTGTATGTGTATCTGTGTTTAAGATAGAATGGGGTTTTCCAGGGATAAGAACTGACATAGGCAGAGGCATGGAGGCAAGAAAGTATGGTGAGCAATTTAGGTGAGCAGTGCAGTCTGTGTTGAATATAGAGTAAATGAAGGGCACTTAATGTGAGTTAAAGAGGAAAATTAGTGCCAGACTGTAGAGGGCCTTGAACACCATTCAAAGGCATTTAGATTTTACTGCGTAGTCAACAAAAAGCCTTTCAAGATTGGGGGGGGGGGCAGCTAGGTGGTGCAGTGGATAGAGCACTTGCCCTGAAGTCAGGAGGACCTGAGTTCAAATCCAGACTCAGACCAAACACTTGACATTTACTAGCTGTGTGACCCTGGGCAAGTCACTTAACCTCAATTGCCTAAAAAAAAAAAAAAAGATTTTAAAGACAGTAAGATGATAAGATCTGTGATTAGGAAAAGTAAAGTAATCTCATGGTGGTGCACAGGACTGACTGGAGTAGAGGTAGGAAAACTGATTAGGAGTCCAGACAAAATATAATAAGGCCTGAATTAGTCTAACAGCAATATAAGTAATGCTATGAATGTAAAATACATGCATTTAGGAACGTACACATGTATGTAAGAGGCAAAGATAAATGCAAGACATAGTGAAAATAAGCTATGATGGGATGAGGTGAATAGATATCACAAGGATCATAGATCTAGAGCAGAAAGGGATTTCCGGACCACCTAGTCCAACCCCCTCATTTTACAGCTGAGGAAACTGAGGCTCAAAGAGGATAAGTTATTTTTCTTTTTTTTTTTTTTTGAGGCAATCAGGGTTAAGTGACTTGCCCAAGGTCACACAGCTAGTACGTGTCAAGTGTTTGGTCTGAGGCCGGATTTGAACTCAGATCCTCCTGATTTCAGGGCTGGTGCTCTATCCACTGTGCCACCTACCTGCCCTGGATAAGTTATTTTTCTAAAAGGTAATACAGCTAGTAAGCATCATGGGTGAGCTATGAACCCAGGTCCTTTGACTCCAGAGCCAGGGTTATTCTACTGTGCCACACTGTCTCCAATGAATGAGATGGATGGGAGGAAAGAGTCAAAAATTACTCTGAGTTTACAAATATGGATAATTTGGAGAATAGTGACCCCAGAGATAAACATAAGAAGTCAAGGAGAGATTTTTAGAAAAAGATTTCATATTTAGACAGCTTCAGTTTAAAGTTATGATGGGGCATAAAAATACAATTCTGGACTGGAGTGAAGAGAGACTTGAGGCAGGGAGATCAATCAAAAAGCTATTCCAATGGTCCAGGTATGAGGTGATGAAAGTTTTCACTTGGATAGGGATAGTGTCAGAAGGGAGAAGGGGGTGCATATAAGAGATGTTACAAAAGGTAGAAATGATAGGACTTAGCAACCAATTGGATATGGAGGGTAAGAGTGAGGAGTCAAGAGTGACAGCTAGGTTTCCAGCTTGGGTGATTGAGAACATGGTGGTAACCTTGACAGTACAAGGAAATTAGTAAGAAGGAAAGGTCTGGGGGAAAGGATAACGAATTGAGTTTTAGACTTGCTGAGTTTTAATATATCTATGGGACAGTCAATTCAAGATGTCCAATAGGCAGTTGGAAAGATGTGAGCCTGGAAATCAGGAAAGAGATTAGGGCTGGATAAATCTATCTGCACAGAGAAAATAACTGAATCCATAGGAGCTTATGAGATCATCAAGAAAAATATGTTTAGAGGAAGAAAAGAAGAGGGCTCAGGACAGAGTCCTGGATGAGCAGTATGGGAGGAACAATCAGCATGACCTGGGTGAAGATCCAGCAAAGGAGATTGAGAAGCAGTCAAACAGGTAGAAGGAGAACCAGGAGAGAAGGCAGTATCAAGAAGAAGAGAGTCATTGACAGTGTCAAAGGCGGCAGAGGGGTCAAGAAGGATGAGGAGGGGTCAAGAAGGATGAGGACTGAGAAAAAGCCATTTGATTCAGTTTAAAATGGTTAAGAACCCCTGAACTAGATAATCACTGAGGTCCCTTCCAACTCTTGGATTTTCTGAGAGAGTTAGGTATAGAAATAAAGATTTAAGAAACCTTTCACATAGAGATGACATTTGAAATTGTGGAAATGGATGACATCACCAAGGGAAAAAGTATATAAAGAAAAGAGGGTCAAGGACAGAACCTTAGGAATACCTATATTAAGAGGAGTAGGAGTCAGCAAGAGAGACAAAAAAGATGCCATTAGGGAAACAGGAGAAGAACCAAGAGAGGATAACATCATAGAAGTCAAGAGAGAAGAGAATATTCAAAAGGAGAGGTGGTGCACAGTGTCAAATGCTGTAGAACAATTAAAGAGGACGAAGAGTGAAAAAGTCCACAGAATTTGGCAATCAGAAGGAGACCTTGGGGAGGTAGAGGAAGAAACTAGGTTGTAAGGGATTAAAGAACAAGCATGTGGTACTCAGAAACTAGAAACAGAGAATATAGATCGTTCTTTCAAGAAGTTTGTCAGTGAAATGGAGTTGAGATGGGTCAATAACTGCTGCTGTGGATATAGTAAGAGTATAGCCTCTTTCCTCTACGTCTTAGTCTAGGATACAGGGCTCTGGACTTCGACCTCTCACAAAACAGCCCAACATTCACTTCTCATTTTACCCAAAGAGGTACTCATCACAGTAACATATTTATGTAGTGATTTGGGGTTTACAAAGCATTTTCATCTTCAGAGACCTATGCAGAACAAGGAAATCACCTGGAGGTGAGAAAAGAGTGGTCAGAGATAAGTAGGTACCAAAAACAAAAGGCAGCATTGGCAGACTAAATAATAATTGAAACAGGCCAGGTAAACTATTACCATCATAGCTTGTGTTCAGAATTGAGTTTAGAGGACTAAGTCTTTGTGCTGGTTACATTAATACCAGGTTGATGTTAACAAGATGCTGTTTTTCTGGTCTCCTTAAATCAACACCCCTCCCCCAAACACACACACACACACACACACACACACACACACACACACACTCCCTGTAAATGTCAAAATGCCAGCGCTATTCCTGTCCACTGGTTGGATAGGTAAAAGACTAGGGTCCTCTAACTTGCAGAATAAACTTCAATACAGTTAGATATAAGAGAAAGAGAAAGGGTAACCTTGATCTTCCACACCCACCTTGCTAAAAACAAGAACAAACCAACAACCCACTTTCCAGGTTTGCTAACACTATTTTTCCTTAATAGTGTCCAAGTTAATCAATGAAAAAAAATGTGAAGGAAGGTGGCCTAGCCATACCAAATTTCAAATTGTATAACAAGACAGAAATCATCAAAACAAACCGGTACTGGCTAAGAAATAGAATGATAGATCAGTGAAATAGATTAGGTACACAACACATAATAGTAAATGACCATAGTAATCTAATGTTTGATAAACACAAAGATCTAAGCTTCTGGGACAAGAATTCATTATTTGACAAAAATTGCTGGGAAAACTGGAAAGCGGTTTGACGGAAACTAGATAGAGGCCAACATCTCACACTATATACCAAGATAAGGTCAAAATGGTTACATATTTAGTTCATAAAGGGTGATACCATGAGCAAATTAGTGGAGCATGGAATAGTTTACTTGTCAGATCTATGGACAAAGGAAGAACTTACGACCAAATAAGAGATAGAGAGCATTACAGGAAGCAAAATGGATAATTCTGATTACACTAAATTAAAACGGGTCTGTAGAAACAAAACCAACGCGGCCAAGATTAGAAGGCAAGCTGGAAAAGGGGGAAATGCAAGTTTCTCTGATAAAGGCCTCATTTCCCAAATATATAGAGAACTGAGTCAAATTTATAAGAACATGAGTCATTCCTCAAAACTGATAAATGGTCAAAGGATATGAATTGGCAGTTTTTAGAAGAAATCAAAGCTATCAAAGTCATATGAAAAAATGCTCTAAATCACCACTGATTAGAAAAATGCAAATTAAAACAACTCTCAGGTACTACCTCACACTTACCGGACTGGTTAACATGACAGAAAAGAAAAATGACAAATGTTGGGTCACTAATGTACCATTGGTGAAATTATGAACCAATCCAACCATTCTGGAGAGCAATATGAAATTGTGCCCAAAAGGCTAAAAAACTGCATACCCTCTGACCCAGCAATACCACTACTAGGTCTGTAACCCAAGGAGATAATTCTTTTTAAAAGGAAAAGGATATATATTACAAAAATATTTATAGCAGCTCTTTTTGTCATGGCAAAGAATTGGAAATTGAGGGGATGCCCATCAACTGAGGAATGGCTGAACAAGTTGTGGTACATGATTGTGATGGAATACTACTGTGCTATAAGAAATGATGAGCAGGATGCTTTCAGAACAAAACCTGGAAAAGCTTACATGAACTGCTGCAAAGGGAAGGAAGCAGAACTAGGAGGACCTTGTACACAGTAACAACAATACTGTATGATGAAGAACTGTGAATGACTTAGCTATTCTCAGCAATACAATGATCTAACAACAACTTTAAAGGATTTATGATGAAAAATGCTATCTACCTCCAGAGAAAGAACTAATGGAGTCTGAAGGCAGATCATAGCATACTTTTTTTTTAAAACTTTATTTTTCTTGGGGGTTTATTTGTGGTCTGTGTTTCTTTCACAACATGACTAATATAAAAATGTTCTGCATGACTGCACATGTATAACCTATATCAAATTGCTTGTCTTCTCAATGAAGGGAGAGAGGGAGAAGGGAAAGAGAGGATTTAGAACTCAAAATTTAAAAAAAATAAATGTTAAGAATTATTTTTACATGTAATTGGAAAAAAAAATTTAATGCCTGAGTTTGGGCCCAGTCTCCATTCTGCCACTCTTTTTTTTTTTATTAATTTATTTTGATTTATCAACAATATTTTCCATAAGCTTTTGAGGTTTAATTTTTTCTCCTCTTCCCTCCCCACTCCCTCCCCAAGACTGCACAAAATCTGATATAGGCTATACATATACATTCCTATTAAACATATTTTCACATTAGTCATGTTGTAAGGAAGAATTAGAACCAATAGGAAGAACCACCAGAAAGAGGAAACAAAACACAACAGAAGAAAAAAATAGCAAATAGTATGCTTCTATCTGCATTCAAACTCCATAGCTCTTTCTTTGGATGTAGATAGCATTTTCCATCATGAGGCCTTTGGAGATGTCTTAGATCCCTGTATTGCTGAGAAGGATTAAGTCTATCAATATTAGTCATCACACAACATGGCTGTTACCAGGTACAACATTCTCCTGGTTCTGCTCACTTCACTTAGCATCAGACCATAGAAGTCTTTCCAGTTTTTTCTGAAGTCTGCCTGCTCATCATTTCTTATAGCACAATAGTATTCCATTACATTCACATACCACAACTTGTTCAGCGATTCCCCAACTGATGGGCATCCTCTCAATTTCCAATTCTTTGCCACCACAAAAAGAGCTGCTATAAATATTTTTGTACACATGAGTCCTTTTCCCATTTGTATGATGTCTTTGGGATACAGCTCTAGAAGTGCTATTGTTGGATCAAAGGGTATGCACATTTTTATAGCCCTTTGGGCATAGTTCCAAACTGCTCTCCAAAATGGTTGGATCATTTCACAACTCCACCAACAATGCATTAGTGTTCCAACATTCTGCCATTCTTAACAGTACTATCTATCACTATCTGTCATATTGTTAGGAAGGATGAAGGATAATCTGTGGCTTCACAAGGGGTTTAAAATAAGGATAGTTGTCACTAAGCAGTGAATATTAAATTTTATGAGATAAAAAGGAACTGAGTAATTATACCTATTTTCTTGATCCCAAAATTCCTAGAGAGGAAGCTACAATTGCTACCATTACGCACGTTCTGCAACAGAATGTATTTTAGAGCCCACCTGGAAGAAACAGAATCAGCATCTAACCACTCTAACCATCTAACCACGAGGAGCCAGTGACAAGCTGGGTCCTATTTAAAAGGTCCATTGAAAGACTACAGAGAGCTATAAAACTAACCAGGAAACCACAACTTCACTCCTATTCGCTTATAAACACCAACTCTTATTCAAGGCCTGGCCAGTTGGATATATTCTTGGTTATACCAGAAGACTCAAGTGAAATGTCATCTTCACTCATATCTAGTAACTTAAGATTCATTCAGCGACCACGCTCTGCATAAGGACATAATTTGTTATTAGTCAGGCTAACAATACTCAGTGCTTAAACAACACCCTCTGAGAGCTTCTAATTGAAAGACTTTATCTGTTGGTAAAAAGGTCAGAATGGTGTCCACTTACCACACAGGTTGAAGCAGATCTAGCTAAGTCATTCCTTTCTTACCTACCCCATGTATAATCTTTGATCCTACTCCATAAGGAGTATCTCTCTACACCAAGAAACAATAAAGGAGGGGACTAGGGTCACTGAAAAATAATAATCCAAAGGATTTCAACTGTGATAGGATCACTCTAAGAGAAAAACATCCTAGGTAGAATGAATGCATCTTATAGTCCATTTTTTTGAAGGAACTCAAAAGTACTTGACTGAGGCTAGGTTACTAAAAATGTCTACAGATGAGCAAGAAAACGTTCTACCTCTACTTTCTAAAAGTAAAATTTTTTATATATTTTGCTTTTATGTCATCTACACTTCCCAATGTAGCCCTCTCTCCTTCCCCTCCCAGGGAGCTGTCCCTTATAACAAAGAATAAAAAAGAGGGAAAAAAAAAAGCAGTTCAGTAACTCGCCATGTAGAAAAGTCTAACACTATTTTCTTTTTTTGTTTGTTTTTTTAAATCTCCAAGTATATACAATATTCTATTTCCATAGTCTCCCACATCTGAAAATCAGGGAAGGAGATTTTTTTTTTTCAATTCTTGTCCAGGGGTGTACTTTTTTTAAATCATTATACAGGATTCTGCTTTTTTTTTTTAAATTTGCATTATTATAGTTATTATGTATACTGTTTTCTGTTATATTCACTTCACTCTGCATTAATGCATATAAATTTTCCCATACTTTGATGAATTCTTTACCTTCATGGTTTCTTGTGTTTTCATGCCCCAAAATTTATCCATTCAACAATCAAAGGAAAGATACTTTTTTTAAAAAAGTTCTTTACTATATAAAAAAAAGGCAGGGACTGCTATGAATAGTTTGGTGTTTATAGGATTTTTTTTTCTGGTATCTTTAACCTCCTTGGGGTATATGGCTAGCAGCGGAATCTCTTCATCTAAGAGTATATTTTATTTCCTTTCTTTAACACTATGTTTTCTATATATGTACCTCACATCTGTGAAGAAGAGGAAAAACCTATTTCCACTTATATAACTGAGGTAAAGGCCCAGAGAGACTAGTAACCTACTCAAAGCCAAGTAGCGACTCAGCAGGAAAACTACAAGTAGAATCCAGGTGCTATAAATCTCTGTACAGTGGGCTAGGGCGGACAGAAGGCTATACTTGGAAGTAAAGAAACACCTGGGTTCAGATCTTGGCTAAAAGTAGTTGTATGACCTGGCCATGTAATTTAAGCTTCCTGATCCTCTGTTTCTACAGCTGTAAAATGGGGATTTGCAACCACCCATCTCATAGGTCTGTTAAAAGGAAAGTGCTTTTTAAAAGTTAAACTCTCCAAAATGTGAGTTATTATCATCACTTCCTAATTTGCATTTTCAAGTAACCAGGCCCAGAGAAGACTTCATTTCACTGAGGCTTCTGGGAACTTAGCAGATAGTCAAAAACTTCAGCCATCGCTTCTTTGTGGTTCACTAACCAGGCAAAGAAACCCTCTGTGTATATTTCTCTCCTGAGCAAAACCTGTTTATAGTGATCACTTTCAGGTTAGAAGTTATATTACAAATTTATTCTAGACAACTGACTTCTTATTTGGTGGATCAGGAATATACACCGTTATTATTCTAAAATCTATAAAGAAACCAGGGATTGATCTGGATTATATAGCTGGTTGGCATTACAAATAGATGAATGAGAAAATACTTTACAGATCCAGAAAGGGATAAATTGGTCTGAAGTAAAGAAAAGTCAAGAAAATAAAAAGGACCAAGAGTAAGAAAAATGACATTAATATAACAAGACAGCTCCATTTGGCTTCATTTAATCAACTGGGACAACTGGAAGGAAAACTTGACAGATTTCATTGGTATTGATAGAGCAGCTCTGTTCAGAAAAATTTACTTGAGGCAACGATATTAAGATTACATACATGTGGGGGACATCCATGAAAAAAGCAGTTTGGGAATCTAATAATGATGAAAGCTGAACTGCAACCATGAAATACCCTACTCTGCATGCTATGCTGAAGTAATCACATACTCTCTCTTGTGTCTTAATTCCATCTATCATTAAAATGGGGATTGATAATTTAATTAATATAAGATCAATTTACCTATCTTTTTCCTGCTTCTTTGGCTCTAAGAGAAGTGAAATGTACAGAGTAATGTCACTGAAATCTCCATGCTGGGGCCTATTAGTACAAGGCTTGGGGGGGTGTGGGGGGGTGCTCAAGGGAAAGATCAACTGCAGAGCTGGGAAATTTCAGTCATTTCATTCTCTGGAGCTGAACTGGCTGTCAAATCTGAAGCTACTTTGTAAGGATAGTGTATAATGAATTTACAGTCTCTAGGATAAGAAATTTAGAATTGGATTGCAGAACTGTTGCTTAAATGTGGCAAGAGTGCCTTGTGGTAAGTAGCCATGATGCTAACTGAAAACACAGAGGGAGTCTATCAATCAGTCAGTCAGTAAGCATTTATATTTATCAGGAACTCTGCTAAGACCGAGGATACAAAGAAGGGTAAAAGACAGTCTCTGCTCTCAAGGAGTTCACAATCTAATGAGGGAGACAACATGTGAATAACTAGGAACAAACAAGTTATATACAGAATAAACTGAAGATAATCAGCACAGAAAAAGGCATTGGCATGAAGAGAAATCAGAAAAGACTTCCCATAAAAGCTGTAGAAAGGATTTTACCTGGGACTTGAAGGAAGCCAGAAAAGCCAGGAGACAGAGGCAATGGGGAAAAACATTCCAGGCATGTAAGGACAGTCAGTGAAACATTCAGTGAGGAGATAGAATTTCTTGTTTGAGGAATAGCAAGGACAGTGTCACTGGATCAAAGAGTATGGGGACTGTGTGTGTGTGTGTGTGTGTGTGTGTGTGTGTGTGTGTGTGTGTGTGTGTGTAGTGTCAGAAGACTGCCAAGATGGGACAGAAGATGAATTAGGTTTTGAAGAAGAAACAGGATTTTATATTTGATCCTGGAGGTGACAGAGAGCCACTGGAGTTTATTTGTGGGGTAGGGTCAGGGGCTAACACAGTCAGATTTATGCTCTTTTTGAAGTGAAAATAAATCCAAACACTTTAGAAGAAATTGTGTTTTTCCATGAATGTCCTACAAGGGCAACAATTGTTCACCAAATCTCTTCACCTTCTTTAAATGAACTCCTGGGAATTAATGAAGATGTAAGTATGTCTGTGCCAATCACTGTTAGGTTCATATTTTTCCTGCTTTAGCTACAGAAAAACAAAAACAGTTCCTAAAGGACCTATAAATTATAATATAAATACATGAGATTTTAGTATTAGGAAAGGCAGGAAACTCAAGGAAAAATTTCCTTACTTACTAAGTTACATATTGTAAAAATCCAATCTGCTGTTAATATTTGAAAATCTATCTCTGACTTTCTTATAGTGCTTTACATTCCTCTTCCCATTTACCACATTCTTACTTCAATTTTTCAAGGATGCATGAATTTGTTGATGTGGGTTTTCCCTACACTAACACAGATTACAACCCTTCTACAATATGGCAGATCATTTTTGAGAGCTGTTACAGTAAAAAATTTAATCACTCCTCATAACAAGCTTCTTCAAACTGGTCCTCACACTTCCTGTACTGAAAACTTTTCTACTTTTGTGGAACGTATCAGAACAGCTGGCATGGCCTTCAGCATCCAGAATTATATGTGTAAACCTCACTACATTAATTACTACATAATTATCATATTTATATAAATGTACATTTATATTATTATAATTATAATTACTATGTAATTAATTGCTAAGACATTTCAGTGGAAGAATTATATTCTAATTCGTATTATCACATTTATATGTTTCCATTTATTATCCTCTTATCCAACTAAAAGTTTCTAGAAAGTAGAGACAAAATCATTTATCTCTAGCTCACCTAGAACACAATGCCATGCACTGGATATAGTGAGAACTTAGTTGACAAAAGTCTGTTGACTGATTTTTTTTTTCTTTTAATAACCCTCTCTATGGGCAAACGTGTTTGACAGTGTCACACAGTCTGATTAACTACAGGCTCTAAAAGCTAGGGAGTTTTTTCTTGAAATGCTTTTTTGTCCAATTCCTTTTTGCCCTAAAACTATAAATTCAATGAACACACATCCTGAGGTTGCCAATTAACTTCACAAGTGAAGGCACTGGAATCCTCAGTTTTGGTTTTTAGACTGGGAGTCCATACTTCTCCTAAAAACTTAAGTGAAATCAACTGGAATTTGAGGTTAAGGCTCAATAATGTCAAGACAAAGAACAAACTAATTCCAGGAGTATTCTGTTTTACTTATCTCCATTTTACTTATCTCCAATCTATCCTGTATATATCTTGTTTGTACATAGTTGTTTTTCATGACGTCTCTCAAATTAGAATGTGAGCTCCTAGAGAACAGGGATTATCTTCTGCCTTACGTTGTATCCTCAGCACTTAGTAAAGTGCCTGGAACACAGTAGGCAATTCATAAATACTTACTGACGCTACTGAGGCTGGCAAATCAAGGCCTCCTGAGGTTGGGAAATAAGCTCTTCCTAATGAAACTAACTGGACACTTCTCTGCTCTAAGCCAAAGATTCCTAGTTCCTTCAACTGATCCTTACATGACACCATTTTCCATTCTTTTCTATCACTCTAGTTTCCCTCTTATGGCTATCTTTTGTCTATATCTCACTTAATATGTGATACCCAAAATAGTACACAATATTCTAGATGTTCAAACATTATGCCTCCCTTATTCTTTCTTCACAGGAAGGAAATGAAGTATGACTTGTTTGTTTGGCATAACTTATTAGTGACCCCACGTCAGCTCCTAGTGATCATCATTTTCCTCACAAGCCATCTTTTTCATAATTACCAAATTTTGCAGAGCATCAAGGTCCCAAGCCTATACTTTACAGTATCCACCTTTCCCTATCTTTTGAAAGTCAAGACATATGCCAATCTCTAGTCTGCTGGTATTCTTCCTGATCAGCATGATTTCTCAAAGATTTTCAACAGTGGCTCAGTGATTGCTTCCAATAAGATCTTGCTGTACCCTGGGATACAAGTTATTCATCTGGACCAGGAGATGTGGAATCATTTAAAGCAAATGGGTGCTTTCCTATTATCTCCTTACCAATATTCTGAGCATCAATTCCCTCTTTGTTCTACCCTTTCCAATATGAAGATCATTTACATCTTAACAGAGAAGGTAGAAGCAAAACAAAATTTGACAAGTTCTATTTTCTTTCATCTCTTAATATTATACCTTTTACTCTAAGAAATAAATTGATTACTTTCTTGTTTAGAATATGCCATTAAAGCCCATTTTGTTGTCCTTGAGCTTTCTTTTTTAGAAGCCTTCCCAAATTCTGGGTTTTAGCCATCCTGAAACTATTTTGACAGGTTTGTGGTAGTCTTTTGTATTTATTCTTGGCTATATATGTCACTGTTTCCAGCCTCTGTACACATTTTTAAAGCTGAATTCTCTATGTAGCCTTCCTCTGGATGCTTCTCCAAATTCTTCTTCATCAAAACCATTCACAATTAAATTGACAGAGTTTCATTTTTGAAATCACCCTTTCCTCTTAAGCCATTTTTTCCTTAGTCTTAGGTCCTGGGACTATGTCTGTCATATAAAAAATCCACTACCCTAAAACTGAAGACACATATTTGACTGTCCATTTTTCTTCCTCCTTGGCTACCACCACAAACTCTAGGATGTCATGGATACTTTTACCCAATATTTCTCTTGCTCTTCTATAACCATCAAGTTCTTCCTTGTTGGACAGAATTAAGTCAAGGGTATCCTTTTCCCTCAGTGCTGCCTCTAACTTCTGAAAAATAAAACTGTTGACCAAACAACGTTAAAATTTGTCAAATACTCTGCTTTTAATAGAATGAGAGCTCCAACAGTCTAGGTTCTAGAAATCCCTTACCTGACTGCTCTTTACCCATTTTAGGGAACTACTTTATCTTTTCCCTGTCCTAATCTTATGATGTTTCAGGAAAACATCTTCCATATCCCCGAAGTCTATAGATGGGACTTTGCTATTAGGACAACATGGACACCTGGCTCACCTAATCAGAACCTACAAAACAAATAAACTAAAAATTAATTATTCACATTATAAAAAAGAAAATCCAACTGATAAATATATTCAATTTATTAAAATATTCATAACAGTGGTTCCTTTAACTAGCAAGCTTCCCCAGTTCATCTAAAATAGGATCTGATATATACTAAACTATTCAGGAACAGATATATTACATAAAACAAGGTACATACATCTGTATTATTTTTATTGAAATACAATAAGCTCCTTGTCCCTTGTTCTGTGATTATAGTTATCACTTGTGAGAATTAGATCAAGTAGGTCACACTAGTGGGTAACAATCAAAGAGGTAAAAAAAAAATTGGGGTTTGTGGATAACACTGTGAAGAGAAAAAGCCTAAAAGGGGCTAATGGGCAGCATCAAAGGAACTACAGATATATAGCAGTAAGCTGAATCAACACAAGTAAGCTCCTTTGTGGTGCCACAACCTGTTGACAAATGCTACAGGGTCATCATTTAGTGGTAGCAGTAGGATCCCCCAAGCCATCTGGATATGCTGGCGGACCACAACTGTGACAGAGAAAACAGAACTAAATCATTAGAGTAGCACATTCATAAGTGCTTTAAAAAATTACTTCCTTTACAATTATCATCCTCATTTTACAGAAAGATAGTTTGAAAGTATGGAGACATAACAACCTAACTCAAGTCATAAGATGTTGGGAGTGGATGGCAAGGTAGTTAGCTGACGAAAGCAGCATAATGGAGAACTTGAAAAATAAAGTGAATAAATAAGTAGGATTCCCATGAGGCTGGTTAGCCATGATAGGAGGTGGATAGTGAGATGACTGGTATGGAATTAGCCAGTGGGCTATCTAATAAAGACAAGACAATAAAGGCAGGACTGACTCAGGAAAGAAAAACAGACCTAGTTAAAATAATGTCCTGATACATGTGCGATTATAGGTAAATGGACACAACCTTTGTAAACTCTTAAAATTATCATTTTACTATTTTAATGCCCACCCTTTCTCCACAATTCCCTGAAGCTAATATACCATTTTTAAAATGTTAATCAGAGTTGGTGAATATACACAATTATTTTTCATTTTCTTTACTTGAAACAGAATCTGCTAAAACCAAAACAAAACAACCTTTTGTGACTCCCTTTTAGCCTTTAGGATAAAATACAACCTCCTTAATTCTATCTCCCTTTCCATACCTGTGCCCAGGCAATTTTCCCAGTTCCCTGTACCTACAACTGCATCTCCCTCTCAAAAATCTTTACATATCATTCAAAACTCAGCTCAAATACTACTTTTTTTTTTCTTTTAGGCAATTGGGGTTAAGTGACTTGCCCAGGGTCACACAGCTAGTAAGTGTCAAGTGTTTGGTCTGAGGCTGGATTTGAACTCAGGTCCTCCTGACTTCAGGGCCGGTGCTCTATCCACTGTCCCACCTATCTGCCCCTCAAGTGCTACTTTCAAAGGGGCCTTACCATCCTTTCTCTCCTCTATCAAGCTACTAGTGCTTCTTCTTTCTCAAATTACTTTGTATTTATTTGTATACATGTTGTATCCCTTAAGAAAAATGTAATCTCTTTAAAGGGAGGTATTACTTTGTTTTTGTCTTGATATCCCCAGTGCTTCCAAAATGTTCTGAATACTGCATGATCTTAATAAATATTTGTTAATTGCTAATTATTGACTCAAAAATTTTACATAAAATCCTAACAAAAAGACCATAAAAATATGCAAAAAAAGTTATTCACTATGACACAAAGTTGTATTTGTATCAGGGATGCAAGAACAGTTCAACATTAGCAAAGTAATTAAAATAAATAATCATCTTAAAAACAAAAATATCCCAAACAACACGGTTACATCAACAAATGCAAGGATACAAAATAAATCCAGGAAAAAATATATAGAAACAATAAACAAAATCCTGTGGAAACAGAAAAGAAAAGCCCAATTACAGTAACTACAAAATGAGTAATACATATGGGAGTTAATCTACCAAGGCACAGCGAAGACATATGTACAATTACAAAACAATCTTTAAAGAAATAAAGAATGTATTTAATTGGAGTATATTCATTGTTCATGATTGGTCTGTGTCAATTAATAAAAACAAACAGTACTACCTAAATTAATTTACAGATTTACCGCCATAATGATCAAACTACCAAAGATGTCCTTCACAGAGCTAAAAAAAAAAAATAATAAAATAACAAAATTCAATTTAAGGGAAAAAAGGTCCAGAATCTGAGGAACAGCACTTTTAGACCTGAAATTATCACTGTTGAGTTGTTTTCAGTCACGTCCAACTCTTTGTGATCCCACTTGGGCCTTTCTTGGCAAAGATACTGAAATGGTTTACCATTTCCTTCTCTAGATCATTTTACAGATGAGGAAACTGAGACAAACAGGGTTAAGTGACTTGCCCAGGAACACACAGATAGTGTCTGAGACCATATCTGAACCCAGGAAGATGAGTTTTCCTGACTCTAGGCACAGCACTCTATCCACTGCACCACCTAGCTGCCCCTAAATTATAGTACAATGCAATAATTATGAAAACTATTTGGTATTGCTTAAAAAATAGAAAACTAGATCTGTGGGAACATACAATATAAAGAAAAACCAGAAACAAATGAACTCAATAACAGTATTCAATAAACTTGGGAAGATAATAAAAAAACATGGATAAGGGCTCTTCTGGGAAAACTTTGGAAGGCAGTTTGGGCATAAATTAGTTTTAGATCAACATCTTGCATTATATACAATAAACTCAAAAATGGATATGAGACCTCTATATTAAAGGTCATACCATAAAACAATTTAGATGTGAACCAGATCAGGAACCATTCATAGCCATAGTGGGGGGGGGGGGAAATACTTAACCAAATTAAGAATAGAGAAGACCACAAGTGGTAAAATGGATTATTTCAATTGCATGCAGTAAAACAGCTTCTGTACAAATGGGACACAGATGCAGCTGGGGGAGGGGTGGAGATTTTTATTAAGGTGTCTTTGTGTCAGGTGTCTCTGGTGAGAGTCTGGTTCTAATATTTGTGGGGACCAAGAGCCATTCCAATGTGGGAGGTCAAATCCACAAATATGGACAAAACAGTCCTGGGGATGTGGACAAACAGTTCTCAAAAGTTGCACTCTATTGATAACCATATTAGAGACTCTTTCAAATCATGAAAGTCAGAATAGCTTTTGGGTTTTAACTCATACTCAGCAAATTGACAAGGATGATAAAAATACCAATGGTCAGAGTTAGAAGAGCTGCAGAAAGATAGGAATATCAGTTCACTGTTGGTAGAATTGTGAATAAGTTCAATCTGGAACATAATTTGGAATTATGCTTACAAAGCAATTAAAATGTCCCTGACCTAGGCAAAGAGAAAACAAAATTACGATGTTTTACTTAGAAAATCTTAGAAAGTAAACTAAAAAACAAAAATGGAAACAATTTCAGCAAAGTTACAAGGATATAAAATAAATAACCAGCATTTCTGTATATGACTAACAAAATTCAATACAAAATGAAAGAGGTGGAAAGACAAATTCCACTTTAAATAACTACAGAATATAAAAAATACTTTGTCTTCCTACTACGACACACATACAGAGGAATTCTATGAATACAACAAAATACTCTTTACAGAAGTAAAGACAGACCTAAATAATTGGAAGAATATTGTTTTATCAGTAGACCAAACCAACATAATAAATATGACAATACAACCTAAATTTACTTGTTTAGTGCCATATCAAAATACCAAAGAATCATTTTATAGACTTTGAAAAAAATGAAATTCATTTGGAAGAACAAAAAGGCAAGAATCTCAAAGGGAATGATAAAAAAAAATGGAATGGAAGGTGGAAAGAAAAAGAGCTTAACAGTACTAGATCTCAAACTGTACTACAAAGCAGTATCAAAATGTTTTTGCTAATAGCTAAAAAATAAAGAGGCTAATCAGTTGACTAAATTAGGTATACAACATACAAAAGAAAAAAAATAGGTTAGAGTCTGATAAACCCAAAGACCACAATTACTAAGGTAGGATCTCACTATATACTAAAAACTACTAGGAAAATTAGAAATCAGTAGGGCAGAAATTAGGCTTAGACTAATACCTCATACCAAATGGATACATGACTTAAACATAAAAGGTCACATTAAAAAAAATCAAAGGACCAAGTAAGAAGTTACTCTTTGGATCTACAGGTAGAGGAAGACCCTGTGAATAACCAAACAAGACAGTGACTTACAGAAGACAAAAAGGACAATTTTTGTACAAAAAAAACCAAAGATATTAAAATTAGACAGAAACAGTTAACCGGAAAAACAATGAGGCAAGTTTCTCTGATAAAATTATAATTTCCACAATGTATAAAGGACTGATTCAAATTTGTAAGAATTAAGCACATTCCCCAATTGATCAAAGGATCTGAATAGGAGGTTTTCAAAAGGAATACAGTCTAACAACAGCCATATGAAAAAATGCTCCAACTTACTAATCATTAGAGAAATTAAAATTAAAACAATTCTGAGGTCCTACTTCACAATCATCAAACTGGCATAGATAACAGAAAAGAATAATTACAAAAATTACAAATGAAGCCCAAAGGCTTCAGGAAAACAGGCACATTATGCATAGTTGGTGGAGTTGTAAAGTGATCCAGCTATTCTGGAAAGTAATTTGGAAGTATGTTTAAAAAGTCACTACACCCTCTGATCCCACCATAAATAATTATTAGACTTACACACCAAGGAAAGAGGGAAAAGACCCATATGTACAAAAATATTTATAATAGTTCTTTTTGTAATGGCAAGAAACTGGAAGCTAAGAAAGATGTGTCCATCAATTCAGGAATTGTTGAGCAAACTGTGGTTTTTGAATGTAACAGAATATTTCTGGTCAACAAGAAATAATAAAAAGGAGAGTTTTCAGGGAAACCTGGGAAAACTTATCTGAAGTGATACAGAGTGAAGTAACCAGAACAATCTACATAATAACAACATTGTTAAGAAAAATAATTTTAAAAGACTTAAGAACTCTGATCAAGTGACTGACCAAGATTCCAGAGGACCAATGATAAAACATCCCATCCACCTCCTGACAGAGAAGTGATAGACGCATGCAAGATGAGATAAACATTTTTGGATATGGCCAATGCAAGCATTTGTTTTGCCTGACCTTGCATATTTGTTACAAGGATTTTGCTTTTACTCTTTTTTCAATGGTGGGAGAAAAGGGACAATAAATGCATGAGACTTGAAAAAAAGTTAAAAAGAAAAATAAAGTGCCCATACTGTTTGACCCAATGACTCCACTGCTGAACATGCATTCCAAAGATTGTAAAAGCCAATGGAAGACTCTCATATTCACTAAAATATTCATGACATCCATTTTTATAGATGAAATAGAATCAGAGATGCTTAGTGACTTGCCTAAAATCACACAAGTTAGTGACAGAATTAGGATTCGCCAAATCTTCTCACTCCTGGTCCAATGCTTTTCCCTGTACCCCACATTAGAAATGTCTATTTTAGGGGGCAGCTAGGTGGCGCAGTGGATAGAGCACCAGCCTTGGAGTCAGAAGGACCCGGGTTCAAATTTGACTTCAGACACCTGATACTTACTAGCTGTGTGACTTTGGGCAAGTCACTTAACCCCACTGCCTAGCTAAAAAAAAAAAAAGTATTTTTCAACAAATTATTTGGTGAAAGATACAAACTGCTTAGCCATGAAGGAAACTGGTAGGCCAGGGCAAAGGAAGAATACTCTTAGCACAGTTAATGAGGGAGCCTAATGAAGACCAAAGGGAACAGAGCTAAAGAAATCACAGAGAGTCCAGCAAGTTTAATAAGTCAGTTTCCCTTCTTACTTTGGATCACTGTCACCCCCTAATCAAAGGCTGGGCTCTGGATACTTTAAGAAATTACTGTCTACTACTCTGCATTCTACCATTTACCAGCAGTCTGCCAGATGTGACTTTATATAGTAATGAATTTGATTTTCCTATGAGGCTCATGGAATCAGTCTCACTGCTTTGTAATTATACATTAAACATAACTAACTCTCAGGATGGGACCAAGACCAACTGGATTATTATGGAGGGCTGCTGTTGAGGTTTTTGGAGTATAGTGTAAATTGAAGCATCACTTCGCCTAGAATGCGAGATGGCCCAGGGGATAAAATATAACAATTCAGCTGCTCTTGTACAATCTGCAGTTTCCTCATCTGTAAAATAAGGGGGTGGGAATGAAATGGAAGCTTGTATTAAGAGCTTCCTTTGAACCTGACACGATGCTAAGTTCTGGAAATATAAATATAGGCAATCAAAACAATCCCTGCCACTGAGGACCTTACAGTGTAGTAGGGAAAAACAAAAGATACAGAGGAATAGTAGATAGTGTTTTTGGTGGTGTTGATTTTATTGCTAATTTCAGAGTTAGTACAAGAAAGCAAGAAGGAGAGGTGAGGTACAAGAAGGTAGGGCATGCTGGATTTCAGCTACGTATGGAGAATGCTCACCAATCAGAAGCCCAGAGTCCCAAAGAAGTTTGGATTAGATCCTTTGGTGGAGCTATGAATTCATCCGACCATTCTAGAAAGCAATATGGAACTATAACTTCCCAAATCACTAAACTATGTATATACCCTTTGACCTAGAAATACCACTATTGGCATATATTCCAAAAAAGATCAAAGAAAGAAGGAAGGGACCAATATGCACAAAAATATTTATAGAAGCAGTTTTTGTTCAGGAACAAAATAGGGTAGATGTCCACCAAATGCAGAATGGAGAACAAATTGTGGAATTGGAATATTGGTAAAAATATTTTTTAAAATATGAAAAATACTGTAAAAAATGATGAATATGGTGGATAAAGAGAACCTGGTTAGCTATTCAATGAATTAATGCAAAGTAAAAATGAGCAAAACCAACAGAACAATTTACATGTTTCCCTCTTCTTGGCAGAGAGGTGATAGACTAGCGATACAGAATGAGACATATATTTGTTAGCCATTGAGGATATAATGAATTGTTTTGCTTGACTATGTTATTATTATTATTATTATTATTATTATTATTATTATTTTTAGACAGTTGGGGTTAAGTGACTTGCCTAGGGTCACACAGCTAGTGTCAAGTTACATTATTTTTTAAATGGGAGAACTTCTACTGGAAGGTAGAGTAAGCTAGTGGGTAATAAGATGGGGGAAAAAAAGGAGAACATCAATAAAACAAAAAATACACTGAAGAAAACAAAAAAACTTCAGAAATGAACATGGAATAATTTTGTTAACATCATGTTAAATATAAGCTCTGAAAGTACATTTAATAGAATTTCATGGTTTCATGTACAATAGTTTTTTGTTCTTCATAGACTGAAATATTTAAGTTTGCTGATGAAAGTTAACTTCATAATTAAAAAGAAAATGTGTTTTAAGAGGTCATTAAAAGGAAGCTGAACTCTTAAGGAATTGAGAAAGCAACAATGGTCCCAAAGGACAGCAAATGAAGCATACTTCCAACCAGAAAGACAGGTGAGAAAGTTATATGAATTGTCAAATGTGGACACAGTACCTGAGGCTTTTGCTTAACTATTTTTCTTGTTATAAAGCAGGGTTCGATATGGGGGAGGGTGTCTTTTCCAAGAGATGACAATGATGCAAATAAAAACAAAAGGCATCAAAATATATTTTTAAAAAAGAACAGGGCTCCTGGTACGTCTCTCTTGCCTGATCAGTTACCTGCCCTCCTGCAAGCTAACCCACAAGCTATGAATACGTGAATCAACTGCATAAAATACAATGTCGAGGGCTGTTTAAGGCCCAATCTATTTCTATTTTATCCCTTTCATGAAGTATGGAAACAAGTCTTAGAAAAGATATCATTTTAACAGATCAAAAATGATATCTCATGGTTCCCTATTGCTTACCAAATAATCCCTTCCCTCCTATCAAATCCTTCAAGCCTTGCCTGAGACAGAAGTCAAGGCTACAACCTATGATTGCAACCCCAACAAACAGGGACGGCAAAAGAAAACTCTTAACCACAGGAATGGAGAAGATAAGAGAAAACTGCTTAGCTTTGTATCAATTTATCTTTCAGCCTATCACAAATCTAAAGCCGGGTTGGCAGGCTGCAAACATGGATCCCGGGCAGCTTGGAACAATGAAGTTGGTCACATTATAAAACCTTTTTTTCTAGGGCCCCAGTGAAGCCCTGTCCTAGGAATGTCAAGAAATAGAAGGGGTGGATATAATCCTCCAAACTAAGTTAATGAACAGGAATATGGAACTAAACAGACATCACAATATATATGTACATTTCCAAGATAAACTGGGCGCTTAGCCTAAGGGAAAACAAGATGCCAGCTGCCTATGGTCTCATACCTGACTGGAATACATATCTGGCCAAGCCTTGCATTAACTCTGCTGGCCATGTGGGTGGAGCTGACTCTCCTGTTTCTCTCTTTAGTCGAAATGTCAACTCGAAGCCAAAGCCACTGGGTCCATCTGTTCCTGTAAACCTAGAAGAAGAAAAGCAAATTGTTTTTAAATTAGCCAGCATTAGTTATGCCAATGTCTTATGACTAAAATATCTTTTACTCTTAATATAACCTTCCATCCCTAGAAATTTTCCCAATTCACCCCACTATATTCTCATCTCCTTTTTTTAACATACTCCCCAAGCTACTTGGTTACTTAATTTACTTAGTTTATTAAATAATTTTCTACATGTTCACATATCTGTTATTTCCCCGATGGACTAAAACTCTTCTAATCAGTGACTGTCTTTTCTTTTTTTATAGCCATACTCTACCACCTATCCCCAACAGTGCCTAGTACAGAACTCTACACACAGGAAGCATTCAAACAATGGTGCAGAGTATTGGTGGTTGGCTGTTGGTTTTGACCTTCAATATCTGGTGATTCCTACAGAGATCCATAAGGTACTACATAGGAACAGACTAAGCACAATCCTTGGCAGGCTCATGATATTCCTCGGTCACTGTGACTGAAGGACACAGAATTTGCTCTAATTTCTTCCCTCTCTTATAGGCTACAAAGAGTGATAAAGAATAGAAAAAAAATCTGCCAGCAAACTAGTCCTGCAACTGGACATTAGTTGACAGCAGGAATGATGTACAATACAGAAAAGAAACTGGTCTGAACAGCTCTGTGCATCAGACTGTGCTTGGGGCAAAGACAGCTTCCAAAGACAAGTATTTGAGAGAGATATTCAGTCCGCCAGCTATGAGATGGGTTAAAATGTGTTCATGATATAATTTTCAGCAATTATATCTTGTACAAACATGATGCATGGTGATTATACACATGTAAACTTCTTAACATACAAATATAAAGCACAAACTAAAATGACAGCCAACAATCCCTTGTTGGCTAAGCTTCTGGAATCTGGAATCAGAGATGAGAATTCTGACAGGGAGATGATATGTCCAACACCAAATCCTGAAAACCGTACAATTCAGCATTTTGTTCTCTGTCATCAATACCTCAAAAGGCTGAAAGTCCTGAAGATAGGAAAAGTTTTCTAGGCTCTGTTCACTCCAGCTCTGTGTGTAACTTAGTTAAATGGGAGCACCATCAAGTCCTGTCCATCTTTAAATGAAGGAAAGGAAATTTCAAGAACTGGTAGGCCAACACTAAAGGACAGACACTGCTAGGTGTAAACGGCCAAAAAAACCCACCTACTCTGAAAAGGCAATCCACCCAACTACCAAAATTTACCACATTTAGAAGAGCTTTTCATTGGTAAGGTTTTCCCTCAAATATCTAACAATTTGGAAAAGCAAGTCTATTTTGAAAGCACACACCTGGGGTTTGAGACACTGAGCAAATATAAGGGGCAGGTGAATGGTACTGCGGTGTCTCTGACCTTATTATTCAATATTGCAGCATTAGTGCTACGATGTCTATGATGGACATCTCAAATGAGAAGATCTGAAACACTTGCAACTAAAAAGGACACCACAAAAGAATATTTAGCCATACTTGAAGGAGGCTTATGAAGAAAGAAGGAATGAAATACAGAGAACTACAGGATGGATTTTACACCAGATGGATGGATTTTACACCAGAATTTGTGCAAGAGGAGAGAGGTCACTAGAGTTAAGGGGGTGCCCTCAAGAAACCACTAATTAGAAGCAGTTTTGTAATATGTATTAGAACATTAACTCTAATCCTTTAATCTCTGGCCAAGAAAAATACGTGATTTTTAACTGCAAAGACTCAGGAAACAAACTCGAAGAAACACACTCCCCTCAGATTGCACAACGATGTGAGCACTTGGATGCAATGGGATAATAAGGCATAATCATTCTTAAGGGAGAGGTATGTGTGACTATATTGTGTGTGTGTGGGGGAGAAGGGTTAAGGGGAGAAGACAGTGCACCATATGCCTGCAGGCTGGAATGTTTTCTCTGGATGCTGCATCATGGGCAGGCCAGCCCTCACTTGATTAGGTAGGAGGAAAGACTCTGGGCAGATGGAATCCACCTGCATTTGATTACCACCCACAAGGCTGGTTTGATGAAACTTCCAAAGCCTAAAGGGTGAGTTAGAAACGGCTCCAGTACAGTCATAAAACTTCACCTGGAATATTATCAAAAAGTTTTCTTTTCAAAGCAGGCTGAAGAGTCACTAGCAAAATGATGTAATTTGGGTTTATATATTTTCCTGGATGGGGGCTAGTTTGGTCTGGACCTCCAAGGGTACCCTTCATTTATTCCTTCTCAACGGCCCTACTGCTGAGCTTCATCTGACCAGAGGATGACACTAGGGGATAATGCAAGCCTCCCTGCTGTCTAGCAGTTCTTCATCTCTACTAAGAAAAGACCAAAAAAGAATGGGTATTTAGGTCCCAAGCAGGAGGTGAGGTTTAGAGAAAAAGGAAAAAATGAGCAGATGAGGCTGATAAGACAATGAAAGGTGGTCAAGGGGTGCTATGAAATTTGCCCATCTCAAGGTCTTAAAAAAATAAATTAGAAATGAGTCTCATTTGTATAGGGTAGAATATACGTGGAGGCAGATAACTTGTTAAATCCTTTCTAGTCCAAGAATTTCCTGATTTTGCTCACTGAGATGGTATAAAGACTGGCTTTCAAACCAGGACAAATACACAAGTAAAGCTGTAACACTGATACGAGTGACACAAGGTCTAAGTCCTGGACACAAGGCTCTCCAAGCTCTGTAATGGGATTATCCGGGGTCTGAGCAGCCCTGTAGGGCAGCAGCTAAGGACCAGTAATTCTAGGCAGGGAATATGAATCCCATATAACAGAAACTTCCTAGAGATGTCACAGACACAAAACAAAGAACATTACATCAAGAAGGGATTATCTAGTCCAATTTTCTCATGCTATAAATTAGGAAAACTAATCCCAGAGAGGTTTTGCCCAAGGTCACAAAGGCTAGTAACACTGAATCTAGGATTTGAACCCAGGTCCTCATATTCCAAAGCTGGTTACACTACAATAAGCTGTACAAATTGGTGACAATGGAGCTGTGTGGACACCTGTCGAAGGAGATAAAACATTAGTTATATCCAAATACTACAGAAGCAGACCACCAATACCAGTGATGTGGGCATATGTATTGTAAACCCCCATCCCTTACACCTAGTCCTGACTCAAGACTAACCAATAGTACTTCCTATTATAGCACCCAAGGAGACAGAGCAGAAACCTCTCAGCCAGACCACAGGATCCCTTACCTAGAACTACTGCTGCAAGTTTCCAATGTCACCAATACCTAGTGACTATGAACCACAGAGTACTGACAAAGAATCTCATCCTATATACCCTGAGGGGATAGGCTGAGCTGTGTACACTCATCTCTTTCCCATCCCTCCATCCCCTAGCCCCTCTACCAGCTGTATTTGTTCCCTTAAGCCCTTGATGCCACACAGGGTGCTTGACAAAAAGCTGGAGCAAAACAAGTATCACTGGTATGAACATTTGCCAAGAGTCACCAGGGGCTGTCAAGTTCTGGCCTCGAAAAACAGTATGTTGACATTTCAGTTTTTGTTTTTCAGTCATGTCTGACTCTTCATGACCCCATTTGGCAAAGATACTGGAGTGGTTTGCCATTTCCTCCACCAGCTCATTTTACAGATGAGGAAACTGAGGCAAACAGGGTTAAGTGACTTGTCCAGGGTCACACAGCTAATAAGTGTCTGAAGCTGGATTTGAACTCAGGGAGATGAGTCTTCCTGACTCCAGGCCCAGTACTCTATCTACTACACCACTAAGCCACCCTACTGCCGTATTTAAAAAGTATGAACTTGACAGACAAATAGATCCAGTCCTTCCTATGTGAAGAAGCCTTCAGAAAAAAGTCAGATTCCTACTACAGATAGTAAGGACAACCATGAAGACCCAGGAGGGTCTCCTAGGCATGAAGTTTGAGGAAATCACTCTGAAGCAAGGTGCTCTCTGCAGCCTGAAACTGATGAACCCATCAGCTTGAGGGTACTAAACAAAACCCTTCTGAAGGGACCACAGTAAAGATTCTCCTGCGCAATACACTAAGGAGAGAAAAATATTGAAGGGAAAATGATTCACAGAAAATCCATCTTTGCCATTCCACACAGCACCCTGACAGGGGAAAATGGTGTGAGGTGAGAATGGAAGCAGCAGATTCCTGAATGGGGAAATCCAAAGGGGAAACAGAAGACCACCCATCACTGATCAAGTAAACTGCCCCCTCATCAAGGAAGACCCAGGAAAGACAAAAGACCACCCATCCAATGACTTGTATAAGTCTCCTAGGGGAAACAAAAGACTATCCAAATCCCTGATCAGAAAGAATTCAGAAAGGCTAGACCACCTAGTGTCCTGATCAAGGGGAACTAAAGACCACCCAGTACCCTGATCAAGGACAGCCAATAGCCAAACTCTGGTGTGCCAAGGACATACAAGCCTGCCAGGCCTCTGAATTCAGATACACCATGGGAGATGGAAACCAGAAGCAAGAACTCAGGAAAGTAAGGTCAGAATTGCAGGGCCTGATAACTCAATCTAAGAGGGTTGGAGGAAGCAGTGCCTGGCCCTATTACTAAATCCCAAATCAAGAGCTAAGGCTAAAAAGAAAACAAAAGAAGACACTGAATACTATTTTTAAAAATATTATGGATAAAAAATCATCCAAGAGGAAAACCCAAAGAGAACTACTATAGAATAACCACAAGCTGAGGTTTAGAATAAAATGGCTTGGCCATAAGAACTACAAGAGTACTTGAAAGAAATGCAAATGATATAGTAGACAAGAAATACTAACATAAAATCGAAAGATTTTTAAAATAGAAGAAAATTATAGGTATCTTCTATCAAAAACAACTGACCTGGAAAAATGGTTAAGGAGAGATAATGCAAGAATTATCAGGGGCAGCTAGGTGGCACAGTGGATAGAGCTCTGGCCTTGGAGTCAGGAGGACCTGAGTTCAAATCCAACCTCAGACACTTGACACTTACTGTGTGACCTTGGACAAGTCACTTAACCCTGACTGCTTCACCAAAAAAAAAAAAAAAAAAAAAAAGGCAAAAAGAAAAAAAAAGAATTATTAGACCACCTGAAAACAATGACTTAAAAAAACTTATATGACATTATTTCAAGAAATCATAAGTGAAAATTGGTCATATCAATTAGAACCAGAGGCAAAAGTGAAAATAAAGAGCTCATCAATCACCTTCTAAAAGAAACTTCAAAAGGAAAAGTCTCAGGAATGACATAGTCAAAATCTAGGGCTTTCAAGTCAAAGAAAAAATACTGTAAGCATCATAGAGAAAAGAGTTCAAGTACAAAGGAACCTCAGTTAGGACCACACAGCACTTAGCAGCTAAAGTGATAAAGGCAGGGAGCTGTAGCAATAAATTATTCCAAAATGCAAAAAAAAAAAAAGGGTGGAGGCCTTACAACCAAGAATAATTTGTTCTGCAGAGATAAAGTGAGGGAAAGGCACAAGATCATAGGATAGAAGGAAATACAATTTTTTAATTAAAACTTTTTTAATCAGCAAAAAATCTACCTTTCTTCCCTTCCCCTACTGTCTCCCCAAATGAGAAAGAAAAAGAACACCCCTGTTACAAACACATATATTCAAGTGGAACAAATTTCCACATTAGCTATGTCCAAAAAAAGATATCTCATTCTGCACTAAGTCTTTCACTTCCCTAGATGGAGGTAAAGAGCATTTTTTTAATTTAATTTTAATTTTTCCAGTTCCTCTGGAACTGGAATTGGTCATTAAGCAGATCAGAGTTCCTAGTCTTTCAAAGTTGTCTTCATAATATTGTTGTCATTGTACAAATTGTTCTCCTAGTTCTACTCGTTTAACTCTGCATCAGGTCACAGAAGTCTTCCCAGGTTTCTCTGACACCATCCTCCATCATTTCTTATAGCACAATAGTATTTCATCACATTTATACACCATAACTTTAACCATTCCAAATTGGACACCATACTCCTCTCTTCATAAAAATAAAAATCTTATCATAAACAAATTAGAGGAGCAAGAAATGAGATACCTTATGCAACTACTGATAGAAGAGTTTGTGAATGACCAAATGAGAGAGGCTATCACAGCAAATAAAATGGGAAACTCTGATTACTAAAATTTAAAAACTTTTATGTGAACAAAATCAATACAGCTGACATTATTTTTAAATTTTTTAAATTCTGACTTAAACATCAAATAAAATGAATATTCCATATACAAAGTGGAGCAGAAAGAAATAGAATTATTCATAAAAATGTAGTTAAAATCAGAAAGAAAACTTGGGAAAAAATCTTTGCAGCAAGTTTCTCTGATAAAGATCTGGTAAAAGCATATGTACGTATGTATATGTGTACACACACGCACATATATATGAACTGACTCAAATAAGAACAAAAGTCATTCTCCAGTAGATAAATGGATAGGGGATACAAAAACGAAGTTCTGAAAGGAAGAAACCTACATTTTCACTAGCAGTATGATAAAATGTTCCAAATCACTAATAATTAGAGAAATGCAAGTTAAAACAACTCACAGGTTCCACATTACCCCCGAATTGATAAAGATAATGAAAAACAGAAAATGAAAATTGGCAGAAGGGCTGTGGGAATATAGGCACACTGGTGGGTTGTTGATAGAAATACAAAATGATCCAGCTATTCTGGATAGCAATTTGGAACTATATTCATAAAGTCACTAAACTATATATACTCTTTGACCCAGTAATATTAGTTTTAAGCCCATACACCAAAGGGATCAAAAAGGAAAGGATCTATATACAAAAACATTCATAGTGACACTTCTTAATATAGCAAAGAACTACAAACTAAGGGAATATATACATCAATTGGGGAATAGCTAAATAAATTATGGTATGCAAATGTAACAGACTGCACCTTAAGGAATGACAAAAGGGATGGATTTGAATATACCTGGAAAGAAATTTTTTTAAAAAATTTATGCTTAAGGCGTCAGACCAAACACTTGACACTTACTAGCTGGGTGACCCTGGGCAAGTCACTTAACCCCAATTGCCTAAAAACTTAAAAAATTTATGCTTAACAAATACCAAATAAAATGAGCACTTCTACATATAAAGTATATGTATATTCATATTTATATGAATTATATAGTTCATATATATATGAATTATATAGTTCATATATATAAAGTATAACAGAAAAAGAGGATCACAAATAATATTGTGATTCTTATATGTTGCTTGTTTTTCCTTTTAGGTATATAATAAATTTAATTTGTTATTTTCAAAACTGAACTGCTTGTCTCTGTTTCATTCTGGTCTTGCTTCTGTTCTCTTCTGTGTATGCTTAAAAGAAGTTCCAATGATCCTCTTTGCTTTCTTTTTTTTCCTTTTTGACCTGTATTGCTAACCCCACTTCTCTCCAATAAACTGGAAAAAATCCCATCAAAAAACCTTGTAACAAATACGTACAACTGAGCAAAGGAATTCCAAAAATGGATGTCTCATTCTGTACCTTTAGTTTATCACCTCTCTGTTGAGAAGTATATATATAGCATGCTTCATCACTAGTCCTCCAGATTTATGATCATTCATTGCACTGATTATAGTTCTTAGGTCTCTCAAAGTTGTTTTCCTTTACAGTATTAGCATTGGAAGACTCTCCTCAAGATATTCCAGTGAAAGGATGCAGCTCTCTCTGTCTCACAACTCCTCCAAGCAAGCATAAAAAAATAGCACTGGATCAGAAATGATCAAGGCAATCCAATGCAAAACTACAGTAATTACATTCTGCAACCAAAGTCCATGGAAAGAGATAGGGAAAAAGAGAATTAAGCATTTATTAAGCACCTATTCTGTATCAGGCACTGTGTTAAGTGCTTCACAAATATTATCTTATTCGATCCTCACAAAAACCCTATGAGGTAAGCGTTATCTCCATTTTACAGTTAAGAAAACTGAGACAGAGAGAGAGTAAGCAACTTGCTCAGAGTCACACAGTTATTATGTCTAAGGTCACATTTGGACTTAGTTCTTTCTTTTTTTTTGTGGTTAGGCAATGGGGTTAAGTGACTTGCCCAGGGTTACATAGCTAGTAGGTTTTATGTGTCTGAAGCTGGATTTGAACTCAGTTCCTCCTGAATCCAGGGCCAGTGCTCTATCCACTGCGCCACCTAGCTGCCCCTTGAACTCAGTTCTTTCTGACTCCAGGCCCAGAAATCTATCCACCTAAATGACGGAAGGAAAGGGGTCTGGCCTGGAAGCCTCAGAGCTTAAAAATCTAAGAGACTCTCATACATTTTTCCCCAAGTGAATTTTCACCCAACATACTGGAGGCTTTCCTTAATTTCTCCAAATATTCAGGTTACCTAAGTTGAGCATTCTGGCTTTCTGTTTGTCATCATTCATTGTTGCCAAATAATCAGCTCATCTTCTCTCTTTCTGCCATACAATTCCTTGATAATTTCCTTTATTCCAAGTCAAGTCTTTTTTTCTTCTTCTTTTTTTCTTTTCAGGCAATTGGGGTTAAGTGACTTGCCCAGGGTCACACAGCTAGTAAGTGTCAAGTGTTTGGTCTGAGGCCGCATTTGAATTCACGTCCTCCTGACTTCAGGGCTGGTGCTCTATCCACTGTGCCACCTAGCTGCCCCCAATTTCCTTTATTCCAAAGGCACCACTTGGTCATATTATAAATTCCAATCAACAAGCATTTATTAAGTGCTTTCTGTATGCCAGGAACTGTGTATATGCTTGAGTGTAAAGAGAAGAGGAAGTACAGGACAAAGTTTTGGGATACACACACAGCTAGGGAACATGTAAAATCTTGTGAAGAAGGATGGATATTTATGAGTCGTACCATCTCATAAAGTAGAAAGAAGCAATGGAGTTAGATAAAACCAGTTAGAAAAAGTTTGGCAAGATATACACTAAGCAAAGTATCCAAGGACATTCAAGGATTAAACTAGAAAGAGGATTGAATAGAGAAGAAACATGGAAAAGACCTGTTCACACTATTTCAGCAAATTCTTCTTTGTCTAGGTCAGTAGGACCACCACACTTGAACTTTAACATCACAGTCCCTGAAGGGCTTATATAGGAGGCAGAAATGGCACTAAAGAGAACAAAACTGAGAAAAGGGGACAAACTAGATCAAGTTCCTAATAGAGGTGATAATATTCACTATATATTGAAGCATAAGAATACAAAGACCAAAATGAAGCAGCCTCCCGCCTTTTCAAGGGGCTTACATTCTAACAGGGGAGATAACATCTACACCCATAAGATTATAAGAAATTATATATATATATATGTATGTATGTATGTATGTATATGTATACACATACATATAATGTACATGGAGAGAGAGAGAGAAAGATTGCACGCAACTTTGTAGGGAAGGACACTAGCAGCTGACGGATCAGAAAAACCTTCATGTAGATGGTAGCAATGGAGCCAAGTTTAGGAATTCTAAGAGGTGAAGGTTAGGAGGGAGTACAAAAGGCATGGCAACTAAAGATAAGGTGTGAAGACCAGCAAGAAAGTCAGTATGGCTAGACTGCTGAGTAGAGGGTGTTAAGGATTACTAAGGGGTCCCCTGAACGTGTCTTTTTGAGTTGCCATATTTTCCAGAAACACTGGACCCAGAGCATGTAGGAGGCCCTGAATGTATTAAGGATGAAGCTCCCCCTGAGCTAACATAATTTTTTGTTGCACCCCAAGCTGGACTCCCTGTGTGTCCTTGGGAGGCAAGACAGACATCAGCCAGTCTGTGCCAGGCTGGGATAATGTTTGTGCAAGCTGACTTCCCAGGCCAGACCCCTTTGCGGATAAGTAGACCCCCCTATATTCATAGTTTAGCAGTTCCCAAGGGAAAAGAATGAGGCTTTTGCCATCACCTTGCTCCTCTCCTTGGGGAGTAGTCTTGTCTTTTCTCCACCTTTGCTGCACCATTTCTCCTCCCACATCATGCCCCTTTCCTGGTATCCCCTCCTCCCTTTGTCCTGCTATTATAAAAATATAAACTTCTGTAAAGACTGGGGACCCTTTGGGTTCCACATGCATGTTCATTTCTCTTGTAATAAACCTGGTTTTCATATAAATCTTGCGATGTTGTGACTGCCTGTTGACAAGGGCAGAGAGTAAAGTTTGAGAAAGCTGGAAATAGATTGGGGCTAAATTGTGAAGGGCTTTAAAAGTCAAACAGATTAATTTATATGTGATCCTAAAAGCCACAGAGAGCTATTGGCATTTATTGAATAGGGAAATAATACTATTAGCAGCCCTGTGGACAATGGCTTGGATTATAGAGTGCTAGAGCCATTTAAGGCTATTGTAATAGTGCAGGAGAGAGGTGACGCCTGTGTGACCAGAGACATGGGGATAGATTTGAGAAATATTGCAGAAATAGAAATGGCAAGATTTGACAACTAATTGGATATGCAGGCTGAGGGAGAATGAGGAGTTGAAGATAACACCAAGGTTACAAACTTGGGTGAGAGGAAGGATGGTAGTACGTCCTTGACAGAAATAGGTAAGTTCAAAAGAGGAGTGGATTTTGGAGGAAAGCTAATTAGATCAATTTGGGATACCCTGAGTTTGAGATGCCTATGGGATATGTAGTTTGAAACAACCAATTGATGTAGGACTAGAGAACCCAGGAGAAAGGATAGGGTTAGATATATTGGCTGGGTGGAAATCATCTACACAGAGATGATAATTAAACCCATAGGAGCTGATGAGGTCACCAAGAGAGAATGACAGAAAAAGAAGAGCACAGGAAAGAATTCTGGGGCACACCTACAGTTAGGGGACATCACATGGATGATGAACTAGCAAAAAAGGTTGAGAAGTCAGATAAGTAGAACTACCAAGAGAGTAGTTTCAAGAAAATTCAAAGGAAAGCATATCCAGGAGAGGGTAGCCAACAGTGGGAAATGCTAGAGGCCAAACAGAATGAGAATTGAGAAAAGAACATCAGATTTGGCAATTAAGAGATCACTGGGGCAGCCAAGATGGCAGAGTAGCAGGAAGCAATTTAGTGAGGCATTCCTCTCTCACCCCACCCTTTGCAAAAAAACAAAAAACAAAACCAAAAAACAACAAACCTTCCTCCAAATAGGTCTCAAAAATGCACCAGATCTAATTCTGATGAGGAAATCCAAGATGAGGTCACAGTAAATCATTTTTTTGAGCCTAGGTCAACATAAAGAGACAGATAAGAGGTTTGTAGACAGGGAGACAAGGCCTTATACTGAGCACACCACTGCCCAGGGAAAGGTTATAAGCTGGGGCAAGAAGGGGTCCTAGACCCATATGGGGGCACTACAACAGGGACAGTTAGAATTAGCTGCTTTGTTCACCATTACCCAGTTCCAGGTCACAGACACAGGGCAGAATGAAAAAGGGACCTGTATCTACAGACCTTCACCCACCACACCTCCACCCCAGTAAACTCAGGCCCTAAACGGTATAAGGAGAGAAGAGCAAGTTCAGAAGCAAGCAGCAATTCTGTGGCTTCAATGTCAGGAACCAGGGCAGGGTATAAGATCCAGTCTGAGGCCTGCAAAGGAATAACCAGAGCAGGAATCCCAGGCCAAATGAGAGTCTGCAGCTCTGTAACTATGAACCAGCAGAGATTCCCTGGTGGCTGACAGTGGCTGAGTCCACACAAGTACATATATATATACATACATATACACACACACACACACATATAAATAAAAGGTACGTGTGTATGTATGCGTGTGTGTGTGTATGCGTGTGTGTGTGTGTGTGTGTGCAGTGATATATCCACACAAATAAGTAGGAGTTGGGGGGAATGGATAACACTTTAACCTCCCTCTCATCTGAACTGGTCAAAAGAACTTTACACACACACACAGAGCTGGATACAAAAATACATTGTACTCAATATGAAATAGGAGAGAAAGGGTGGAAGGGAGAATTAGAGCGAGGGTAAATTAAAATAGGGATTTGTCCTATGCAAAACAAATCCTAAAGATTTTTATGAAAATATTTATACCTCTTTTTGAGGTAGCAAAATAAGGGAATCTGAGGGACTGTCCATAAATTGAGGAATGATTGATCAAGTCATAGCAAATAAATGTGATGGAATACTATTGTGCTACAAGAAATGATGAAGGAGGTGGTTTCAGAGAATCATGGTAAGTACTGTATGAACAGACCCAGTAGAACAATTTATGGAAAGATAACATTATCATGAAGACAATTATTTCAGAGGACTAATGATCAAACATGCTACCCACCTCATGATAAGGATGCAAAGAAGAGAATGAGACATTATATGGCTAATGCAGAAATTTGTTTTGCTTGATTATACATGCTTTTCTTTCCTTTTCAATGGGAGGGCAGGGATGTCTTAGGGAGAGAAAGAAGATTTTCGCTGACTGAAAAAAATATATATAATTTTTTCTAAGTAAAAAAAAAAGATAATTGGTAACTGCATTGTCTTCTATTTTTTCATTCTTTTGGTTTTGTTTTACAATGTCTTGATTTCTGATAAAGTCACTAGCTTCCAATTGCTCCATTCTGATATTTAAGGAAGTATTTTCTTCAGTGGGATTTTGGACTTCCTTTTCCATTTGGCCAATTCTGCTTTTGACGGCATTCTTCTCCTCATTGGCTTTTTGGACCTCTTTTGCCATTTGGGTTAAGCTATTTTTTAAGGTGTTATTTTTCTTCAGTATTTTTTTGAGTCTCCTTTAGCAAGCTGTTGACTTGTTTTTCATGATTTTCTTGCATCATTCTCATTCTCTTCCCAGTTTTTCCTCTACTTCTCTTACTTGCTTCTCAAAATCCTTTTTGAACTCTTCCATGGCCTGAGACTGATTCATATTTTTCCTGGAGGCTTTGGATGTAGGAGCTTTGACTTTGTCGTCTTCCTCTGGTTGTATGTTTTGACCTTCTTTGTTACCAAAGAAAGATTTTATGGTCTGACTTTTTTTGCACCTTTGCTTGCTCATGATCCCAGCCAATTACTTGAGTTTTAAATTCTTTGTAAGGTAGGGGTCTGCTTCCAATGTGGAGAATGTACTATCCCAAGCTTCAGGGGTTTTGCGCAGCTGTTTTCAGAGATACTTCTAGGGACCTGTAAATTTTCAGTTCTTCTAAGGTGCTATGATCAAGGGTGAGGTGTTTACTCCTTTCCTGGACTGTGCTCTGGTCTATGAGTGACCACAATCACTCTTTTCTGCCTTGGAACTGGGAAGAGGATTCCCTCTCCATGGCCACCACAAGGTCTACCACACCAGCACTCCTCCTCAATCCAGGATCGCCATCCAGAACTGTGACCCAGATCCAAGCACAGGCAAAGCAAAAGAATCCTGCTTCAGCACCAGCAAAAGATCCCTGCAATGCCCCTCTGATCAGCCACTCAATTCCCCCTCAGTCTGTGGGCCAGAAACTCTGGAAGCAGCCACACCACTGCTTCTCTCTCACCACAGTCACAGACTTTTCCTACTGACCTTCTAAGTTATTGTTGGTGTTTGTGGGTTGAGAAGTCTGGAAACTGCCACAGCTGCCCATGATTCAGTCCTCACGGGCCTGCTCCAGGTTAGCTGAGGCCTATTTGCCTGTGCGCCCACGCTGAACTGCGTTCCTCTCCCAGCCAGGCGCGATAGACCTTTCTAATCATCCATTCAGGTTGTCATGGGCTAGAAATTTGTGGGTTCCGCTGCTCTAGAATTTTAGAGCCATTTTTTTTTTTTACAGGTATTTGGAGGGGTTTGGGGAAGAGCTCAAGCAAGCCACTGCTTTCACTCCACCATCTTGGCTCCCCCCCCCCCACCCCCATTGGTAACTCTGAAGATAACAGTTTTAGTGGAGTTAGGAGGTCAGAAGCCAAGAATGCAGGGACTGAGAAGAAATAAAGGTGATAAATAATAAAATGCTTTCACTTGAAGTTTGGCTATTAAAGAGAAAAAAAGATTTAGGAAAATAGTAATTATTGATAATGAAGTCTTGTTAAATTGCTTTTTCTGTGGAGTCATATCCAGTCAAATAACACTGGATACAGTCTTGCTAAAATAGAATAATGGAATGTTTTTCAAGACTCTTTGTCAAACCTAAGTCCACTTTCCCACCACGTTACTCAAGCTTGTAAGGCCATCACTCTTGGGACTGGTTCAGTTAAACAAATAAAATGAACTGCCCTTTGGACCTACAGGACAGCTTAATCCAGGTGTGGTCCAGTTCTTCTAAAGAGAGAGAACCTTCTTTGATTTTGATATTTCATAAAGCTGAAATCAAAGGTCTTCTCTTTATAAAGCAGGAAGACCAAAATGCTATTTAATCCCAAAGCAGGTCAACTTGCTGGTCAAACCCTTCCCTGAAGATACTAAGGCACAATGATCCCCAGTGAGAACTTCAGGTTTAAGGAAAAACTAAGTACAGAACTTATATGAAACTGAACCAGACCTTTAAGACTAAAGCACACTACTCAATGGAAGTCAAAGGACATGAATGACTTTTGAAGGAGAAAATTCAAATCATTAATTGATGGAAAAACTTTCAAATTCACCAAAAATAAGAGAAATGTGAATAAAAATAACCTTTAGTATCATCAGTACCATACCCCACAGAATGGCAAAAGTATCAAAAAAAAGTTTTTGATCAAATTCAATGTTGTCAAGAGTGCCGGGAAAGAGGTATTCTAATATGCTGTTGGCAGAACTGCACATTGGTGTAACATTTTGGAGCACAACACAATAAGAATCACAACACTCATCATGTCTTTTGATCCAGTGATTCCATTGCTAGGATTTTCCTTAAATATATGGTAAAAAGAGAAAAAAGGGATCTTTCAGATGACAATATTCAAAGCTACTTTATTTATAATGGCAAAAAACATGGAAACTGCTTAACAGAGAATAAATAATCAATTATAGCATATTAGTCTAATAGTGGAATTTTATGGCACCATATAAATGATAAATATGAAGAAGGAAATATGGAAAAACCTATACGAATCAATATGAAGTAAGAGCAAAAGGACCAGAACTACATGTCTATATACACTGAATACAACTTTTAAAAGAAAAGCTAAAGATAGAATTTCAGATGGCATTGGAAGGTAACACAGAATAAATATATTTTCCTATGTAATAACAGCCAGCATTTATATAGTGCCTACTATGTGCCAGTCACTATGCTAAGCACTTCACAATTATGATCTCATTTGGTCCTCACAACAACCCTGGGAGGTAAGTGCTGTTATTATCCTCATTTTACAGTTGAGGAAACTGAGGCAAACAGAAGTTAAGTGATTTGACCAGGGTCACACAGCTAGTAAGCCAGTAAGTGCCTAAGACCAGATTTTAATTCAGTTCTTCCTGACTCCAGGCCCAGTGCTCTACCCACTGAGTTACCAGTTGCCTCTTAAGTGTATGTTCATTGCCTAGTAATTTCTCATTTTGCTTTACATACACCATGAAAGGCAGTATGGTGTAATAGAAAGAACACTGGACTCATAGTGAGCAAAGACCTGTGTTCTAAATCTTGCCCCTCAAAGCACTCACCAGAGCAGATGTGACTATAAGCAAATCATTTACCTTCTCTTCATTTGTAAAATGGCAGTAATAATACCTGTAATACCTAGAACTCACAGGGATGGGATAACAAGTAAACGCAGTTAGGCTTTTCTTAGCTCTTTGTCAGAGCTTACAATCTTAGCTTTGAATAAAGACAGGGGAAAAAAAAGCCCTAGGGGAAAAATACCTATCTAGGACAAAGTCTGATTTGGGAAATAAGGGATGACCCCGACCTCCCCTCCCCCACCCCCAACTACCTGCTGCTGCTCTTCACCCCCAATACCATAGGCTTTGGGATGTTTATGCAAAGGACCATTCCTACTCAACAGGTACTATCCCTACACCAACTACCCTCCTGGACTTGAGAGGTGAGCAGTTCCAGACACAAAAAAGAAGTCTGAAATAAAGTGAAGTCCAGTGGATCTCTTCAGCATCTCAGTTCCCTGAGGGCAAGGATTATGCCTTTCATGTGTACTATATATCTAGCACATTGTAGTAGCTGAGTAAATGCTAAATGGTGGTAATATTTCCATTGCCATCAAGAGAGATAGTCCCACAGAGTCATTGAAAGACAAATAAGATAAGAAGGCATTAAAGAGCAATGATCCTTCTCCTAAGTTACTAACAATCTCAGAGTATAACCTCCAAACAATATTTTCTGTGGGAAATTCTCTTATTGCTTCAGTTTTTGGGGTAGAGAGAATCATTCTTTCCCTTCCAGCTTCTCTGACCCTCACATAAATGCTGACATTCCACATTGATGAAGGTCTGAAAATACCTTTTGAATCACTTCTTTGGTTTCAATTATGATAATCTATTATATTCTCCTCATTGAGACTGGACTTAATAATATAACTAAAATGTGCCTCTTTTTATAAGTCTCTTTAGGTGAAGAAGCCTCATAATCATACTTCACTTACACAAAGCTAAAAAAAAAAAAACCCCTTCACAAACAAAAAAACCCCTTCACAAACAACCTCTTCTCAAAACAAGGCTGTCTCCTATGATAATATAATATTCTCTCTTCCTTGCTACTCAGAAACATTAACACTAAGGTAATGGTGGACAGTGTTGGACAGGGATATTTGTTCTCCTTTAGGGAAGGAAAGTGTCAGAAAGACAAGAAGAAACTTCTTAAATTATGTTTATCCTCAATGCAGGCAGAGTTCAGGAAGTTTGATTTTGGCATAGGGTCCGCAGCTAGACTAAAGTCCCTCAGTAAGGAGCACGAGGCAGAGTACTAGCCTAAATTCCCACTGATGGATCTCGTTTGGTGACTCTCAGCCAATAATGTTTGTTTCTTTTCTTGTAAAGTTTGAAACCCCAAAGTCCCTTTCTACCTTTCAGGATGTCCTTGCTAGACTTGTAGTCCTATTTCTCTGCCACAAAGCCTGGCTGAAGAAAGGAAAGAAAAACTGCAACCTGATATGCTGGAAGGGTGAGGCATTCCTAGAAGAAGGGGGCATCATTTTATCATCATTTGTTTTTCACCATATTTTTACTACGACCAAAATGTTCCTCTGGGTTTTAGAGAAGCACCTCTTAGACAAGAGAGAAAATATTCTTTGATGGCTGGGCTCAAAGGGTCCTAGAGATTACCTGATATTGCTGTTAAAAACTGTTTTTCTATGTAAGTCCCAGTTTCCTTCACCTTGTATTATATTTTTATGCTGATCAATACCTGCTTCAGCAAATTCAATCTCTCTTATCACAAAGAAGTATCAATCCCAGAGCCTATGACCCATTTATTTTGGGCTTTACTTAATATAAGAAAATGCCATCCAGGTAGCATCTGGACTATCCTATGAAAACTGTACTAATAGTATTGGACCTGTAGCACATTTGTCCAAGGACCCTAAAGCTCCTTAACGGATTCCATCTTAATTTTCCAGACCCACTGAAAGGATAGGGAAGAAGATAAACTATGACACAAGATCATCAAATTCTGCACCTCAATAGCCAACTACACGCTACTATGACTAAGTAAAAGCACGGATTTTAATAGTAACTAAGATGTTACAATAATTAACTATTATATGTGCAAACATATATAAACATGGATTACTACAATCCATCTGGAGAAAAAAAACCAGAATCTTTGCACATAGCCCAAATAATAACGAAGAACTGCAGGTGGTCAATGGACCACATTGTCTTCAAAGCACTTCCATAGCCAATATTTTATCTGATCCTCAGAACAGCTCTGTTAAGTAGTCAGATTATGGTTATCCTATTTTGTAGATGAGGAAACCGAATCAGCATGAGATGAAAATGAATTATCTGAAGTTATATATCATATTAATGACCGAGTCAGGACTAGAATCCAGAATTTCTGACTCTACTCACTTCTTCCTTCCTAATGACAACAGTAATAATAGCTGGCATTTAGAAAACAATTTAAGGTTTTTAAAGTCTTTTACATCTATCGTGTCACTTGGTTCCTACAACAATCCTGCACGGTGTGTACTACCAGCATTATTACCTCAATATTTTAAAATTAGGAAACACACTCAGTGAGCTTAAGTGGTTTGCTTCTGAGTTACGCTGCTACAAAGTTCAAAGGTGGAATCCAAACCTAGATCTCTGCTTACTCCAAGCCTAAAACTCTTTCTACCACACCTCCAATAAATACAAAACTGCTATTCAAAATTTTCAAGTTCTAGAAGTTCTAGAAAATTCAGCAACAATGTGGTTCAGAAAATTCAGTATAGGTGGCATATTAAGAAAGCTTCAGGAGTTGCTACCCCCCAAAAAAATGTTTTTGCAGATCTCTAGTCTCATTAATGGGTTCAGAAACATTCAACCACTGAATATTGCCAGTGGTTCCAACATTTACCATCTGTATTATTTACAGAAAACATAACTAATATTGGTAAAGAAATCAAGCACAAAGAAGCCCTGGAGAAGGGAAGGCCCAAGATAAAAAAGTACTCATGCAAATTGTGTGATGACCACCATTCATGCTCTGGAGAGTTAGACTAGCTCCAGAGAGGAGATCATACTACCATCCTCTCCCAGAAGAATCTAGAACATTTCTATGCTAATACCTTGAGTATATGTGAATTGGCAAAGTCTTTACATTTGGAGGGCACAACCATGCCCTAAATTTTGGCTGCCAAGTCAGCACTGAAGATAGCCACCAGTCCTATACCAAACCCAAAAGTTTTATTGTTGTTGTTTAGTCGTTTTCAGTCGTGTCTGACTCTTCATGACCCCATTTGGGGTTTTCTTGGCAAAAATAATGGAGTGGTTTGCCATTTCCTTCTCCAGCTCATTTTAGAGATGAAGAAACTGAGGCAAACAGGATTGAGTGACTTGTCCATCGTCACATAAGCTACTCAGGAAGATGGGTCTTCCAGGCCTGGCACTCTATCCTCTGCGCCACCAAGCTGATCCAAAGATACCAGGCCATTAGTAACCGACTTACAGGGCTTCAAACTGACTCAAGGCTAGCTTAGCTGGGAGGTGAATATTTGAACTCAAGAGAGTCTAGATGTTAGAGTACAGAGTTACTACTGCTGAGTCTGATACTAAATCTGTACTCTCAACAAAAGTGTCTGTCTCTTGGGAAAAGGAAAGGAGATGTGGCCTTGGAGAACTCCCTATCAGCAACCAGTGAAACCAACTGCATAGACTCTGAGACAAGATAGCTATCCAAAAGGAAGAAGATAAAATTTTAAAAGTCTCAAAAATGGCTGAAGGGGGGGGAAGGTGCCCAGACATCTGAGGACTACTATCATCTGGCCAAAATTGGGATATAGGAAAGTCTGAGGCATTCTCTTCTTCCTTATGACATAAAGTCCTCTGATGTTAAAAAAAAAAAATTCTTTTACCAAGATTTTAGGGGGCAAATGTACCAAAATAAAATTTTCTCTCAGATACGACAGTAGATTCCCAAAAGGAAGTAGAATCCAAGTTGAAGCTGGGCATAACTTCAAGGAGCATATCTATTTCTTGTTCCTGTTCCAAAGTTCACTCAGTTATACCATCAGTATTATTTTGGATGTGCTCTGGCTGCTAGCATCTTCATTCTGTTCACATAACAAGGAGACATCACCTTGGGAATTGTAAGTAACCCCAGCATCATAGACAAAATTGGCATCTGATAACAGATAAACTCTCCTCAGTGGCTTAGAAGAAACTGGGATGGGTTACAAAAGGACAAAACCAACAAACTACATGGAAAACCCATATTTATTTTCCAATATCATCCTTCTGCCATCTGGTTTCCCTGCTCTCTATTAAATCATGTCCCCCCAACCTAGTCTCAAAACCTGCTCAAAACTTACCTGCCTTGAAACCTGATTGATCTCAGCAATGATCTACAACAGGGATCTCCACAACTCTTTTTGAAGAGGAGTTTGTTTTTAGTTCCTTTAAAGCTTTGAGATCATTGGGTCTGGGGTACAGAGAGTAGAGTCCCTAAATACTGGGGACAGAGTAGTTGCTGAATCCCAAAGAAAAGGGCAAGAGAGCAGTGAGGCTAGAAACTATTTCTATGTCCTCATCTTCCAAAGCTCAATGCTTGAAATACCAACTAGTCATGGGGAAAGAGGGTATATCAGGGGTAAATGTTCTTACTTTTTCTACTTAAAGTCCCAAAATGACAATAGGCAAGGGATGGGACATAGAATTGAGAGGAGGCTAAAAAAAATTGGCAATCAGTGAGCATTTATTAAGTGCCTATCTATTATGTGCCAGGCACTGTGCTGGGCAGTAAAAATACAAAGACAAAATAGAACAGTTTCTGTCCTCAAGCAGCTTACATTCTTTCAGGAAAATTAATTGGATCAGGGTTCTCAAACATGATTAACTGTTGAAATCCCTGTTCTTGAAGTACCTTAACTGAGAGACAGCATGGTATAAATACAGAGAACACTGGTTTTGGACATCAGAAAGACCTAGATCTAAACTCTACCTCAGAGACTTATTTAGCTGTGTGATCCTAGATAAGTCACTTAACCTCTTTGTGCCTTAGTCTCCTGATCCATAAAATGAGAGGCCTTGACTCTCTATATATGGTCTCTTTCAGTTCTAAACTTAAACTCCTATGAACTAGCACCAACTTCTATTCCTTTCCTATGTATGCATCACCTATTTCCAAATAAATGTTTAGCTCCCTATTTCTCTGATATCTTCCCCAGCACCTAACAAGGTTCTGCACATAGCATACACTCAACAAACAGTGATGAATGGTTTGATACAACAGAAGTCATGCCTCCCTGGCATAGTCTCCCTGTCTCAAGTCTCTCCTCACTTTCAGTTCAGTCTCAGATACTGCTTCCAAAGTAGTATTCCTTAAGGACTGATTTGTCCATGTCATTACCTCATATTCAATAAACTGCAGTGGCACCCTATGCTTCTAGGATCAAATATAAACTCATTCGTTTAGCTTATGAAGTTCTTAACAAACTAGACCCAATCTAGTTTTCCCACTGTTCTCCATAAGCCAGCCAAACTGGCCTTTTAGCAGTTCCTCACACATACTTCATCTCCCATCTCCATATCTTTGGACTAGCCATCCCATCCCCACATCTGAAATGAATTCCCTCCTAATGGCTGTTTCACACAATCTCTCTCTTCCTTTAAGAATGGCTCAAGCACCATCTTCTACATGAACCCTTTCCTGATTCCTTTAATTGCTACCTCTCAAACTACTTTGTATTTAACTACTTTGTATTTATTTGTATTTATTCTTACATTTATTCCATGTATACTTTTATATATACTTCCGTTCCCACAGAATATAAACTCCTTGCAATAAGGATTATATCATTCATTGAATTTGTATCTCCAGAACTCAGAACAGAGCCTAGAACAAAACTGGTGCTTAATAAATACTTGTTGATTGACTGATGTATCTGAAGATTTAAAAAAGAAACTTGACTAACAGTTCATGTGATCTTCTCCTCTTCAGGGCACAAGTGGAAAGAAAAATACAATTTTCTAAATGAAGCCAGGAAGAGAGATCCGAGCTAAATAGCAGGAACCAGAAATGAAACAAGGATGAACACCTAAAAATCATCTGAAGGAAGGAATCAATCTTAAGTCTGGAGTCCAATATCAGGAACCAGAATCAGGATACCCACCCAACAAGGGTGAATATTAGCAACCACAATCCCACAAGACAGGCAGGTCAAGCATTAGTATTTGAGGGGTTAACTGAACTAGACTTTGAATCCAAAGTTGCATCCAAAAGGAGAATTAAGTGGAAAGGTAAGTTGTAGAGGCAAGTTCTGGGACAAAGGACTCAGTCTGATGATTTCTTAAGAGCCATGGTTTTTCTGCCTTTTTGAGTTGGGAGAGTGTACAAATCCCCAGGTCCATGTATATGGCCAGTCTGAGAAGAAAGGCTCAAAAGGCAGGTGCCTCTGACCTTATATGGTTAAGAGGCCCCCACATACCAGACAAGGTTATCAGACTTTTACTTCAGGAATTTCAAGATTTTTTTTAAAAAATGATTATAGGTAATATTCCTCATTACAGCCAGCTAAGGAAGTACTGCCCAAGTTTTTTCATTGCCACTACTCAAGGGAAGCTCTGCTTATAGGTTTTAATGACACCGATTATCCATATATGCCAAATAAAATGTTCTTAAAAGGATGGAATAAGAACATAAATTATTTGGGGAAACACTCCCTACTTGACAAGAATTGCTGGGGGAAAAAAACTAAAAATAATTTACAGGGGTGGGGAACCTTCGGCCTTGAGGAAGTTTGGATTCAGTCAAAGGGCTCCACTTGAGAAACTAGGGGGCCACATGTGGCCTCGAGGTCAAAGGTTCTCCACCCCTCGTTTAGGAGAAATTAGGTTTACACCAACATGATATGCAACATGACATACAAGCAGGTTCAAAATGTGTATGTAACCTGAAAATTAAAGGACAAAACTTTTTTTCTTAAATTAGAAAATAGGGGAAAAAAAATAGAGACAGCTAGGTCTCAAAGTGGATAGAGCTCCAGCCCTGGAGTTGGAAGGACTTGAATTCAAATCTGGCCTCAGATACTTGATACTTACTAGCTGTGTGACCCTGGGCAAGTCACTTAATGCTGACTGCCTCACCAAAAAGCAAAAATTTTTTTAAATTAGAAAATAACATTACCAGATAGGAGGTGAATTGTTTTATTTTTTAATTTTTTAAATTAATTAATTTATTTTTAGTTTTTAACAATCACTGCTGTAGGCTTTTGAGTTTTAAATTTTCTCTCCCTCCAGAAGATACCGTGCAATCTGATATAGGCTCTACATATACATCCCTATTAAACATATTTTCACATTAATCATGTTGTAAAGAAGAATTAGAACCAATAGGAGGAATCACAAGAAACAGGAAACAAAACAAAACAGAGGAAAAAAAAAAAGCAAATCGTATGCTTTGATCTGCAATCAAACTCCATAGTTCTTTCTCTGGATGTGGAGTGTTTTCCTTCATGAGACTTTTGGAGATGTCTTAGATCCTTGCAACGCTGAGAAGAGCTAAGTCATCGCACAATGTGGCTGTTACTGTGTACAACATTCTCCTGGTTCTGCTCACTTCACTCAGCATCAGTCTACACAAGTCTTTCCAGGTTTTTCTGAAGTCTGCCTGCTCATCATTTCTTACAGTACAACAGTATTCCATTATATTCATACACCACAAGTTGTTCAGCCATTCCCCAATTGATGGGCATCTAGGAGGACACTTCTTAACCACAAAAGGGATAGAGGTGATCCCAAAGATCATATGATTATATGAAACTAAAAAGGTTTTGCACAAACAAAATCAGCCCAAGGGAAGGGGTCAATTGGGGGGTGGAAATCTTTGCATTTAGTCTGATATCCAAGTTATATAGGGAACTAACACAAATATATATGACCAAAAGCCAATCCCCAAAGGATATGAACAAACAGTTCTCAAAAGAACTTCAAGCTTAACAACTATATGAAATAATCATCAATATGAGAAATACACATCAATACCATGAGATTTTATCTCACACCAAGCAAATTTACAAAGATGACAAAAGATGGAAATGGTGAATTCCAAAAAGAATGTAGAAAGACAAGCACACTAATATGTATTTGGTGGAACCATGTTCCAACCATTCTTTTTTTTTTTCCTTAAATAATTCTCATCATTGTGGGTTTTTTTTGTTTTTTTGGCTAGGCAATGGGATTCAGTGACTTGCCCAGGGTCACACAACTAGTAAGTGTTGCATCTGAGGCTGGTTTTGAAAACAGGTCCTCCTGACTCCAGGGTCAGCGCTCTATCCATTGCACCACCTATCTGCCCCTGTTCCAACCATTCTTGAAAGCAATATTGAATTATGCTAAGTGTCTAAAACAACCATAATCTTTGACCCAAAGATCCCACTGCCAGGCATATTCTCAAAGCAGGTCAAAGACAGAAGGCAAAGTTTCATATACACCAGAATATTTACAGCAGCACTTTTTGTGGTAGCAAGAAACTGCAAAGAAAGTAGATGCCCATCAGTTGGGGAAATGGCTAAACAAACTATGGTACCTGAATTACACTGTAAGAAATTATAAAAGTGAAGAATTCAGAGAAGCATGAGAAGACATATTAACTGATAAAGAGTGAAAAAAGAAGAACCAGAAAAACAATATAAACAATGACTACAACAATGTAATTGAAAAGAACTAAAAAACTGAAACTGAATGCTGTTTAAGTATAATGTCCCAAGCTTGGCCTCAAAATAGAGATATGACATTGTACCCCCCTCTGTCTTTGTAGAGGTGGGGGACTATGGACATAGAATACTATATATAATGATAAACTTGGTCGATGTGTGCTAATTTTGCTGAAATGCTTTTCTATCTTTCTTTTTTTTTCTTTGTTATAATGGATGGCTCACTAGATAGGGATTAGAAAGTAAGGTGATATAAAAATGATATTAACAATTTTTTAAATGTAAGAACATAGAAAACACTTCTGCTACGTGACTATTCTGCTGAGCATAAACTCATGGAAATGACATAGGCAGAAATACTAATTTAGCATATCAAAAGACACAAATAGAATAGCCAGAACCTCCGATTCTTTCCCTTAGTTTGAACAATGACGACAGCCTTCTCTGGCCCACGGACAGAAAAGGAATCCCCCTCAATATTTCCAAATGAGGCTTATGGTCCAAGTGGCAGGTTTAGCTTCAGGAAGAGGTCTGACAGACAAATCTTCTCTGCCCTCCAAGCCAAGGAAACCCCTCTCTACCTAGGTGGTCTAGATCTCTTGCACTTAAGCAGGCGAGGTCTACTATTTGCACAAACAACTGCCCTGAAACTAAACACCCTCTGGAAGAAAAAGTTCAGTGACCACTGCTTCAGGGAGGCCTGCCCCCAGCACAGTAGCAGAGAATTTCCTTTGCTCTGTGAAACTCAAGGCAAGCTCTTTTCATTGACTCTAGAAGGAATTCTTCTTCCCCTGTCAAAGGACTAAACAGCGCTTAGCCTCGGTAGCTAAGCAAGAATAAGTCCCCCAGCTAGGTGTGCCAGAGGAAAAGCAGGAGGGTTTGGAGAAATCCTCAGGGATAAAAGGTATGTTAAGAAGTTTGAGCAATTCATAATCTTTTAGAGAAAACATTCAACATTTTCCATCTTCAGGTAGTCAAGGCCACAATAAACACCAAATAACAAAGTTAATCTATCTCCAGTGTTCAAATAAATCATCTACCTGGATCAGACTCAGGTTGACAGCAAAAGCAAAGGAGAAAGAGACCTTCACCCATTCAAATAAATAAGCTCTTTCCAGAATAAATCTAAAGTCAGTCTCTGGGCAGAGAGAGGAAGAGCTGGATGAAGTTTTCAACCACAAAGAGACTGATGTCCTTTTGTCCACATTATGCTCCAAATGAAGGCTGGTTTGTAGAACAGACCTTCTTCCCTTCCTCAGTCAGAGAGAGAAGAGATTGTACTAGGTTCCCCCTTGAGGGCATGACTCTCACCTTTCAAGCAACAAGCATTTATTAAACACCAATTATGTCCCAGGTACTCTGTGAACAATGATGTAAAAACAAGATATATATCTGATAAGCTGAAGATAATCAAAATAGGAAAGGTACTAGTGTTAAGAAGGATCAGGAAAGGCTTCTTAGATGAAGTTTTAGCTAAAACATGAAGAAATCCAGTGAGGGTATAAGGCAGAAATGAAGAGATAAGGAACTGAAGACATGATAGACGTCCAGGGAAAACGTGGAGTCCAGAGATGGAATGTCCTGTTTGAGGATTGGCAAGGAGGCCAGTGAACTAGACAGCAGAGTACCAGGGTAAAAGAAGGGGGAGATTAAGGTGTGAGAAGACTGGACAGGGAGGAAGGGGCCAGGTTATAAAGGGCTTTGACTGACAAAGGATTTGATATTTGATCCTCAAGGTAATGGGAAGCTACTGAAATTTTACAAATGGAGGAATGATCAGACCTGCATTTTAGTACAATCAATTTGAGAGCTGGACTGGAGTGGGAAGATACTTGAGGCAGGGAGACCAACCAGAAGACAACAGTCCAGGGCAATAGTCCAGGTGTGAAATGATGAGGGCTTGAACCAGGGTGATGGCAGTGTCAGAGGAGAGAAGGGGGTTGTATATGAAAGATTTTATGAAAGGTAGAAAGCACAGGACCTGGTAATAGACTGGATACAGGAGGGGAGAGAAAGTGAAGAGTCAAGGATGACTTAATAAGGGGTTTCCTTTGTAATACTTTTGTGTTTTATTTTACGCATTTAAAAATAACATTCTAAGAAAGGGTCCATAGGCTTCATCAGACTGCCAAAGAGATCCATGACATTAAAAAAAAAAAAAAAAGGCTAAGAACTCCTGCTCTAAAGTTTCTGATGAACTGGAACCCCAGCAGCTTCTACCTAGGACTACAGTTCATCCTGAAGTTTTCAAAGGGTCTCCCTGACCCATCTGCTCCTCTGGAGCCCATCAACCCAGCGACAGCTGCTCCATCACAGAAGGGAAGACCAGAGTATTACAGGTCCTAGCAAGCACTTAGCAGATTCCACTCAGTTGTCTCTCAAGCATGGCAGGTTCCCACATATCACGACTCAAGGGGAAGAGTAGTTAATAATGTTTCTCTTATCTGAAGTTAGTTGAAGATGGCCTTAGGGCTCCTGGCAAATCACCCATTGGCTTTTCCCAGCTGGAACCTGCCCCATCTACTATTTCAGAATCAGCCTCATAAAACCACCTGATCAAACAAGTGCTCTCTTGTGGCATTTCCTCCAGTGAATGGGAGCTGTGAAGTAACTTCTAGGACTATCTCAGAGAAGTTGCCTTTGGGATACTGTTAGGGAAAGGGAGGAAAAACAAAAGACCCTATACCCTCTGGACTTCTAGGCATTGGTATATAGGTAAGTAAAACCAAGAAAACCTTCCTTGTTTCTGAGTGGTAGGGATTATTAATTGTTTTAGACACACAATAAGAGTTTTATAAATGTTTTGATAGTTGACATAAAAGGATTCCAACAAAAAGGGAAGTCTAATGTAACAGGAAAATACTTTGATTGAAGAGTCGAGACACCTGGACTCAAGTCAGTCTATGTGGACTCTCTGGGTTCCATTTTCCTGACTGTAAAATGAGGGTTTTCTGTACTAGATGATTTCTGAAGTCCCTTCCTACCCTAAAGTTTCATGACTCGAATGTCAAGTCCCTACCAACCTTCTGACAAATTACAGACTTCACCAGAGAATATCTGAGCACTTTCCCCACCTGCTACCTTGAAGGATCTTGTCAGAACCAGAAAAGTCATAATTCCAATTCAAAATCTCCTAGTTTTCAAGTCTGAAGCCAGAACACACTGTCTCTGAGTCTTAGCTTTGTGTGCAAAGTTACCCATTGAAATAAGTTTTAAATGGGAACTCATTTTAAATGCACCACCCTATATAAAAAGTTCAGAAAATCAGGGAAAAAATTATTTCTTCCCTTAAGAAGCCCTCAGAACAAAGGTGAAATCTTGTAGAATACCACTTACAAATATACCATTTACTTCTGTAATAAAGAACTGTTTAGTAAATGTCTGAGGACAGCCCTTACAAGTCCTATTAGCATCATGATGTAATGCCTGAAAGCTGCATGGCTTTGCAAGTCAAAGCACAGGCCCTGATGGGGTCAGTCCTCTTTTGGTCATTCAAGGTTGCATCTTCTAAAGTAAGTTCTCTCATGTTAACCAGAGAACTCTGGGGCCCTAACTGAGGATGTGATAGGCAGGCCAAACTGCCAGAATTCCTAAGTCACACAGGAAATAGTGTTCTTTTAAATGGAAATAAATCTGTCAGCAGGAAGGCCCAGGGCTAGCTGCACTGAACAACCTTTGCAGGTTCTTATTAAAAAATATAAATTAAAGTCCAACATATTCATTTCATTCCCTACATCTGTTAGCTATTTTGACTCCATTGATAATACTATAACATAGGGTCCGAATTCAGTGAAGATTAATTCCCATTATGCTGACACCACAATGGAATAAGGGCCCAGCGAGCATCTGGGATGTCTAGTTACAAACTTTTGCTCTCTAACACATGGTCAATAGAATGATAAGGCCTCAGCCAGAAGAAACCCATGAGGGGAAAGCTTGATTAAACAACCCAATTAGAAGTGCAAAACTGGTTATATATAGAAGGTTCAGACTAAACTGGAAGAGCTATGGTGACACTTTTGACTCCTAATTCATGTCGCTTATCTCAAAGTCCCTCCTCCACTCCACTCCATCCTCCACAAAGCAGCCAAATTTATTTTTCTTAAGTGTACATCTGACAACAGCATTCTCCTGCTCAATAATCTAGACTGGCTCCCCACTGCCTTCAGGATAAAACAAAAATTCCTCTGGTTTGGCTTTTAAAGCCCTCCACAATTGACCCAACCTATCCTTTTAAATTCCCTGCGCTCTACGGCCCAGCCTAGACTTCTCTTTATTTTCCTCTGGGCCTTTGTACAGGCTGTCCATAATGCCTGGAATGCATGCCCTCTCCACTTAAGCCTCACAGAATCATTCTCCTCCTTTTAAAACCTAATTCAAGCAACACCACCTACATATATCCTTTCTCAATACCACCAACTGATACTACTCTCCCTTTATATCTTGTATTTATTTTATATTTATTCTGTATATATTTTTCTATATATACTAAAATTTATCTGTGTGTATATATATTGTATATATGCATATATACACATGTGTAGAAATGTACATACACATGTGTATTTATATGTGCATGTGCACACACACAAATAGATGCATATGTTGTCTCTCTTGATAAGAATATAAGCATCTGGAAGAGGGGAAAAAGAACAAAGCAAAAAGTGCACAGCAGAGAAAAAAAGAAAACTTAAAAGGAAGCAAAGATGAATACTTCTGAACATAATGTATAGTATTTATTATATAAGCTTTCTTGAAATGGAAATGTATTGCTATATACTTTGAATCCTCTCTTACATTCTGCTGCATACATGGCAATGCTTTTTTTTTCTTTTGTTATTTTATATTTAAGTTTTAGTATTTAAGTTTATGTTTCTTTTTCTTATTGTATATTTAAGTTTAAAATAAATTAATAAAAGAAAATTTTTAAAAAGAATGCAAGCTCCTTGAAAGCAGGCAAGTTTTTCATTTTTTGATGTTGTATTCCCACTATCATCCTCATTCTCCCAATAAAGTTTCAATTTCTCCCTATCCTTGATGCCTACAAATACATCCAAGCCTTCCCCTATCCTTAATAAAAAAATTAAAAAAAAAAATTCACTTGATCCAACTATCCCAACTAGCTTTTGTTCCGTCTCTCCTCCCTTTCATGGCTAAACTTCTGAAGGCCATCTACTTGCTGTGCTTTTACTTCCTTTCCTCTCACTCTCTTTCCTAAACATTCTGCATATCATTAAACTTAAATTGCTCTTTCCAGAGTTACCAATGATATCTTGGTTGCCAAATCTAATAGTCTTTATTCAATCCTCATTCTTCTTGACCTCTGTGTAGCTTTTTATACAGCCTCTCTCTTGGTTTTCTACTCAGTCTCCTTTCCTGGATCTTCGTCCAGAGGTCATGCCTACTAACCATAGGTATCCCCCAAGGCTCTGTCTTGGGAACTCTTCTGTTCTCCCTTTATACTATTTTAACTTAGTAATCTTATCAGCCCCTAAGAATTCAATGATCATTTCTATGCAGATGATTCTCAGATCTATTTATCCATCCCTAAACTCCAGTCTTAAATCTTCAGATACCTTTTGGACATCTAGACCTGGATTGTCTCATACACATCTCAAACTCAGCATATTTAAAACAGAACTTACTATCTTTCCCCAAAAAACTCTTCTCTCTTCTGAATTTCCCTCATATTAAGGGCACCACCAGCCTCACAATCACTCATAATACTGATATCAAATTCAACCCTTTACTTGAACTCTCTCCAGACATCCAATTTGTTTTCAAATCTTGTCATTTCTACCTTTCATCTATCAATCATTTCCTCCATTCACACATCCAATCAACTTGGTGTGGGTCATTATCACCCTCATGCCTGAATTACTGTTATTACAGTAATAATACTGGGTTGTCTCTCAGGCTTTACATCGCTTTCCTCTCAAACCCATCCTCTACTCAGCTGCCAAAGTGATTTCACTAAATAGTAGATGTTGACCATGCCATTTTCTACTCAATTAACCTCAATGACCTAATACCTCCTGAATCAAACATAAAATGTTGCTTGGCATTTAAAGTCCTTCAAAACCTGGTCCCTTCCTACCTTCCCACAGTCTTCTTAACACTTTACCTACCCCCTCTTTCATTTACTCTATGATAGAGTGACACAATGCATTTCCACAATGCACAATGTTGGACCAACAAGAATTCCTAGAGGAGCTGAAGAAAGATTTTTTTAAAAAGAGCAAAAAAGTAATTTTAAAAATCAAATAAGACCAGTAGAGGAAAAACTGGGAAAAGAAATAAAAGCAATAAAAGAAAATTATGAAGACAGAATTAATAGCTTGGTAAATGAGGCACAAAAAAATACTGAAAAAATAACTCCTTAAAAAATCAGAATTGGCCAAATGATAGAAGAGGTACAAAACCTCACTGAAGAAAATAATTCCTTAAAAATTAGACTTGGTCAAGTAGAAGCTAATGACTCCATAAGAATAAAGTCAAAAAGGGGCAGCGAGGTAGCACAGTGCATAGAGCACTGACCCTGGAGTCAGGAGGACCTGAGTTCAAATCCGACCTCAGACACTTGACACTTACTAGCTGTGTGACTCTGGGCAAGTCACTTAACCCCATTGCCCAGCAAACACACACA
>NW_020948983.1:18323566-18440312 GCF_900497805.2 Vombatus ursinus
ACACACACACACACACACACACACACACACACACACACACACACGAATAAAGTCAAAAGAATGAAAAAAAAAAAAAAAACAGAAGAAAATGTGAAATATCTCATTGAAAAAACAAGTGACCTGAAAAAGAGATCAAGGAGAGATAATTTAAGAATTATTAAACTAACTGAAAGCCATGATTAAAAATTTTTTTTAATTTAAAAAAAAAAAAAAAGGCCGAGACATCATATTTCAGGAAATTATAAAGGAAAACTATCCAGATATCTTAGAACCAGAAGGCAAAATAGAAATTGAAAAAATCCACTCATCACCTGAAAGAGATCCCAAAATAAAAACTACCAGGAATATTATAGCCAAATTCCAGAACTCCTGGGTCATGGAGAAAATACTTCAAGCAGCCAGAAAGAAACAATTCAAATACCATGCAGCCAGTCAGGATCACACAAGACTTAACAGCTACCACTAAAAAGAAGCAGAGGGCTTGGAATATGATATTCAAGAAAGCAACAGAGCTAGGCTTACAACCAAAAAAACCCTACCCACTGAAACTAAATATACTCCTACAGGGGAAAAAACTAGATATTTAATGAAATAAAGGATTTCCAAGCATTCCTGATGAAACCATCAAAGTAGCAGCAACCAAGACAATAAGACTAGATCCATTTCAACTTTCTCTTTCCCTCAGGTTACCACTATGCAGTAGAGATTAGGATAAAGACCAAGATCAAGTAATACTAGCTAACACTTATACATCACTTGAAGGTTTGCAAAGCATTTTATATATCATCTCATTTGATCCTCACAACCCTACGAGTTAGGTGCTATTATCATCCCCTTGCTACAGATGAACAAATTGAGACACAGAGAAGTGTCTTCTCATCTCTTCTCTCTCTCATCTCACATTGCCAACTCCTTTTCTAGCCATCTCTGCTGGAATATCAGCATCCCAAACTCAACATATCCAAAACAAAACTCACTATCTTCCCTCCTAAATCTTCCTCCAAATTTTCCTATTTTGAATTAGGGCATTTCTATTCCTCTAGTCACTCAAGTTTGAAATCTTAGACTCAGCTTTGACTCTTCTCTCTCCACAAGTATCAGACACCTGTGAGCCCTGGAGAATGGAGCCCATTAGAAGGTTGAGGATCCTTTCCTCAACCATCCCAACCCTCTCTGAGCCCACCTGGAGATCATCCATTGGGCCCTGACATTAGAACCATCCCTCCCCTAATGGCCCCTAACTTCGACCCCTAAATACCCAGATCCCAACATGATTTCCCCTTCCTAACAGTGCAACCTAAAGACTCTGGACCTTGCCATCTACCTTGTCTAAAGCTCCATAAGTTTCATCTCTAACTTACTGGGTGCCTTCCAATCAACCATGCAGTTGAACTTTTCTTTATGTATTATCCCTTCAATCAGAATGTGAACTCTAAGTCCAAAGGCTGTCTTAATTTTCTATGTGTTTTTCCAGAGCTTAGCAGAGAGCTTAGCCCATTATAAGAGCTTCATAAATTATTTTTCCATTCCATTCCTAGATCCCATCTCTCAATTCTCATATCCAATCAACTGCACAAAGACTTACTGATTTCACCTCCACAATATATTTCTTCTCAATCCCCAATCCAGTCTACAACTTTCATCCAAAGGTTTCTATCCTACTGCTCATCATTATCCCTCTGTTCTTTTCATTTCTCATGTGGCTGTACTCTTTTGGACTTCTCCTTCATGTCCCCAAGAGCCTCATCTCCTTGGAGTTCACATCAGCCCTAATAACTTACACCTCTCATCAGTACTTTCTACCCCTGGTGCCCTTTACTGGAGGGAAGGGAGAAGAGCTCCTCCCAGAGCCTCTATGTAAGGAGGGCACCCAAGCCAGCCATCTCTTCATTTTCTATCTGGCTACACTTCTCTGGACTTCTCCACCATGTCCATTTACTCCCCTTCCCCTGCCCTGTGCCAGGTACATGGGTACTTTCTCTTTCTCCCCAGCTTCTTTTCATGTATTGTCTTCCCCCATTAGATTGTAAGCTTCTTGAGGACAAGGACTATCTTTCCTTTTTGTATTTGTATCCCCCAGCACTTAACACAGTACTGAGAACAATGCAGATGCTTGATAAATGTATACTGACTGAGAAGCAAATAGGTAAGTAGTTCTAAACTGTGATCTTGGCAGAGAACAAACACTTTGTAGTCATCCAGCACATAGCATCTATTCAAAAAACTCATGAGATCCCTGGTACCACAGCACAGACACAAAAGGTCCACAAAGAAAATGCTTGTAGCCCAACTTCATGCCACTTCAACAAAGCTTCACAGGTGTTAATTCTACAAGACAATGTCACTGCTGCTTTGGCTAAGCTAAGCCTCAGAAAACAGGACACAAGTTTAAGCCAAAGGCTAAGAAAGAAGTTAATGGGTAGGTGGGCACATACTCACTCGTGGACTCTGTTGTCGCCATATAAATCACTCAGTCCAAAGCTAACGTAGTGCCAGTGTTCAGGGACATTTGCACCTGGACTTCCCAAGTTCCTGTACATGCTAACGTAGTCCAAGGGATCCGGTCCACCCAACCTGCAAGACACAGAGGGGAAAAAAGACAATGAAAACTGGATAACTAAACAAAGCAAAAGAAAGGACATAACTTTGCAGCCAGAGGAACCAGACTTCTCATCAAACCCTGACCTTCCCTTCATTTATTTCCTTTGCTTTTACTCATGCAACTAAACAGAGAAAAATACACAATTAAGCCAATGGGCTCTACTACAAAATTTTATCTGATCTCAACTAGGTCCTCACTGCGGTAAAGCAATCCTTTTACTCCACCCTAATTGACTATCCTATTCACCATAGCAGCTATTCCAAACTTTCTTTTCTTTCCTTTCATCTCCCAGACCAACTTCTTCCCCTACTCTATCAGCTAATGATTTCACCTTACACTTTACCAAGAAAACTGAGGCCTTGTGAGGTCCCTCTTTGAGCAGCTAAGTGGAACAATGGATAGAATGAAGTCTGGAAGATTCATCTTCCTAAGTTCAAATCTGGTCTCAGACACTTATTAGCTGTGTGACCCTGGGTAAGTCACTTAATCGGGTTTGCCTTAGTTTTCTCACCTGTAAAATGAGCTGAGGAAGAAAATGGCAAATCATTTTATTATCTTTGCCACAAAAACTCCAAATGGGGTCAGAAAGAGGTGGACACAACTGAAAAACAACTAAACACATGAGTTCCCTCTTCGTACTTTATCTCACAATCTCTTTACATTATCCTCTAACTTCTTCCTTTACTGCAGTTTCTGATAAAGAGATGGCACTTCTCCCCACGAAGGCCATTGCTTCCACGTTCCCTTGTTTTCATCCCTTCTCCAGAAGACTGCCACCATATCACTCCCTCTTTCTAATCTGCTCTATCTAGAATTTCTTCCCTGCTGTTTACAAACACTACCAGTCTCCCTCATTCTTTTTTTTGGGAGGGGCAGGGTGTAAGGCAATTGGGGTTAAATGACTTGCCCGGGGTCACATAGCTAGTAAGTGTCAAGTGTCTGAGGCTAGATTTGAACTCAGGTCCTCCTGACTCCAAGGCTGGAGCTCTATCCACTGCCACAACTAGCTGCCCTCAGTCTCCCCCATTCTTAAAAAAACTATCAAGAGATCCTACCTTCCCACTAAGTTATCATCCTATATTTCTCTGTACCTTTCTCAAATTTCTTGAAAAAGTAGTCTATACTGGTTGCCTGTACTTCCTATTTTCTCACTGTCTTCTAAACCTTCTGCAATCTAGCTTCTACCTATTGTCCTATATATCTCTCCTCTCTTAGCAAAACTACTTAAGAAGACTATCTAAAATTGATGCCTTTCCTCTCATCTTAACTCTTTGAAGTCTAGTTTCTGACTTCACCACTTAACTAAAACTGTTCTCTCCAGAATTACCAATCACCTTAACTACAAAATATGGTCTTTTCTTAATTCTTACCCTTCTTGACCTCTCCACAGCATATGACATTATTGAGCACCCTCTTCTCCTGAATACACCTTCCTCTCTAAGTTTCTGTGACAATGCTCTCTCCTGATGATCATTTCCTTCTTAGAATCCTTTGCTGGCATCATTATCCACATCATACCCTTAACTGTAGGTGTACTCCAAGGCACTGCCCAGGGCCCTCTTTTCTTTTTTACCTACAGTCTCTCACCTGTTAACCTCATCAACTCCCATGTGTTTAATAATTATCTATTATTATCATCAGATAACTCCCAGATTTAACTATCCAGTACTACTCTCTTTCTCTGGCCCCAATCCTGGATTTCCACCTGTCTACTGGACATTCCAAAATATACTGTAGACATCTCACATAGAACATGTTCAAAACAAAACTCATTATCTTTACCCCAAAACCCACCTTTCCCTTTGAACTACCCACATTTCTGTCCAAGGCACCACTGTCCCTTCCAGTCACCTAGCCTAATCATCCTCAATTTCTCATTCACAAAAAATATCCAATAAGTTACTAAAACTTGTCATTTCTATCTCCATGACATCTCTACTATAAAGCACCTTCTATCCACTCACATAGGCATCATTGCTATAGTCTCCTAGTATCCCTGTCTCAAATCCCTCTCCACTCCAATCCACCAATTCAGGCAACACCAAAGTGATGCAATTCTGACCTTCTTACTACCACTCTTCAACCCATACACTCTCAATAAACCCCAGTGGCTTCCTATTATCCTTAAGACTTAAGAAATTAAAAATCCCTCCCAATCTGGTCCCATCTTACCTTTCTAGCCTTATTATTAGGTATTACTCCCCTCTCCCCATTCTAAGATCCAATCATACTGGTCTTTTTGATGCTCCTCACACACGACATTCCATCTCTCATTTCTATGCCTTTCCACTGACTGTCCCTCTTGTCTAGAATGTTCTCCTTCCCAACTTCTACCCTTTGGATTTCCTGGTTTCCTTTAAGACTCAGTTCTTCTTGCAGAGCCACATTCTGCAAGACACCATTCTGGTGTCCATAGCTGCTCCATGGCTGCTACACTGCCTCCTCCCCAAGATTAATTTATTTCTGCTTTGTATAGTTTTGAAGACACCTATATATAGACTTGTTTGCCCGCAATTAGAATATGAACTACTTGAGGGCAGGAACTGTTTTATTTTAGGTTTTGTATTCATAACACCCAGCAAATAGTATTCAATAATGCTTGTTGATTAAGTGACTGATGTCAGCTTCATCTTTCTGGACTGGCCTGACAGATGAGAATAAGAAATAATGAACAGAGGACTACCTAAATCTCTAACTACCAAAATCTTTCCCCTGCTATCAACTTGCAGGGCTCCTTTTAGAAATGCTAACTGAGCTATCTGCTCAGTTGTATGCCTTGCTTCCTGATGTCTCAAATTACAGATGACAAGCAATACTGTCATGAATTACCTATTTTTCATTATGCCTGTAAATATGGCAAGAAGCTTCAATGTAATGCATGCATCCTTTAGATGGAATTCAATCAATCACTGCTGAAAGGCTAACAGGAACTCTGGGAGGCAATATTCCAAACTCTCTTTTTGTTCCTGGGCTAAGGGTCTGAACTACAATTCTCTCCTCTTCAGGAGGGTAATTCTTGAAAGACCATATTGTGCCCTATGTTAATTATGCTTTATTCTAAACAAGCTGAAAGCCTGCAGCCTGCAGAGACATTAGCCTGCACCCTACAGACCAAAGCTGGTCTTTTATCATTGCAGGGAACAAAAGCCAAACTTGAGATAACTCAACTATGCACACAAAACTACAGCAAAGACCACGCAGGGCTCAACATGGCAAGCTCCTGCAGCTGGAAGGACTGTCCACGTGACTGCCTGCTCAAAGGTAGAGTTCGAACATTAAATGAATTTAGGCCTCAGAGGAGCCCATTAAATTCACCACACAATTCCCACAGTCTGGTGCACAGAGAAAAGCATTTATCGAAGAACCACAGTCATCATCTCATTCTAAGGATTTAATTCAATCAAGGACTTTTAAACAGTAATTAGTGCTTTACAAAATCATTGGACTTTTCTTTAGCATCTGTGGGGAAATGTGTCATTTTGACAAGTACAAACTTAACTGAAACTACTTTCTAGAGCCAACATTTACTCTCAAATACTTTTTTCTTATACTTCCTTGAGCACGTGATAATCAGTGCAATGAGTATGTTGAAGGAAAGATATTCTCATTTAAAAAATCTTGTTCATAAAAAAATACATATCGCAAATGATCAGGGCAGACCTAGTAGTGGAGTGCCATTTAAAACAGGTTGATCAGGTTCTGTACATCCCTAAGAGTGTACCATACAGTCTCTGCAGAAACCTTCACTTCTAAGTATGCTAGGAACATGCAAGGAAAGAGTTTCTGTGGCATACAATATAATACAAATCTAATACAAACAGCTTCTGTTCTCATTGGGATGGACAGGAAAAGAGAAAAGAGGCAGCAAACCTTCATTTCTAGCTTCCCTTTTGTCTTTTAAAATTTATTTCATTAATCCCAAAACCAATGGGACTAAGAGAAAGTAGGAATAGAGCTCTTGGAAAAAACCCCAGAGGGTCAAGAAAGAAGCAATAATAGCTGATATTTAAACATCATTTTTATATTAACAAAGTATTTTGTGTATACATGTGCATATATAAATATATGTACACACATATGTATACCCACACATTTTTTAATATATATAACTTCATTTAATCCTCACAACAACACTGTTTGGTAGGTGTTTAAACAACAAAAACAACAACAGTGTGTGCCCAACAGTGTGGACCCTCTCTACCTGCTCCAGCTTCCAGCTGTGAATTAATTTCCAAACCTAAAGCCTCATCAGTTTTCATCCATCCAATTCTCAGAAGTTCAATTGCTTCTCTAATCCTATTTTCTTCACTCCTCACAAGAGATCCCAAAGATGCCAGGTCAAGGGGTAGAGACTGGGGTTTTCCTTAAAATTCAAACTACGTGCCCAAAAGTCAAACCAAAGCTAACCTTGGCCCCAAGCACAGTATGTTCTATTCTGCCAGTCAGAGACCTGATTGAAAGCAGATGAGCATGTGGAAAATAATATTTTGCACTTAAAGATGTTATCCAAAGAACCAAAGTATCTTCCATGTTTGCTGTGGAGAGAGGAGCTTGAAACACTCAACTTCGTGCTGAAAGTCAGTTGCCAGGCATTAAGTTGGTCCCAAGATCCTAATACCCAGACTGCTATTGTGGATTTGTTTCACTACCTCTCTGCTCACCAGACATCCTGGCCTTCAGCCAGGGAAATCACTAGCGGGCATTTCTAGCACAAGGGCCACTCATACACGGTGGAGAAAGTAACCAGAAGGCAACTCCATGCCAGAACCAAACACAGCCAGGATCACATGAGAACTTTTAAGTCAATCACACAGTAAAATAGCAGCTGGGATGGAATCCCAATCCTAGCATCTGTGAGTTGCTAGGCATTTCTCAATTATTCAAAAAAAGACTCAAGTTCTAAAGACAATCTTTTACTAAGCTGGTCCTTCTTATGGGTCTGCATTTAAACAGCAGTTCTATGTCACAAAGTACTGTATGACCATTTTCTTAGTTATTATATTTCAACCCCTCTTTGAAGAAAAGTCACAAGCTGGTTAACAATCCAATCCAAAATCACTTATTAAGTACCTCCTACTACTATGTGCTAGGCAGTGGAGATACAAAGATTAAAAATAATTTCTGTCCTTAAGGAGCTTACATACTCCTGGGAGGAATATGATGTGTAAACAACAAAAAAAAGTATGAGATGATCTGAGGACAAAGAATTCTGGAAGATCAGAAAAAGTTTTCCAAAGAAGATGGCACATGAGCTGAACCTTGAAGGAACCTGGGGATTCTAAGAGGCCAAGGTGAAGATGGAATGAATTCCAGGTATACAAAATAGCCACAGGCTATCACAGGCACAGAGACAAGAAAATGCAAGAGTTTGAGGAATGACAATCAGGGTTAGTTTGTTAGGAATGTAGAATACATGAATGGGAATAATATGAAATAAGCCTGGAAAGGTTGCCTGGAGCCACATCATAAAGGGTTTTAAAAGCCAAACTGAGTAGTTTATTTTATTCTAGAGACAATAGGATGCCATTAAAGTTTCATGAGTATGTAAGGGAGATGGTCAGATGTCTGCTTTAGGATGATTATTGTGGCAGCTGTGTACAAGAGGGGCTGGAAACAGGAAAGACTGGAAGATAGGAAATCCAATTGGAAAGCTGTTGCAATAGCCAAGTTCAAGGTGATAAGGGCCTGAACCATGATGACAGCCATTTGGATGGAAAAAAAAAAGGGTGGATGTGAGAAACATTGTGGAGGTAGATTCAAAAAGACTTGGCAGCTAATTAGATATGAGAGTGAAGAAAAACATGATTGTGATATTAGGGTTTTGAACCAGGGTGACAAAAGGATGGAGGTGCCCTCAACAGAGATTGAGAAAATAATGGCAATGCTCAGGTGGCAGCTCCACAAAGACAAAAAAATGTGTCTTATTTAAGTGTATGTCTCCCTAAAATTGAACAAAGTGTTCTTCACAAAGTATGTAAGCAATCCCAATTCAAAACACATATATACTTTAAGAAAAAAGGCAATATTCTCAAAACCAGTTCTAGTCCTTGCTAGGGGCTTTATTCTGTACATTCTATACACATCTGGATCAACTAAGAAAAATATTTGCCCTTCTCTATGAATCAAACAAGTCCTCTTTCCCCTGTAACACTGTCCTACTCAGAAATGTCACCGGGTGAAGTCTTAAAGTACTAAGTTTCTCATGTCCCATGAAGTACTTCAATCACATCAATCAAACCATACATTAATATATAAAAGCATAGTTTAAATTGTTAATTAAGTTACCAGAAAGCTGATATGGGCATCAGGGCCTTTTTAAAAGAAAGTCAGCATGGAGTACCAGTAAAAAAGCTTGTTAGTCAATAAAGATTTATTAAGTGCCCACTATATGCCAAGCACTGTGCTAAGTGCTGAGGATACTAGGGCAGGTAAAAAACTGTCCCTGCTATTAAGCAACTCACAGTCTAATGGAGGAAAAAACACGCAAACAAATAAGCACAAACAAGCTAAATAGATAGGATAAACTGGAGATAGTCTAAGAGGGAGGGCATTATTAATTAAGGAGGACTAGTAAAGGTTTCTTGCAGAAGGTGGGCCTTAGCTTAATTTGAGGGAACCCAGAATACAAAATGAGGACAGAAAGTATTCCAGGCAAGGGAAAGCAGCCAGTAAACATACCCACTGTCAGGAGATGAAATGTCTTGTTTGAGGAACAGCAAAATGGTCTTTAAGGAGAAGAGTAAGGGGGCAGCTAGGTGGCGCAGTAGACAGAGCACCGGCCCTGGACTCAGGAGAACCTGAGTTCAAATGTGAACTCGGACACATAACACTTAATAGCTGTGTGACCTTAACCCACTGCCTAGCCAAAAAAAAAAAAAGAGAGAGAGAGAGAGGAGTAAGGTGTTAGATCTGGAGTGAGAAGGCCTGGGTTAAAATCCTACCTAATATTTCCTTGCTAGGTGACCTTAGGTAAATCACCTAACTTCTCTCACCCTCAATTTATTCACCTATAAAACCGGAGTTATAATAGTTGCACTAAATACCCTCACAGGGTTGTTGCAAAGAAAATATAAGCCAGAAATAGCTATAGAAATATGAATCATTGTTAACATTATTCAAAAATACTTTTTTACTTCAACTAAAGAACAACCTGTAAACTTTAAAGAGATGAGAATGGTGCCTCATCAACCTGGGCAAAAAACTTCCCTTTCCAAAAGAACAAGCGGCCAGGTCTCATTATCTATTGCTTAGCCAACTTTTGAGCCTGCCCTGCTGCAGACCACTTGTTCCAACACGGAAGTCTACTAGCCACTGACCTGCACAGCAGCATTTAAAGGGAAATGGTAGGGTATTTGGTGAGAAGTGCTCAATCCCAAAAGACAAAATCATAGGCCAAATGATTCAGAAATGGAACTCACTTAACCCAACTTCCCCTTTTTCCAGTCAACTGATTCCAGAGCCACAAGAAGAGCAGCTGTCTCAAGAGGTCAGTTTCCAGGGATCTGCCCCTTCTTCCTGTCCCAAGGCTGCATGGACATGCACTGAGTGTCTTCTTTAAAGGGACAGTTACAAGCTATAAAACAATTCTCATGAAACAAATCTTTGTACCAATATAGTACATTTTCTAGCTGAGACAACAGTCTCCTTGCCAGAATCCATTGGTTGTTACCAGTTTGCTTGACATAAGAATCACAGAATGAGAGTCACAAGAGATTTCAGGGGCCATTTAATCTAACTCCCATCTGACTAAGAATCCCCTCTATAATATTCTCTTGAAGACCTCAAGCAGTATCTCCTCTAACTTCTGCATAAACCTAATTGTTAGAAAGTTTTTTCTTAAATAAAGTATGAATCCACTTCTCTTCCACTCCTCCTCCCCTCAGTGCTCCTAATATTTGTGCCTTTTAGAGCCATGTGACAGCCCTTCAAACATTCTCCCTACTGTTTTCTTAAGGCCAAACACCCTCAGTGCTTTAGGGCAATCAAAAATCATTTTTAAAAATCAAAGAATTTGGAGCTCGAAGAGATTTTGGAGCTCATTTAAAACACTTTGCAAAAGAGCAAACTTTGACCCAGAGAGTTTAAGTGACCTGTCAGTGGAAAGAGAACTAGTTAAGTGTCAGAGACGCTGGGCTAAAAACCCAGGCCTCTCACTATAGGATTCTTTTCACGTCTTCCAACGGAGATAACGCAAGCTGCGCCTAAAAAAAACTCATATACGAATCTTTTCCTAACCTTTAGCCCCTTTAAATTCCTAAGAATTCCTCATTCCCTATGTTTGACCCTGGACTCAATCTGCTTTCCTCCTCTAGGTCTACAGAAATTAAGATTGTGGTCAGTTCATTACCCAAAAGCAATAGAGACCTTCAAAGAAAGGACTTTCAGAAAAAACTTCCAAAACTTAAAAACAAAAGGGGAGGGGAATTTACCGATCAAAAAACTTCAAATGCAAAACCTGTCCACTACCAAGAGGTCTTAGCTCATCCTGCCTGTGTCAGGAAAAAAAACTCCTCTTCTCTTCTCTAATCTCCACTCCATCCAGGGCATAGCCCTTCTCTTTCCTCCCCTCCCCTTCTTTTCCCTCCCCTCCCCCCATCCCTAAGAGGGACTCCTTCCAACAAGCCCCAAACAGGCAAACTTTCCCCCGACCCAAGCAGCCACCCTAGGCCGTCCGAACAACCCGCTCTCAGCCCCAAACCCCCAGCTTGGGTCTCCTAGGCTTTTCCATCCTACAATAATGTCCTGTCCTCCCCCCATCCGCCCCCCAATCCTGGCTCCCTCTCCTAAGCCGTAGCCCCTCTCGCCTCCCGCCAGGGTCTACGAGTCCCTACGCCCCACCCCCGGCACCAAAGACCCCTTTTCTTCCATAGCCCCGCAGCCCCAAGCACCCCCTCTGCCCAAATTTCCATTAACTCTTGGGTCCTCGAGGCCGGTTAACCCCTTTGTCCCCGTTACTCCCCGGAGGCTTCCGAGTTAACCTTTTCCCTCCCAAGCGTCGCCTCGCTGGCCCCTCCCCCCACCCGTCGGCTTAACCCTTCCACACCCGCCCGCGCTGCCCCCGCCCCCCTCGGCTGACCCTCCGCTCCGCTCCGCCCCCCGGGCTCACCAGTACTTCACGATGGCGGTGACCTGCAGCGGATTGGGCTGCTCGGGGTAGAGGCGGCGGCACTCGCCATAGATGGCGTGCAGCCCCGGGGGAAAGAGTGAGGCGAAGGCCGGGGGTGCGGCGGGGCCAGGGGCCGGAGCCGGGGCTGGGGCCGGGGGAGCGACGGGGCCGGGGGCGCCGCTAGGCCGCAGCTCAGCCATCGGGGCGGTGGGGACCGAGGCCGGGGCGGGGGGCGGAGGCTGGCACTGACGGACACACTGACGGGACAGCAGGCAGAGTTCGTGGGTGCGACGCCCTGAGGCGACCGGGGCAGCAGCGAGGTCCGGACTCCGCGCCTGCGCACAGCACCCCCGTCCACCCAGGCCGCCGCCGCTGCCGAGTCTGCCAGTGGGGCGCCGCGGGCCCGCCGGGCGCTCTTTGGGGCGGGGCTCCAGAGCCCGCTCTCCTGATGATTATTGGTTATCATCTATATCAGTCACAGGTGGGAAGGCGTGGCCTTACAATAGGACCCGCCTCCACCGTCCAGAGACCCGGGAGGGTGGGAGGAGAAGCTAATTGGGCTAGCCCTGGCCATTAGGAGGTGCTAACCTGAGTGCACGCAGGGCTCTGGGCATCCCTCATAGACTAGCGAGAGGACTACGATTCTGTACTTTTGACAGCTACCGCTGCTCTCCCCCTTGTGCCAAGGAAGTTCTATCCCGACTGACCGATTCATTCATTCATTCGTCTGCGTGGTATTGACTTTTTTTTTTTTAAACAGTTTAGGCTTCGTTTCCCTATCGGCAACACCAGCATCTTTGAACAAGATCCAGGAAATGTGTGTCTCCCAAAGGCCATCGAGACTCCTGAAACGTTACCTCTGTCGGCTGGGACTTTTATGTGTTCTTTTCCGTTTGTTGTATGTAAGACTGTAAACTCCACAATGCTGGGGTTATTTTTGTAAAAGAACATTACTAAAACAAAAGGCAACGTGGTGGACCAGATTGAGAGCCAGCCTGTCACACTTGCCACTGTGAGAGACCCTGGCAAGCTGCCTAACCCTGGGCAAGTCGCTTAACCTTTGGATATTCCTAGGTAGCTCTGAAAAATTCCTTCAGTTACAGATGAGTTGCCAGTCTGCATCACTGAGAGGAGTTTCTATAACTGGAGTTCCTCTATACAGATAAAGTCACAGAGGTCTGAACCAAAATATAATACCCACTTTTGGAGAAGTAAAGCCACTCTAAATAATTTTCCACAAGTACTGTGTACAGATAGAAATTTAATAAATGGTTTTTTTTTATTATAACATTCCCTTCTGCTATTTCTCTTCTACATTGAAAAGTTACTAGTGAGGAATACCTGCTGTCCCTCATAACCATTACCTTCTATATGTGGGGAGAGACTTAATAATTTCTAAGACTCAGACACATAAAACACTCATTAGCTGTGTCACTCTTGGCATGTCACTTAACCCCAACTGCCTCACCAAAAAAAAAAAAAAGATTAAAAAAAAATTTCTAAGACATCAGCTTACAGATTTTTTTAAAATTACAATAACTTTATAGGCACATTTATTTACTCAAATAATCTTGAATGTAAAATGAGACAGCCACGGGAATCAATAGAAAAAGAGGGGGTTCCGAAGGCAAGTATGATTAACTAACTAAAAGACACCGATACTTAGGAATGGGTATCCTAATAGTAACTCACATTTGTATAGTGCTTTAAGGGGAGTAGCAAGCATTTATTAGGCACCTCCTGGGTGCCAGGCACTGTGTTAAGTGCTTTAAAATATTATCAAATTTGATAAGGCTTACAAAAGACTTCCCCTTATAACAACCTTGTGAGATAGATAGTACAAGTATCATTCTCATTTTATAGACTTAGAAACTCAGGAAGGTTCAGATAGGGTAAATGACTTTTCCATGGCTGCATGGCTAGTAACTTGCAAAGCCAAGAACAGTCTGCATTTCTGCTACTTAATCTGTCCTTGTTTCCATTTCCACATAAGGTTATAATTCTGGCTCTCTATCAAAAGGAATGAGATGATGCATGAAACTCTGGGTGCCTTGAAGGGCAGTTCATAAGAATTTGATTGGACATTTATAAAGCACCTATATTCAAAACAGTGTGCTCAGCACTGGGGATATAAAAACAAAAAAAACCCATAGTCACCTTCCACAACAAGCATACATTTTATTGGAGAGGATACAGTATGTACACAGGTAACTCTAATTTGTGGTAAACTGAGGAGGGGAAACACATCAGCAACTGAGGAAAATCAGAAAAGACTTCAAGAAATAGGCAGAACCTGAACTGGCCTTGAAGGACAAGGACAATAAGGACTGAGAAACAGAGATGAAAAGAAAGTGCATACCAGTCATGGGATACATGGAGGTAGAAGATAAAGTATCATCTTTAAAAATTAGGACTTAGGCCCTTATCGAAGCTGTGGCAGTTCCTCCTATAGCTGTTGCAGTCAAAATGGAGCCCAGAGTAAGTTTCCCAATGGTCGTTGTTGTATTTAACACTGTAGTAGAACAGCAACATTATGGGAAAAGACAGAAGCTGCCTGTTACCTGAACTGATCTGTTGGTTCAGAGGCATATTGTCCATCCTGACAGAGCAGCTTTGGTGCAGATAAGGTTAGGTTTAACAAGGTCTTGGAGGGTGGAAAGCATTTCATGTACATTATCATCTTTGAAGATGATAGCAATGAACTGTGAAGTACCTACTGCAGGCATATTAGCCCCATTTTCCAGATCAGGAAACAGAAGGTGGGGGGAATGACTTGACTTTGAGTCCAGCTGTTTGTTCACAGAGCATAGGGGCTGGTGGTGCTAGTATTGAAAGTCCCTGTATTGAATTTATTTTCACTCAAATTATATTAAAAAAAATAATTAGAACTTAATTTGTGAAGGTGAAGAGTGTGAAATAAGAGCTTAGAACAGGAGGGCCTTAAATGCAAACTTGAGTTTCTATTTTATCTTTGAGGCAATACAGAGCCAGGTAAGGTTTTAGAGCAGAGAAGGGGCACGATCAGACCTGAAACCAGAACCAAAAATTCTCATGGAAGGAACCTCAGATATCATTTAATTCAATCTATTCATTGTACATGTGAATATGAGACTTGGAGAGGTTAAATAACTTGTTCAAGGAAATTTTGGCAGAAATGCTCTTACTAGTTCTGGCTATTCAATAACAGCTGTGTGATCCTGGGGAAATAATTTAACCTTTCTTGATCTTAGTATCATTTGTAAAATGAAGCATTTTAACTAGATAATTGAGTGCCCTTCTGATTCTAAAAGGCCTGTCAAAAATGATCACAAACAACAACTTATACAGATAGACTAAACAAAGTATAACTAGAAGAGGTCTGTTCTGATGCAACACAGTACTATGAATGCTGAGGGACTGATTCTTAAGATATCTAATAAAAAGGAGAGGATGCCAAAGTGGGTGAGGGGAAGAAATGGGCATTTTTACTACTGAAAATAATTATTTAAAAAATCAATAACAGTAAACCCATATACCTACAAAAATTATGAGAATTAAGAACACATATTGTGGGCATCCTTGATGAAAATATGAGAAAGAACAGAAAGGTTTTCATAAATTATGTTCTGTAACAGACCACATCTTTATAGTTACACAACTGACTGAATGAAACAAAGAATACAAGGTCTCACTGGGCTTGTTGTTTGTCGAATATTAAAAAAAAGCATGTGACTTTATACAGCCAAATTCAATCTTGACACATTGTCAACCAAGCACAGCTCCATTTAAAAAAATCAAACAAGAATCCTTGTACGCTCCAGCTTTAGAGATAACCTCCGATGATGACTATCAATGGACACATGGGCTTACCAAAGGGCATTGTCAGGAAGGAAGTCCAAAACAAAGTCTAAACGTAAGAGAAGGAGTCTAAACGGTAAGGTTTTAAAGATGCTTGTGTTGGCAGATGACATTGTGCTGATTTCATGAATGTTAGAACCCTCCCCCTACACACACACACGTTGCAAAACAAAAGATCGAAGCCATGCAAAAATGTGAAAGGAGATGGGCCCTACGAATAGCAGGGATAAAATATAAGTATAAAGCAAGAATGAAAAATAAGTTATTTCACTGTGGAGAAAAGTTCCCGGTATGTAGCGGATTTATGAGAGGCCACAGGCAAGTACTTAGAGCTACAGCCCGGTGAGACTGCATGTCCCAGCACACATTTCGAACCCGCCTCAAAGCCTCAATGGACTACATATCCCATCATGCAACGACGGCAAACAATTTATGTCCCTTTCCACACTTCTCTAAGTAAACTACAAAGCCCAAAGTGCTGTGCGAGGGAAAGGCTGGTACCCATCATGCAAAGCTTAGCTCGATTTTGAAACAAGAGTAAGAGAGGCTTTCCGGGGAGGGGGAGGGGGGTACCGCATAGCATATTGGGGACTGTAGTCTTCCGGAGGGCGAGGAGCGGCCCCTCCCGACCTCCTTGTCCCGGGGACAGCATTGCGCATGTGTAGCGGCGGTAGCAGCAGCGGACCCGGCTGGCAGTTTCTTCCTCCGGAGGAGAAACCCCTCTGCCATGGAGTCCTACGATATTATCGCCAACCAGCCTGTCGTGATCGACAACGTGAGTCTTGGTTCTCTCTTCCTCGAGCAGGGCCGGGCTATCTTAGTCTGAGGGTCCCCCGCCCTGGCCGCTGACTCTTTGTCACTGGCTCGGCCTGTCAGAAGGCTTTGGCCGTCCCCTTCTCCTTGAGGGAGGCAGTCCCTAGCCGGTCCATAAGTCAGCATCCCTAGGGTGTAGGTCAGAGGAGAAAAAGGCCCCACGTCTAGCCCCCGGGTTATCGGGCCCTTGGCCTGAGGGGCCTTAACCGCTCTGTCGGTGCCCAGGGCCCAGCCCCTTCTCTAGTTCTGATAACCCTATTGGCTCGCTTAGCTGTCTATCTCAACTAGTTAGTTCCGCCTCTCGGGCTAGCCGGAAGGGGCAGCACTCTGAGGGGATTGGCTAGCTCCTCAGTCAATCTGATGGAATGCCGTAGGGTTTCCTCTTTCTGTGGGGCGGGGCGGGGCAGAAGGGAGTGTCAAGGATTGGCTCCCGGGACTCCTGTTGTTGAGACTAGTGGGACAGGTTCCGCCCATGGGTGGGGAAGGGCCTGATTTTGTTTAGTCCTGGGCCTAGGTGGGGTGGGTGTGTGGGAAGGCCAAGTCCAGGCCCTGGGTGGGGTAGGATGGGGTTCCCTGGGAGCCTTGGTGGCTGTAAGGGAGTTTCCTTGGGCTTTATTGTTTTTGTGGTCACTATAATGGTGGTGTTAATTAATCAGGGGGTCATAACGCAGGGAGGTTCCCCTCCTCCTGAGAAAAACCCAAATGCACCTCTAGTTTTGGGGGAAGATCGAACTGTAGCCTCCCAAATGTACTTCTGATTGTGGGGGCTAAATTCCCTTTCTGGAAACAACTGCATTTCCATCTCCGTAAAGGTAAAAAGTGATTACAGGTGCTAATGTTCAACATAGGCTTACTTGGAATCTCGTTTACCAGAGGTGCCCCCTTTGAACTTTGCCACATTGATCACGACCTTGGGGAAATATTTGTCTGCCAGATCCAGGGAAGTTTGTATCAGCTGCCTTTGCTGTCTCCGTGGATCTGACTTAAAGGAGGTGATAATGGTGAGACCAACTTAAGTAGGGTAGTGATAAACAACCCAAGAGTCCAGAGGGCCGAAGGAAAAAAGAAAACTGCATTCACACTGTAATAGCCTGAGTAGTGTTCTCCCTTACTTTTCAAATTTAGGTTCTTGTGTCTACTGGCCTCCTGCAGATGTAACTGGTCTATCATCATTTTCTTTTTGCCCCCTTTGTAAAATTAGCATTTAGCAAATTGACAGCAATTTTTAAATTTCCTTCAGCAGTGCTAAGGAGTAGAAATGTCAAGTCCATCAGTTTAACCAGATCCCTGCCTCTTGTATTAATGTATAATCTCAACTCTAACTCTTTCCATCATTCTCCTTGCTCTTTCTCTATTATAAAGGATAATTAGTTCCCCCTGGACGGAGTTCACCCTTCTTCCTTTCCCTAATAACATATTAACTTGTACTTAAGAGTAACAATACTATTATTAATTTTCAAACGAGAAGACTCAGCTTTTGTCTTTTCAGTGGGAAAACATTTTTATCCCTGTGCCAGTACATCTACTGAAAGCAAAATCTGAGAAACTTGTCGTTCATCCTTAGGATGCTGCTGAGAATATGCCACATTAAATTTAGATTTGAGATCTCAATGAATTCTTAGTGTTTGAGATTCTGAGCTAATTTTTTGATGACTCTTTTGCAGCTCTTTTTAGTTCTCAGGATGAAGAGTAGAATGAGCCATATTAGATTACTGAATTAGGTATCTATTCTGATGAGAAGTGTTTACTGATGGAAATAGGTCTCACAGTTTTAGCATTTTATGAAGACTTTGTGTCTTTGTAAAAAATCTTTTTCCTGGAAGCTAAGAATGCAGTACTTGTTAGAAGGCGGGATTAAGGAAGGGAAGAAAAAACAGATTTTTTTCATCAGCTATTCTGGCTGGTACCACTGCTATCTAACATATATTACTCCTGCTTGACACCACAAAAAGCTACCTAGAATTAATGAGAAAAAAAATGAAATTAATTTTGCAAGTATCAATGAGGTAAGTATCATGAGTAATTATAGTCAGAAAGATGTTTTTATTAAATATAACAATACTAAAATGAAGTAGAATGGTATGGTAAAAAGCATACTGGACTTGAGTCAAAAGAGCTGGATTTTAGTCTCAGTTCTGCCACCACCTTTCTGTATGACCCTGGGCAAGTCATTGTGGAACTGTGGAAAGAGCATTGGCTTTGTAGTAAGAAGGATCTGGTTTGAAATCTCACGTCTAAAATTTGCTACCTGTGTGATCTTGGACAAGGCAATGTAACCCTTGGCCCTCAGTTTCCTCATCTGTAAAATGAGAGAGTTGGACTGCAATGTGGCCTTTGAGATCTCTTCCAACTGTAGATCTGTGATCCGTATATGTGTCATTTCTACTTTCTGAGCCTCAGTTTCTAGTGTGCAAAATGTGTGGACTGTACTCTATTATAATCTCTAAGGACTCTTTCAGCTCTAAAATCGTAGGATTCCTAATAGAGGATCCCTCAGTCTACAACTATGCCTGTGGACCATATTTTGAAAGTTGTGTTATCTACTACAGGAATCACTGATACAAATAAATTTGCTTAAAAATTTAAAAGAAAATTGTTTTTCAATTTTCTTTGGGTAAAAAGAGAACTTATTGCCTATCCGTGATCATCATTTCCCGCCCCAAGTCCTTGGTGACTTAAGAACTCAAAGGTTACAGTTTACTTTCTAAAAGATCAAAGTTCTATACACTCTTAAAGTTGTTTTTAGACTGTAGTCTGAGGAGCTGGGTTTGAATCTTAGTCCTGCCTCTCACCTGCTGTGTGACCCTGGGCAGATCTCTTAACTTTTCTGAACTCTTCAGTGTCTTTATCTGTAAAATAAAGGCCTTCAACTAGATGACCTCTCCAGTCTATCTCAGCTCTGATTCTGTGACCCTCTGCTGTAGATAAGATACAGCCAAAAAAACAGCCTCAGCTTTTCAGATTTTCATCATTAAGAAAATAGTTATTTCACTCTTAAACTCTTTCCAGCTCAGTGATTCTAGAAAATCTTAGAAACCCTAAAATGGACTAGAAAATGAAACCAATCCAAATCATGCCCTCACATAGAATTTGACATTCACAGTCTTGGTTTGTACCTGAACAACATCCTGAAGGATTGGGTAAAGAAGAGATTATTTTAAGAAGTATTATGCCAATCAGTTGAGTGTGTACTAAGTGCCTTGGCCAAGTCTCACACTATCCAAGGTGCTGTGGAGGGTCCAGAAAAAACTTGAAATGGATATGAGAAGAAACAGCCAAAGGCAGTTGTAAACACCTTAAAATCATATTGTGCCCAAGGATTAAGTGTAGGACTGTATTCTTTGAATTCTTCTGCTGACATTGATTCCTGACTTTCCCTATCGAGAGACTCCTGCCCCCTTGAATTCCTGTTGCCACTTACAAGGAGGAAGACTGCTCAGGGATGGACAGTTATAGTGTTAAATAGTGCCTGTGGTCAGTTTCTTTCAGTCCCAGTCCTTTGGCAGTCTGGCTGCTGTGTGCTTCTGGTGCCTGCTGAGGAACTTGTGGTTTGTCTTCCCACATTAGAAACTCCATTTCAGCACCAAAATGACTCTCTTCCATGTAGCCATTGCTGGCAGCAGACTCTGGTTCTTCTCAGAGATCAAATATTTAATGAGGAAATCAAATATTTTATGAACACTTGTTTTCAGTGAGCCTGCTGCTATGTGTTTGTTTATTTGACTTTTGCCATGGTGAATAACAAAGAAAGTGGCAGCTCATTTGCCAGGTACAAAGTTCCTAATTATAAATTGCTGTTAAGGAAGTTGGCATAACCCTTTTGTTTGCTGTAGTGGTTTGGCTGGAGCAGAACAGAGATGCTGCTGCTACTTATCCCTTCTGCACTTCACCCAGTTTCTTAGCAGGTCCATTTCACTCCCTAACAGTCCTTGCTTGCTCTGGGGCTGAGTGTGATGCTACCTCATGCATCATTACCAGCATTGCCTGAGCTTCTCTGGAGTCAGATTGGGTCTTGGACCTCTCAGGAATTTCAGCTGCCTGTCCCCAGTCCAATCACCATTTCCATTTGCAATCCCAAAGTGGGTATGGATCTGGTAAGAAAAGTGAACTTGAACACGGTGGAATATGTGTCTCCACAACCCCAGGAGGGCAATTTTTTTAAAAGTCCCTTTTCCCATTAGGTGAAGAATCTTATTTGAAACCAGCAAGCTTTTTTTTCTTTGTTTGGGCTTTCTTTTAAAATAAATTTTATTGTATTTTTTTTTTGCATCACCATATTACAGACAAAAAGAGAGGAAAAATCAGTGAAACTGATAAAATACATTTAAAAAATTTGAAAATATAAGCAATGTATAACACTTGTGGACCATCAAGCTTATTATGTTCTTGCTATGAAGGAAAGAAGGGAAGAAATGAATATAATATCTTAGTCTGGCTTGAAATCTAGTCCCTAAGACCTCTCTTTGCATAATTTTATTCAAATCAATTCAATAAACATTAAGTATTTGCTATGTTTAAATCTCTGTGGCAATTGACTGAAATACAGATAAGGAGACTATACCTCTTAAAAACCAGTGTTGTAAATCTCACATAGTTTTCCTTTCCAAGTTTCCATCCTGTGGAAACCTTCCTGGAGCTCCAACAGCCTATCTACGTTTCCAGGGCCAGAGAAGAGCAGTGGGCAATCCAAGAGATTTGAGTTAGCCAGTTTCCCAGGATTCCTCTTACCAAGAACAGTTCTCATCACTTCATTATGGTATCTTCTCTGTAGGTTCCAGAACTTAAGTCCTTGAACCCACAATAATATAATTCCTCCTTTTCTCCACTTGTGTCCAATTTCTGGCTGAGGCTTTTCCAGGCTTTTATTCCTGTCTATCTTGGAGTTACTAGGGCAGTTTTTCTTCTCAAATTGACTAGTGAGCAATTTCAAATTCTGTCCCATACTTGCTTTAAATTACACCATTTGCATTCGATCTTCTCATTTCCTTTTTCTTGGCAATGGTTCATCATTATCATTTGCTCAGAGAATTGACTTGTTCTACCCTCATCTCCTTTTCCCTGTTCTTTAATCACTTTCTACTTCCTCTACCTAATCTTCTTAGAAGAAAACTAGACTGTTGCCCCAAAGTGGTCAATCTTCCTTCCTCTCTGAGACTACTGTGGTTGTATATAGGTATTGGATACAAAAGGAGTGAGCTGGAGCAGTTTCTGGTATATCATTCTCTATGTATTCTGAAAATAGCAGGATCCTGGGCTAAAACAAAAAGAACAGCAGGAATGGACCTGTCCCAGTTACAGTGGAAGCTTTAAATCCTGCAGGGTGGAGGAGAGTACTGGGCAGGCAGAGGGTGTATACCTAAAAGCAGTGTTCAGCCTCAGATATCTGTTATGCCTAATGTTGGTACCTGTTCCTAAAGTTGATGATTAACCTCATTGGGCCATTGAGTGGTACTAAAGGTGCTGAATTAAGATTCTAGCTGTCAGTTACGGTTACTGTACCCACAACCATAGAGCATCAAAGGCCAAGGCCAGTCCTCATGGTCTGAACTAGCCTCTCCTCCGGGTCTTAAGCAAGAATCTTCCTCCCTTTCCCTGCGGAGACTGACTAGTAGAACCTTGCACTGTGAACTGAATTACATCTCCTTTCAGGGTCAGCCTCCTTAGCATCTGTATAGATCAAATTCAACATCAGCAGGATACTTTGGAGGGCTGGCCTGTTGGTGTTTCATTGGGATTGAAAGAAAGGCTACCTGCATCCAAGCCTGAGCTCTCAAAGCATTTAAAAGCATTATGCGTAGTTATAGTTAGGAGAATGTGTTTTCCCCAAATGCCAAAGGAAGATACTGCATCCCTGGGACTTCATCCCTGAATTTATGGCTTTAGAACTCATAGTTACTTTCCATTGACTCTCCATTGTTTTTCCTAAACTTTTAACTTGCTTCACTTCTCTCCCCAGGGCTCTGGTGTGATTAAAGCTGGTTTTGCAGGAGATCAAATTCCCAAGTACTGTTTTCCAAACTAGTAAGTCACACTATGGCTTAATCAGAGGTTAGGGTGGGTGACTTTGTCATTATGGGGTCAGACTCCTTCCTTTCAAAGAAATCCTACTTTGGGAGCCTAGGTAGAGCTGAGAGGACAACTCAGATACTTGAGACAGTAAGAAGCAAGTGTCAGCTTTAGAGATAGTTGAAATGGCTGGACCACTTATTTGGTTTGACTTGAGAGGCCTCACTATCTCTTCAGCTGGTGCTAAAATTCTAACAGTAGTGAGTCATTCATTTGGTTTAAACATTGCCCTGAAGTCGTCTTTTAAAATGCACATATTCCTCAGAATGACAATTCATTTATTCAGCAATCATTTATTAAGATTTACTGTGATATCCATGAGAGAGAGCCAAGTACACAGACCTGAGTGAGGATGAGTTTCTTGTAGCTTTCCCCTTTGACAGGAGAGTTCACAAGCAGAAGAGCACTGGAGTGGAAGCAAAAGGCCCAGAAGGCAAATGTGAAGAACCTCACGGTTCTGCCTTGCCTCTGCTCATATGTGAGGACCACAGAGGACAATGTGTTGAGGTGTGACATTCTGTTGGAAATTTGATAAGGTCCTTTTCCCCTTGGATACTTACGTGCAAAGTATGTCTTGTGCAGGGAGAGAGGAATTTGTTAAATTTAGTTCAGTTTTTAAAGGGGGAGAAGAGAAAGACACACTGACATTCTTTATGTTTTTCTGTAAAATCACCTTTCTCTGTTTTTTCGCAGTGTAGGCAGACCAAAACATGTCCGTGTCATGGCTGGAGCCCTGGAAGGGGATATTTTCATTGGCCCCAAAGCAGAGGTAATAAACTATGGATGTCATCTTAAGCCAATAGAAGAACTTTCCCTTCCAGATCTTAAAACCCACCCCACTCCACCCCTTCTCCCGAGTGCTGGCCATCTCAGCAAATGAACCCAACCACAAAAAGAAACAATTTCCTTTCAGGGTCTTCCATGTAGTCCTCATCCTACCCGTTGCTTCATCCCACTCCTCACAGCAGCCGCCTCTTGTCTGGGAGCCCTTCCTGATCCCATTGTCACATACAGTAACATGGGCCTGAAATTGAGACTCTGTTCTTTGGGATTCTGTCAGTGACATGTAAAGAAATGAAATGATGCAAAAATCGATTGCTTCTCAGTATTTTGGTTGTAAAATGGTTGTAGTGATTAAGCACTCATCTAATTCATTATTGCTGAAGTCTTCAGTTATTTTCTACCAAGAGGAATGGCGATATTTTTACTTCTGGATTTGGCCTTGACCTTCCAGGTACACATACATGAGAAGAAATTTCTTTATTTTTGTCCAGATAATGAGCAGAATGCCCTATACCTGTTGCTTCAGATCCTAATAGGTTGGCACTTCTTCCAGTTTGGCAGTAGAGGCATCGAAGAAGGGAGGTTTGGGTATTGGGTCGTTCCAAAGCAGGATTTCTTCAACTTTTGGGGGTCATAGAGTGCTTGAGTGATGAGCTGCCTACCCATCTGACCCCTTCTCAGAATAATGTATTAAAAGGCACTAAATAAAATATATAGGATTACAAAGAAAAGCAATTATATTGAAATACAATTATCAAACTACAGGATAAACAAGTTAATGTATCCCACATTAAGAACCTCAAAGATATAGAAAAGGCTCTTAGATTGTAGGTTGAGTTTGGAGGAGCTGAAGTCCCTAACCCTTTGAAAAGGAGGATTATATATAAAATTGTTAACTTGTATTATATTCAGTTATATATATTATTACATGTATGTGCACATTAAATTGAACAAGGAAGTAAAAAAAAAATTTGCCTGTTTGTGACCCCTTCTGAATTTTCCTCAGTGTATTTTTTTATATTTTAGTGGCTTTTCTGTTACTTTCTACTAACTCACACTACCAATATATCTTTCTCTTATAACAAGTAAGAATCATCAAGCAACATGAGCCAACATTGACCATATCTGAAAATATGTTTCATTCCATACCCAAGTTATGTTTTCCAAAGACCACATTTTCCTCCTCAGTCTCTTCCCCTTTCTCCCCAAATGCAAGCACAGCACTAAGATACCAGGACTCTGGACCATAGGGCTGAGGTTTTGCTTTGTGCTTACAGGAGCATCGTGGGCTGCTCTCCATCCGCTACCCCATGGAACATGGCATTGTGAAGGACTGGAATGACATGGAGCGTATCTGGCAGTATGTCTATTCTAAAGACCAGCTTCAGACTTTCTCAGAAGAGGTGAGAGTTGTTCTGTTAACCGGAAGCCCTCCAAGGCATGAAAAGTTCAGAAAGTCTTAACCTTGGGGAGAATCTCCCCAAGGTCCTGCTTGTTGGGTGGGAGATCTGGTGGCTCTATCAGCTGACCACCTTCAGGACCAACCTCCTACCACCTCAGGGCTCCTATCTTCCTCTTTACCTACCTACCCTGTTAGTAACGAGTAAAATCTTGGAGGTCACACTCATGTGTGGTTGGGGCTGTTTTTACCAGCATCCTGTGCTCCTGACTGAAGCTCCCTTGAACCCACGAAAAAACCGGGAACGTGCTGCTGAAGTTTTTTTTGAGACATTCAATGTGCCAGCCCTCTTCATCTCCATGCAAGCTGTGCTTAGCCTGTGAGTAGTTGACTGTCCCCAGGGGTAGATAATCAGGCTGCTGACCTAAGCTAGTCTCCCACTCCTCCCAGCTAAGTCGTGTCAGAACAACCTGATACCCCTTTCTAGCAAAGGGTTGGGGGAGGCAGAAAAAAGGGAAAGATAGAGGTATTGAAGCTAAATGCTAATCATGGAGGAATTGGTCTTTGGGGAAACCAAATGAGATTTCCTTGTTGTCTTTGTCCACTCAGATTTCTGTCAGCTCAGATTGGCGTTGAATTTAGTACCCAATGGACAGAACCATATGGGTGGTAGTAAATCTAGGAAATGGCTTTACCCATGCTATCCACATCTGTGAATGCTTGCTGAGAGTCCTGAAGGGGGAAAAAAAAAAGGTTGGCATATGCCACTGAAACTCCCTTAAAACCCTGTTCTTCTCTCACTGCACACCACCACATCCCTTAATGCCTGGTGTGCCCATTTCTTCATTATGGTTTCTATCTAGAGAACATGGCTACTATCTAGGGAGAATGGGGTTACTGGAACAAATCAGGAAAAGCTGTTTTCTCTACTGAGGGAGTCAGCTTTTCCAAGGACTTTCTGGAAGGGAACCTGGTTTGCAGAAGAAGTAGGTAAGGTTTTGGTTTCCTGGGAGGATGATTAGCTCATTGTGTATGTTTCTCAAATCTTGCCTCATTTTTTCAACCCCATTTAGGGGGTTTAGGGGGTTTAGGAAGTAGGTCCAATTCCAAGGAGGCTATTGTAGAAATAATAATGGGTTATAATTATGTGTACATAACATTTTAAGATTTACAAAGTGCTTTTCTTGCAACTCAGTGAGAAAAGTATTTATTAATTCATTTAATGAGCACTTATTAAGCACCTACTATGTGCCAGGTATTGTGCTAGGCATTGGGAATACAAAGACAAAGCTGTCCCTCCACTCAGAGGGCTTAAATTCTTCAGCAGAGTGGGGGGAAGGCAATATGCAGGTCTCCCCTCTAGTCTCTTGTTTTCTTTATTTTACCTGAATTAACTGAGAGGCAAGGAGTTGAAGTTCCTTCCTTGTCCATGATTTCAAGGCTTTGACTTTGACTTGAATTGAGCAGCTTGCTTACGAGGAGTGGATTTCTTCCTGGAGTAAAGGTCAAGCTATTGATTCCTGATCCCTTCTGCTTCAGATATGCGACAGGAAGAACCACAGGAGTGGTGCTGGACTCTGGAGATGGGGTCACCCACGCGGTCCCCATCTATGAGGGCTTTGCCATGCCCCATTCCATCATGCGCATTGACATTGCTGGCCGTGATGTCTCCCGTTTCCTCCGTCTCTACCTTCGAAAAGAGGGCTATGATTTTCACTCATCATCGGAGTTTGAGATTGTCAAGACCATCAAAGAGGTGAGCTCTGCCCAGGATGGGAACACCACCAAGAACTGTGTGCTTGGAATCAAGAGCTACCGGTCAGGAAAGGGGAGCAGGGCTTATAGAGAGCACTAAGGCAACTTCCCAGAAATGGGGAGGAAAGGGTAATAATCATGATAATAATATCTAATAATAACTAACACTTATAATAGTGATCTTAAGTTTGCAAAGTGTTTTACATGTGTATTTTTTCATTGGAACTTCATGACAACTCTGTAAGGTATATGCTATTATTATCCTCATCTTACAGATGAAGAAACAGGCTAACAGAAGCCCAGGGTTACACAGTTAGTTAATGTTTGAGGAAAGATATGAACTTAGGTCTTCCTGATGAGCAAGTGCAGTACTCTTATCTACTGTACCACCCCCTTGCCTCCAGGGAAATTCAGTGTCTTTGGGGGAACAGGAGTAGGGAGGTGTCAGTACATCTGCTTCCCAGCAACTCCTTCTCTTCCACCAGGCTGCCTCCTGGTAGCCGGAGTACAGAATAGTCGAAAGAGCTCCACCTTTAGAATCAGGACGCCTGGGCTTGAGTCCCAGCTCTGCCACTGATTGTCGTTAATTCTTTGTATTTCCCATTTGCAGTTGAGGCTTTGTTTGCACTAAAGTTCTATCGATTTTTCTATCCATTTTTGATTCCTTAATGTGGCACAGAGGCAGGCCTGGGTTCTAAAAGGCAGTGCCAGCAGAATACAATCTCTGACAGGTCCTATCAAGCTGGAAATGCTTCCAGTACAAGCCAAGTGATGGACTGTATGTCTGCAATTTGAAGACCAGTCTAGCTAAATTCAGAGAGACTCATCAGGGGAATGAATGTTTTGACCAGAGCAACTCATGAGGACCCTCTGCCTAGTACTAGAGGGGTCATGACCCTTTTGTGTAGAGGAGAGAACACCTCTACCAGCACTATTAGAGACCCTTGGAAGTATTGAGGGAAGGGAGAATTGGAAGGCCGTGGAGCTCAGCCACTGTGGCTGTCCGTGCTCTCCTTGGAAAGCTCTTTCTCCTTAGCCAGAATGGAGCAGAGGCTCAGCTTCCTGAAGTGCTGCCCTCTGGTGGCCAGTGTTGAGATATGTGCCTTCACCACCTCTGCCATCCTCCTAAACTTAAAAAACGGAAACCTTACAAAGACCTGACATGGGAGTGAGGGAGCACCCCAAGACCACATTCCTCATATGGAAAGAGAATGCTTATGGTAGCTAAGGCTGTGGAAGAACTGGGAGTTTCCCAGACCCACCTGAGCCACATGTGCCAAGTGGTTAGGGGTTAGACTAGTGATAAAAACTGCTGAAAGGAAGAGGAAGGACATTAGACTCAGAGCCATTTCTTCTCATAGAAAGGCCTGCTCTCAAGACTGACCTTATAGATTGTAGGCTTCTGTTGTGGGGCATTCTAACTCTGATATGATAACTTTTGTTTCTAACCCCCTCTTATGCTTTGCCCTACAGAGAGCCTGCTACCTGTCCATAAACCCACAGAAAGATGAGACTCTGGAGACAGAGAAGGCTCAGTACTACCTACCTGATGGAAGCACCATTGAGGTATCTGGACAGGACACAAACCTGCTAGAGAACATCTGGGGATAGGGCTACCTATGGGGAGGTCCAGGTCTAAAAAAGGAACAGCTTCTTTGCCCAGTCCATGGAAATTCAAAGCTGCTTTAATGCGGAAGCAAACATTATTCTGTAGTTTGGGCTACCAAAAACATTAGGAAGCCAGAAACAGGAGACAGTGGTGCTTGGGAGCCAAATAGAATCACAGACCTGCTATTAGTAGAAACTCAGCCTTGTTCTCTATTACTTCTTGATGCTTAAGCATCTTGAATTTTGTTCCTTATAGGGAAAAGTGGGCTGTCAACAGAAATACTCAGGAGTTGTTCTCAGTGGGCCAGGGGGATGACTGATTGTGATAATTAAGAATTTTTTTTTTTGGTCTGGGTTCAGGCTGAGGCTTTAGGCTTCTCTCAACAGCAGAAAAGGGTTACTTTCCAATAGAGACTCAGAGATCTTGCCCAAGAGATCAGTTTCCTTTTCTTAGCAGGACTTAACCTTACCCGAGGGGCTTGCATTCAAGGCCTATTTAATTTAATATATTTGTACAGGTTATTTCCTAAGCCTGGGCTTTCTAAATTCCCTGAGCACTGAGAAGAGCCCTGTGGTTCTTTTTTTCTTTCTTAAACTTCTGGATATTCAGGAGGCTAAAGCTTCTGCATCAGCCCCTTGCCGCTTCCTCTAAGGCTGGCTTTTTGCTTTGCAGATTGGCCCCTCTCGATTCCGTGCCCCTGAGCTTCTGTTCCGGCCAGATCTGATTGGCGAGGAGAGTGAGGGTATCCATGAAGTGCTCGTGTTTGCCATCCAGAAGTCTGACATGGACCTGAGGCGCACGCTCTTCTCCAACATCGTGCTTTCAGGAGGTTCCACCCTGTTCAAAGGTTTGTCATCACCCTCTTGAGTAACCAGGTGCTCAGCTCTCGTGGTCACAGAGGACCAGAGAAATCACCCAAGACTTTCCTTTCCTGACTTCTGTAGGTTTTGGTGACAGACTGCTGAGTGAAGTGAAGAAACTGGCTCCAAAAGATGTGAAAATCAGGGTAGGAAAAATATGGGCTTGGCACAAGGATGGGAGTAGCTTCTGAGGGTATGAAAAGCCTATGTGGGAATGGTCTGCCCTGGAGCCTCAACCCCTAGACTGCTTCCTCCAATGGCCCAGGCCACAATCCAGAGGAACAGATTCTGGCCAAGCCCCCAAGATCCAGGCCTTAAATGATGTCTGTTCTGTCTTCCCTTTATGCTGCCAGGAGAGAAATTCTAACTCCTCCAAATGCCATGGTCTTAAACCTGTGACTCTGAGGTCCTCTTGGTACTGCTATCAGAAAAGCAGGGTAAAGGTTGCAGGTATCTTTCTGCTTCCTTTGCCCCTAGCCTAAGGGACACCCCAGTATGTGATGAGACTATGTCAGCATAAGTGATATGGAGACTAGAGGGAAAAGGATTGGATAGCCTAGGTCTTTGCTGAGAAGTTAAGCACCTGCCATGGTGTCCACTGACTTTTTCTAGGGTGGGTTACCTAGATCTCTAGACTAGGGCCTTCCCAACAGGTCATTCCAGGCTTTCCAGGCCCTGTAGTAGGTACCAGGTTGAGTATAGTCTGTGCAGTATCCTGGATTGGCTACCCTGCTGGCCAGAGAGGTTACCTGCCCCAGTGAGCCTTCCCTCAGAAACTGATTCTTCTCACTGGCTGCCTTTTGGGGAGGTAAAGGGAGGGATTTGAGCCTCACCACTCTCTTTCCAACCTCTTCTCAGATATCTGCTCCTCAGGAGAGACTATATTCAACATGGATTGGGTGAGTAGTTATGGGAATAGGTGGAAGGCTAAGGCTTAATTGAGCTCAGGAACAATTTAACCTGGTTCTAGCTTAGATATAGCTTGGGCTCCATAGGCCACTCATGCTGCTTTTTTGGGTTTCTTCTGTCTCAGGGGTTCCATTCTGGCCTCTCTGGACACCTTTAAGAAGATGTGGGTATCTAAAAAGGAATATGAAGAAGATGGCGCCCGATCCATCCATAGGAAAACCTTTTAATGTTCGGACGTCTCTTTCACCTATCTTCGAAGTTAACTCCACTTTAAAACTCGCTTTCTTGAGTTGGAGTGTGTGAGGAGCTGCCTGTATGTGGGTATGTGTGGATGTGGGTGTGGGTATGTATGCGTGTGTATGTGCGTGTGCCAGTGTGGCCCGGGAAGCCCGGTGCCTTCCCCCACGATGGAGCCTAGGACCCAGGGGTTGACCACTAACTTGCGTCTGAGAGGGGAGAACACCTGGCTGGAGTGCCCCATTTCTTTGTCCATTGGTCCTTTTCCTTTCTTTTTGGGACTACGTTTACTGCTGTAGGGAGAGGAGGAGGGCAAACTGAACCACCCGAGAGGAAGGCCCTGCCACCATCTCCCCGACCACCTCCCAGGTGGCTGGAGCTCAGGCCTACCACCTTCCCTTTGCTCCTCACTATTACTTGCTGGCCACTTGATCATAGGGACCTGTGCAGGAACTGTTTGGTTTTCTTGCTGTTTTTGTTTGTGGAATAAGGAGAAGCACACTTGGAGCTGTTTCAGAAATCCCTGGGTTAGGGGAATAGGTGAGAGGATAGGAATCTTTGGGTTTACCTAAGGTCAGGACCACAGGAGGGAATTGGTGGAGGATAGGGGCTTCACCAGCTGGGATAAGGTGCAGATGCCCAGGCCACCTAAGCACATCCCTCACAACATCCTTTCTGCTGTTCTTCCTCTGCATGGAAAACCTTGGAGAAAACTAAGAGGGGAGAGTTTAAGGAGCCAGGGTGGGGGCTAACCTGCCTTTTGGATCAAGTTGCACTTGTGGCAGGTGGGCCAGATGAGGAGGGAAGCTGGGGAAGCTGCAGCTGCAGGGACATTAAATGTGCTTTCCTCCATCTTTGCTTCAATGCAGTTTAAGTGAAATCCTGTTTGCCATATGGTTTTATTTATTATTAAAGGGTTTGGTAACCTCCTAGTCACTAAGAGGGCCAAGGAGGAAGAGGCAGCAAGAGTAGATCCCTAGTTGCTTAATGCCTGCCTTTCTTAGTCTCCCTCTATACACTAATGTTTACAGCACCTAAGCTTAGTGTAGTAGCCCAGCCCCTGGAGAGATAGGGCACCCACCAGGTCCCACTAAGTACTGTTAACAGTATCCTACTGAGGTAGCAGACATGGGCACTGGGACCAGTTGCAACTAAAGGTTTTGAGCAAAGGCATCTCTGCCAACACTAATCCCTTCCTCCTGCTCACAGCTCTATCACCAGGCAGATTTCAAAGTGGGCTTTTCTGGTGCATCAGGTGCCAGTGCCTTCACTGGGGTTATGTAGCTTGTCTCAAGTTAAGGAAGTGAAGGTGCCTTATCCCTGCAGCCCTCCTGGGGGTGGTTCTTGGGCAGAGGTGCAAAGGAGACTGGTCTCTGGCTTTCTTGGGTGCACAGAGATGACTGGGTTGGCAGACCGCCTTTGGGAACCCAATGGCCTGGCCAGCCTTAGGTTTTGAATTTGAATTGTGCCCTCCGCTTCATTGTGGGTCCCAGGCCTAGCAAAGAAAGAAGGAAAGCCAGAGCTGTAAGTTGAGGTGAAGGGAGTCTGATGGGGGGTGCATTCGGGGCCCCTAACCTGCTGCTGACCATCCAGAACTGAAAGAAATCACTGGAAGAGGTATCTGAATACTAGGAAGTTGAGTTGGCATTGCCTAACTCAAACCTAGGCCTTCAAGCAGGGGTTCCAGGCAGCAGATGCTTTCTTCTAATGCCTAAAGAAGGAAAGACAGCGCCCCATCCCTTGTCCAGTGAGATGGTTTTACATCCTGCTCTGGATCAGTTTCAGTTGAAGCATCTGGCTTGAGCCACCCCTCCCTGAACAGTGGCCTATTATCTAGGAGCCCCTTGGTGCCTGTTTGCCTTCATTGATACTTATGGCATTATGAATAATCTTGTGGCCCTCCTTTGATGTGTAGCAGGCCCCTGCCTATCCCATTTCTAAATTCCGAAGATGCCAGTCAGTGTCCTCTCCCCCGATTCCACCGTGACCAAAGGCCCCAACCAATGGGGGGCCAGGTGTGTGTGAAAGCAATGTGGCAACCAGACTGCAGTGTGCTTCCTTCCACCTTCCTTCTCAGCCCCAGCCTTTGCCCTGCACAGCCTGTCTCCTAACCACGTTGCCTGGTGGTGCCCAGTGTACTTAAATAAAGTTGTTCCACAGATACTTAGTGCCTGATTCTCTCTACAGTCAACAAGTCACATCAGATGAGACAACCACTGCTCCCCTGACTAGAGATCAGAAAACCAGCTCCTGCCTGCTTCCATTCACGAGTGGTGCTGCATGAGACAAGTAACATCAGAGATTAGGGCTGGAATCTGTTTTAGGGCTCATCTACTTGACCCCCTCATTCATTTGACAGCTACTAACCAAGAAAAGAGGCCCAGACAGGAGAAAATACTAAGTACCAAGATTTCCAATGTCAGATCCAGGGCTCTTTCCACTGCCCTCCATTTGGTTCTGCTGTAGCTGGCATTTAGCGTTCCACACTTCCCTCCATTCCCTCAGCTTTGAGCCCCATGGACCAACTGCCCCCATGCAGAAGCCAATCACAATATACCCCTGCCCCTGACAGAAGAGGCCTAAGGAGCAAAAATGATTTACTGGCTTTAATGAGTCCCTGCAAAATGAACCCATTCCTGGGATGAGTGGAGCACAAAGTAGAGAGGATTTGAAATGACAAAGAGTTTGGGGAAGGAAGGCACCCACAAAGTGCCACCACCTTGATCTTCAGTCACAGGCCAACTCTGGCAGCCATGTAGGCCCACTGACATCATCAACCTGGCCATCCTTACAGAGAATAGCTCCTCCTCCTGCAGCCTCTACCCAGGCAGTCAAGGCCAAGCCAAGCTTTTGAAGGGGCCTGCCCCCAGCCCTGCCAGCTGCCCATTCTGCGCAAGCAGAAAGTAAGTGCTCCATTTAATATCTGTGTGTTGGGCACACGACAAAGGGTGCAGACTTGGGGGAGGACAATGTACCTCTCCCCCACTCAGTCCTACCCAATTCCTGATTCTTTTCAGCCACTTTAAGCAGCTGATGACCAGATCCTAAAGATCCACTTCATGGCCTTCACCCTGAGTTAACTGCCAGGAGGTGGGAGGAAGGATGGAGAATTGTGACCTCAGCATCTGGGTCCAAGGTAAAAACTAGGGTTTTCGTTCCCCGGTCATGTTCCTGCTGTACCTGAGAAACGAAGGCAGAGGGGGAGCCTGGGTAAGGAAGTTCCCAGCTCCTGGCTCAGGCAAAAGAGTAGCTGGGCAACCAGCACCATAGTCTGCCTTCCCCTGAGGCCCCTCAGACAGTCTTAATATCCAGAGCCCAGGGTTTGGACAGACTTTGGCGTTGGGCCTTAACCATATGGAGGCGCCTCCCATGCAAGGTGAACTGTGACCAAGTGATCAGCTGCAGCAGCGCACACATGATGGGAACCAGCACCAGCAAGTAGAAGCATCCCTGACGCAATGTTGGTGCCCGAGGTGGGGCAGGGGGATCCAGCCAAGGCCTTGCACTGCCCACTGGGGCCAGCAAGGGCTGCTGGAAAAGGTCATGACCTGGAACGAGAAAGGAAATACCAAGTCAAACTTTATCCTCCCCTGAACAGTCTTTGCTTGGCATCTAAGGAGGGACAGGGCAGGGCTAGCTGCAGATGCCATAAAGCCAACAATATTCCCTATTCATCCCCATCTAGAGTCTAATGACCTAGGGATAGCTGGTTGGGACTAGAGGCCACTGGAAACCTGATGGAGCTGCACCCACCCCTGTTCTCCAATGGTAGGGCACTCACCAGTATAGAAGCAAAGCAGCCAGGTGCCTAGCAGTGGGGCAAAGGTCTGGCCAGGCTTGGTCACCAAGGCCACCATCCCAAAGAGAAGTGCTGAAGCAGCCTGCTTCCGGCGGTTCAGCACCAAGTCCTCATCCACCAGGTCTGTGACCACCAGGGTCAGCAGCTTACAGGTACCCTCCGTGAACACACGGTTGCTGCAGATGGGTAGAAACCATGGCATCATTAGAAGAAAAGGAATAAACAAGTGGTCATGGGCTAGGAGTGGGGCAGGGCAGGGAGGTGAATGAAGCCAATGTGGAGAGTTTATCAGGGCTAAGATTAGCACAGGAATAAAAGGTCAGGGGGGACCATTCAGAGGTACGGTCAAGGATGGGTCAGGAAGGCTAGGACTAGAGGGGTCCCTGTGTACCTGGCAATGAAGATGCAAAGAAGGTGGAGGTGATCTGGTCCCGCCAGCAACATAAGTAGACTGAGGCCCAGCTTAAGAAGGAAGAGCCCTCGAACCACTGAGTAAACACCCCACCTTTGGCACAGTGCCAGCAAGTAGAGGTTGTTGAGGTGAGGAGCGATGTAGGACACCCCTAGTGAAAAGCCTCCATGAGTTAAGATGAGCCAGCCTCTGCCCCCTTTGCTCAGGAAGGCCCTAAAGAGGCTTCTGGAGAAATCCTCCCAGCTTAGGCTGGCCTGGGGCAGATGCCCTGGTACTTCCCACACTCCTCCCTCAGCCTAGGGCAATAATGCCTCCTTGGACACTGATGACCAGCCTTGACTACAATGGACCCCAGGAGCAGCCCTCAGTGGCAAGACCAAAGAAGCCTGGAACTCCACCCTCCACACCCAGCCTTGCAGTTCCCACTTGCCTCAAATCACGAAGAGGAAAGGCAGGGCCTCAGGATAACTCCTCCCAGGCCTCTACTCAATCTTACCTGAACAAACCCTGAGAGCCAAGTCCCTAACATCTCAGCTCACTAACCCCTTTGCTGCCTTTCATCCAGATCTCGTCCCCACTGAGAAGTGAAGTCAAGAGTTAGGGAGGATCAGATCCAGGGGCAGGCTCTGCTACTAAGGTCCTCCAAGAGATGAGACTCTGACCATTCTCACTCGAGGAGGCCCTTGCTGCCCTGGGTTTGCAGGGGCTGAATCCTAGGAATAAGACATCTTGTCTGGGAGAGTTAACTTGTGTTAACAGCCTGGAAGCACCCCGCATCCCCACCATATATATCCAGATCCCCCCCTACTCACCCAGCAGGAAGGAGCCCATGGAGAGAGAGATCTGGTCTGACAGCAGGTGCTCCAGGAAGAGAGGGAAGAAGTTACTGTTGAAATGGCAGTGGAAGACCTGGAATCCAACAGCCACCGTGAGGAGCAGAGCAGGTGGGAGAGATCTGGGAGAGGGGCAGGCGGGCCCACCAGAGGGAGCCCCTTACAGGCAGTCATCATGGGGAGCGGACACAGCTTTGAGAGGACAGACCACCCTGCTGTCAAATGGGCCAATTAAAGAGCAAAAAAGCCTTGGTCAACTACCTTACTATCACCCCTGAGGAGAAGGTTTAGATTTGCATTAAACTTTCCCAAAATAGATGGGAAATGCTGGAAACTGAACAGGAGCTGCCCTACCTTCTTCTACTGACTAATTGTGCTGAGCAGCCACAGGAATGAAAAAAAAAGTCACATGGTTTTTATTGAAGCTGGCCAGTTTTTATTAAAGGACTCGAATCTCAATGGAACAACATAAAATACCAGTGTTTTCAGATGTGACCTCTCAGTTTGCACTGTCATGAGCTAAGAAACTGGTGGGCCTGGGGATGCATGAGATAAACTAAAGCCCAGCACCTGGAGGGACAGTCGTGAGCAGAAGCCGTGGTGTAGTCCTGGGCGAGCTGGGTTTCACTTTGTCTCCAGGCCCCCATGGGGCCTGACCTAGAACCCAGTTTTCTTAACTGGAGTCTTTGGCACAGATTCCTGAGCTGTCAAGGTTTTGTCAGACCACAAAGCAGTGTGGCCATTCCAACCTAGTTTAATCTCCTCTTTTAACAGAAGGGGAAACTGAAGCCTCACGGCACAGTAACCTGCCCAAAGATTACAGTGTAAGTTAGTAGGGCTGTGGGCTCTCACACCAATGCTCTTTACTGGCTACATCATGGGATAAACCATGTAATAAGACTCAGAGCTGGAAGAGATTTGAAAGATCATGGAGACCAAATCCCTCAGACTTCACATGAAGCCCAAAGATGATAAACGGCAGTACAGGGAATGTGGCTAAGTCGAGGTACCAGGATTTGAATCCAGGTCTTCTACCCACAAATCCAATCCTCCTCCTACCATCCCAGGCTTCCTCTTATACCCACATCAGTCTTACTCTTTGGGGTTCTCCCCACCAGGGAAGCCACATGTCCACCCCCTTCTCAGGCTCTACAGCCCAACTGTCACCCCAGGACACAGTACTCACACCAGGACAGGAACACAGTGATAAGGACAAGAAGGCTGTCCATACCTGCACCAAGTTCATGCCTACGAACCAGAGGAAGTTTCGGTGGCGGGCCAGCTGCTGGAGGTACTCGCCCAGGGTGACTCTTTTTTCCCCCTCATCTGCTGATGGTTTCTCCACATCTGGGCTAGAGAGACAGAGCAGGGAGCTGCAGCTCTCCTCCCATGCCTTCTGACCCCACAGCACTCCAGCTCTCTCTCCCTTTCTCCCTCCCACTCTCCCCCTAACCTGCCTGCCTTCCTCCCTCCCTCCTTTCCTTTCCCTGTCCTGCCCTGCCCTGCCCTGCCCTCTCCTCTCCTCTCTCTTCCCTTCTGAATAACCTGTCACCAGGCCAGTCATGGATAGAGAATTAGAAGTCAGGCCACTGTGATGAGTGGTCAAAGGATATGGATGAACAGTTCTTGAAAGAATGGCAGGTTCTTAACCATATGAAAGAGTGCTCCAAATCACTAAATAAGAGAAATGCAAATCAAAACAACTGAGATTTCACCTCATACCCAGCAGACTGGCAAAGATGACAAAAGATGGAAATAATCCGTGTTCAAGGGGCATACTAATTCACTGTTGGAACTGCTGTGGGTTGGAAAGCATTTGGGAATTATGCTAAAAAAAGTGACTAAAGTCTCATACCCTTTGACTCAAAGATTCCAATGCTAGGGATATATCCCCACCCACCCACACCCCCCCAAAAGAGAAATCAAAGACAGAAAGAATGGCCCCATATATAGAAAAATATATGCACAATTTTTGCAACAGCAGGACTTTTTGTGACAGCCAAGAATTGGATATGCAGTGGATAGACAATTGGGGCAGCGAGGTGATGTTGTGCATAGAGTTTCTGAGTTCAAATGTGACCTCAGACACATAGTAGCTGTGTGACCCTGGGCAAGTCATTTAACTCTGTTTGCCTCAGTTTCCTCATCTGTAAAACAAGCTAGAGAAGGAAATGGCAAACCACTCCAGTATCTTTGCCAAGCAAACCCTAAATGGGGTCACGAAGAGTCAGACACGACTGAAACAACCAAACAACAAAAGCTGTCAAGTAAGGGATGGCTAAACAAATGTCGCTACATTAATAGAAGGGAATGTTACTATGCCATCAAAATGACACACATGAATTAAGTAGCAGAGGAAGACTTTTATCAACTGGTGCATGAAGAAGAAACAGTAAACCATACTCTATGACAATCTGGACACAATAAAACTGAATGCTGTGCGTCATGACCACGTTTGGCCCAGAGAAGATCTGAACAGATGCATCTCGTTCCCTTCATTACTGAGGTGGGGAGCTCCGAGTCTATCAGACAGTTGAGGTGCTGGCTGATTTTATCAAATGACTTTCCTCCCACCTTTTTCTTTCTAATTCTGTATTACAGGAGATGGCTCAATGAATATGAGGGGTGGGGAGGGATAGGTTTGGAAATGTGTCTTTAACAATAAAACATACTGAGAAAAATAAAAATAAATAATGAAATAATGCAATTGGAGAAAAGAAAGAATTCAGGCCACCGACCCAGGAACCTCAGAGACCGGCTACTGCCCATTTCGGAAATGCTCTTACCCCTCAGCCCCACCCTTGACTTGAAGCTCTGCTTAGATGCCTCTTCCCTGAAGCCTTCTGTCACTTACTGCCCTGGCTGTAACACCGTCTTCTATCTCAGTTTACCTTATATGACTCTTACCTGTGTCCACAAGGTCCCTCCCCAATTGCACCTAAACTCCTCAAGGTCACATTTGTTTCTGTATTCCCAGAACAGAGTAGGCATGTACCGAATCAAATGGGGACCAGGGATACAATGACCCACTTACCCTTCTGAGGCTGAATGCAGGGCCCCTAGCATCCTCCCTTCTGTCTCAAACTGCTGCCTCAGTAGCCACGTGGCTCCAGTAAAGCCAAGCCCGGAGCAGACAGCCAGAACCACACAGAAGACACGGAAGGAAGAAAAATCTTCCTTGTTCCATACAGTGTAGGAGGCGAAGACGGAGAAGGAGCCAGCTGCACTGAAGAGAGAGCAGTAGAAATTGAGGTGTGTTCGGCCACGGGCAGACAAGGCCAGGTCAGCCAGCAAGGCGTGGTGATTGAGGTCTACCAGGGTCAGGAAGCCATCGTACAGACACAAGCAGAGCAAGAACTGCATCCCCGTGGGTGCCCATCGCACCCAGAATGCCAGGAAAGCGAGAGCCAGCAGCGGGCCATGCCGGCTGAGAGCCCGGAGCCTCGTCAGAACCACATCCTGCGATGGGATTGAAGCCCCTGCCCTGTGGAAGGACAGAAAGAAGGCATCAGGATACCTCCCTCCCTACTCAAGCACGCCCACGTCTCCTCCACTCTACCCTCATGTAAATCGGGAAACAATTTACAGAACCTTCATTTACAGAAGGAATACACATTCAGATCGGCTCAGGGACTCGGGCAAGACCCCAGCCCGATGAGCCATCCCCTATGCCGGGAATCAGGGGGTCACAAGCTAGGACCAGGGGCCCATATCCGGCGTTCTCAGATCCTTCCAGGCTTTCCCGCCTGGAGAATCAAGAGTCCCATCCCTTACTCTATACCCCTGCTCCTGAAGAAAGTGATGAGGGAAGGATACAAGGAGGAAGCATCTAGTTTGGGGACCAGAGGAAGTGACCAGTTAGAAAGGGCCCACTTTTGCCTTCTTCCTTCCTCCCCCAGATTCATACTGGTAACAGGAGGAAGAGACAGGACTCAGAAGATTAAGGGGCCCACCTCTGGCTCCAAGTACACGGAGGGGACCCTGGGCCCTGGGCAAGACAGTGATCCCGCAAGGTAATGAAAACAAAGGTAACACAAAATAGTGGAGAAAGCCCTGGATGGGGAGCCATAGAAATTAGGTTCTGCCACTAACTGATTGTGTGACCTTGGGTAAGTCCCTTTATTTCCTGTCTCCAGGCCTCAGTTTCCCCATCTGCAAAATGAAAAATTTGGACTATTTCATCAATAAGGCCACTTCAAGCTCTGAAAGCCATTCGTCCCTTAGCGATATACCTAGGCGTGGAGCTAAGGAAGCCACGGTCACTGAGCCAGCCGAAGAGTGGATCATTGAGGCTATTCCAGAGAAGAAACACCGTCTGCAAAGAGGGGTGAGAAAGAACCATCATACTGATGGCAAAGTCCTAACACAGATGGCTCAGGGTCAATGGGAAGATTCAGGGCTGGGAAGAAGCCCCGTCACCCAGCATGGGCTGGCTAGCCACTGCAGGCTTGGGGAAGAAAGAGGCCAGCCAAGGAGATAAGCACCCCAGGGCACTCCAGGGTCGGTCTGGAGGCAAGTTTCCCTCACTCCTCAAAGTTAAGGTCTCTTCCCAGCTATAAGTTCCTAGGATTCTACAAGGGGTTGTCTGGTATAATCCTCCTGATTGGGGAACAGCTCTCGAGCCTGAGAGATTACTGATGGGAAGCCACATGACCCAGTGGAAGGGGCACCAGCTCTGAAGTCAGAGGACCTGAATTCCAGTCCCTCACCATAGACCCAGCTTGCCACGGAACCTGGGGAACACCTACCTCTCCCACCCAGAAGGCCAGCTTGTCAATCTTGTACACAGAGACAAACGTGTCCACGTAGTACAGCAGGAACACATTGTGTAGAATGGAGACAAAGAGTGACAAGGAGCCATAGACCACAGCGGTGGGTAGGCTGGAGAGCCGGGCCAGGGGCTGAGCTGCCATGGCCCACGGCCTCAGGCCTCAGTGGATCAGGGATGCCTGTGCACCTGCCTCCTTACTCCCTTTCCCAGGCCAGACCATTCTTGCCCCCTGAGGAAGAACAGAATTACTCAGGGCAAACCACTGTAAGCCAGCTTCGCACCGGAGACCAGTGTCCAACCAGTGCCAGTATGGCCTTAGACATTACCCATTCCTATTGGATTATAAATTTCTTGACAATAAGCAGGGACTCTCTTTTTTTAATTCAGCAAGCATTAGTCTTCCAGTCTCCCAGCTTCAGAACCTTGTAATTATCCTCGACCCTTCACTTCCTCCCACCCCACAAATCCCATCACACACCAAATCTTATCATTTTTACCTCCACATCTCTACCATCTAATCTTTTTACTCTACTTACATGGCTGCCATCTTAGTTCAGACCCTCATCACCTTTTGCCAAGACTAATAGCCTAGTAGCCTAATTCGTCTGTCTCACAGCCTCATCTTTCCTCATTCCGATTCACCTTCCAAAAAAGCTGCCAAAGTGATTCCCTTACACATAAATCTGACCACTGTCACTCTGCTATTCAAATTCTAGTAGTCCTCTCCAAAAAAAAATTCTAGGGCCTTCCCATTACCTCTAGATAAAATATAAACTCTATTTGACTCCTAGGGTAGATAGGTAGCAAAGTGGAGTACCAGGCCTGGAGTCAAGAAGATTCATCTTCTTGAGTTCAAATCCAGTCTCAGACACTTACTAGCAGTATGACCCGGGGCAAGACAAGAAAACCCCAAATGGGGTCATGAAGAGTCGGATATAACTGAACAACAAATTTGACTGCTAAGAACCTTCACAACGTGGCCCTCCCTTTCTGGATTCATTATATATTACTTCCCTTCCCAAACTTTATGGTCTAGAGTAGACAAAGTGGACTTCACTGTTCCTCTCAGGTAGCACTCCAACTCCCACACATTTCCTGCCTCAACTCCAGCTCACTTTCTCCAAGACACAGCTCAAGTGATGGGGTTGGAATCTGAACCCCAGAAAGGAAAAACTCTGGCCCCAGAACATTTCCCACCCTTGGTCCCACCTAGGCTCCATTTCCCACCCTTGGAAATTCTATTACCTCATGGACTACTTGGCCACTCTTCCACGATCTTTCTGTATATAAGGTCCATCTTGTCTCCATTAAGATGCTCAGATTTTTACAATCTAGCCAACAGCCCATAGATGCTCAGATTCCTTAAGAGTCTAGCTAATATGGCGAATCTTCAATAAACTTTGTTTTTGGCTACGGGAAGGCTTGAGTCAAATTCTTTTGGGCAGGACCCGGGTATCGTGATTTTGGGGTGCTAGGACCCCTAACCTCTAGACCCCATCACAAGCATCACCCCAGAAAGACTTGCCTAATTACCTTGTAGTCATTCTGTTTACGTTTCTCTGTGCTGGTGTTGCCCTGACCTCGTTTGATTGAGAACCCTTCCCCCATAGCCATAGGTGTGAGTTATCTGATCTTATTCTCTTCTAATTTTTTGACCAGCCAAGTGTCAGAAGATAACAGAACCTGAGCTGAAAGCGACCTTACCAGTCACCTACTCCGACCCCTCATTTTTCTGAGAGATTACGAAGTTCCCACTGGGAGTTAGGGACAAAGTCAGGATTCAAATTCAGTTCTTCAGGCTCCAAATCCAGAGTTCTTTCCAATACACCACAGCCTCCTTTGAGATTTAAACTAAATTTAGGAAAGAATGGAGAACAGTAGCTGCAAGTAAAAAAGACACAAGGCTTTGGGTTGTTTTGTTTAAACTAAAGTAGCCCCACTCTAATCTCTCACCTTTCAGGTAACCCAAGAGGGAAAAGGGAAAAAGTGGGCAGAATTATTCACTTAAACATTCCTATCAACTCTGGTAACAAAGGATCTCCTTAAAGGCCTGGCAGACACCCAGGCTCCACCTCAGAATAAGAATGATTACAAGGAAGCAGGAAATACTTCAAGAGACAGCTGGGGAGAGGAAGATGTCTTAGGGTTTGCTTTGTTTAAAGAACAGCTTAGTGCAGTGGAAAAACCCCGTTCTCTCCCCTCTTTCCTGAGCACTTCTCCAAGATCCAATATTCCATCTCTGGTCTTTCCATAGGCTGTCTTCCCATACCTGTGTCTCTGCCTCCTAAAATCCCAGCTTCCTTCCAGGCCTCAGCTCAAGTGACACTTTCTATAGGAAGCCTACTCTAAGGGCCCCATATCTAATACCTCATTATCCCTCCCCCCCATTACTTTGTATGTGCTTTGTGAATATTTTGTGTTTATTTATGAGGCAACTAGGTGGTACAGTAGATGGAGCCTGGAGTCAGCAAGACCTGAGTTCAAATTCAACCTCAGGCACTTACTAGCTGTGTGACCCTGGACTGAAGTTGCTTAACCTCTGTTTGCCTCAGTTTCCCCAACTGGGGACAATAACAGCACCTACCTCAGAGGGTTGTTGTGGTATATAGTAGGCCTATATAACTGCTTTATTCCCTTCCTTCTCTTATGTATGAATTGTTTCTCCCCAATAGAATATAAGATCTTTGAGGGCAGGGCCAGTTTTGCAGTGTCCGAAGGCCCCTTGAGTGCTTGGGGCATAATAGATATTTAATAAACACTTGACGAACTGAATTGAGATTCTCAAAGAAGTGAAGACCTCAACAAACTGGCTAAGACCTCACACCAGCCTGGGATTTGGTGCTTGGCTTCAGGTTTCCCCAGCCAGCTCCAAGACCCTCAGCCTGTCTCCATTATGTGCGCCTTCTCCTACCCAGCTGAGCAAAGCAAAGCACCCACCATCCGTGAGGATGGATGAGAGGAGGCGTTTTCCTGGTCATATCTCTAGGAGTAGAAAACTTGCACCAAGGGTCCACATACAGGGAAGAGAGGGAGAGAGACAGAGAGTGACAGAAAAAAAGAGAAAGAGAGAGAGCACGAGCGCGAGCGCTCAGGGAGAAGAAGGGAATATTCCTCCTAATTCCCTCCTTGCCCCTCTAAGGCAGCAACTGAAGTGGCATCAGGTGGGTTTCTAGGACTACCACCCTCCTGCCATCTTCCCCCGACCCCTCTAACCCTAGACACACTTGCCCATAGAGGCTCACACCTGTTTGGTGAATAACAATTCCCGTTCACTTGAGCCCTTGGCAAAGCGCTCTCTTTGCCTTCCTTACTTGAGGGTAAACCTCTTCTCCCTAATTACTTCCTAAAATTAGTCTTAATTTCAAATGAGGCAGTGGTGAGTTGGAAAAACCCTGTGACGATGAGCAATGAGAGTGTTATCATCCTCACTTTACGAATGAAGAGCCAGAGGATCAGAGAGGTTAAGGGTCGCCCCTCTGGCTTCACACTACACCCCATTGGGGGGGTGCATCCCCCAGAACAGGAGACGAGTCCTGTCTCCAACCCGATGCCCCTCGCAGCCCATGCACCGCCGACCGCCAGGGGACCCCCTCCCCCACTCCGTGCCTCGTTCCCCGCGCTCCCGTGCGGGCCCCCCCCCCCCCCCCAGCATGCCCTCCACCAGCGGCCCAGCTCACCTCGGCGATACGATCTCGCATCAGATGGCCCGGAGGCAGGCAGAAGCTGCGGGGGCAGAGCGCCTGCGCGCAGACTCCCCCCGCTCCACTCCCCCCACAACCGCAAGCCCCGCCCACCCTTGGCTCAGCCATTGGCTCAGCGCCATCTCGGGCCGCCCCCCTCGAGTCGCAGGTTGGGGCAGGTGACTGGTCGGTTGTCACTGCTGCCACCATCTTTTTTATGGGCACCTGCCTTAGGTGGCCTGGGATGTGAAGGGGGTGTGCATTTCTACGGGCAGCGCTTCTCCCTGAGGCTACAGCTGCTGCAGGAAAACCGGGGGACCCCCAGATCCTATCCCAGACTCTTAGGGCTAAGGCACCCACCCTCTCCTAGTGCACATGAGTAAATTACAAGAGCTCCCGGCCACTGTTGGAGGGTCTTGGGCAAGATAGCCACAATAATTCCTTGTTGATGGAGCCGTAAATTGGTCCAGCCATTCAGGGAAACAATTTGGAATTAGGCTAAGAACAACAAAAAAAAAGTGACACAAATGCCCATGCCCTTTGATCCAGAGATCTCGCTGCTAGGCATACGCCCTAAGGAAGTGGAAGACATAAAGAGAGGACCTACATACGCCAAAGTATTTGTAGCAGTGATTTTTGTGGGAGCAAAAAACTGAACAAAGTGATGTCCATCAGTGGCTAAAGTGAAGTGTGGTATGTGCATGAAGTGAAATATTACTGTGCTGTAAGAAATTACAAATTATTAAGTGGTATAGTGGATAGAGTGCCTGGCCTGGTGACTCCGAGAAGACTTATCGTCCGGACTTCAAATCTGGCTTCAGACACTTCCTAGCTGTGTGACCCTGGGCAAGTCGCTTAACTCTGTTTGCCTCAGTTTCCTCATCTGTAAAGTGATCTGGAGAAGGAAATGGCAAACTGCTCCAGTGTTTCTTTGCCAAGAAAACCCCCAAAGGGGTCACAGAGTCAGACACAGATGAACAATAATAACAAAAAGAAATGGCAATATGATGAATGCAGAGAATCATGAGAAAACAATGCCAAGTGAAGTAAACAAAGCAGAGAAAACAATGTACACTCTGACCACATCTATATAAATGAAAGGAACAAGCATGACACAGTTAAAAATGAATATTACGAAAGTACAGTGGGAGGACCTGCGAGAATGAAGCAATAAAACCAAACAACAAAGGAAAAGGAGAGCAATTAGTTCTAATTGTTCTTTACATCTTGACTAATGGGAAAATATGCTTAATATGAACATATAAGTACAGCCTACATCAGATTGCACGCCACTGTCTTGGGGGGAGGGGAAGAGTAGGAGGGGAAGAAAAATTAAAACTCAAAACTTATGGAAATGAATGTTGAAAACTAAAAATTAATTAATTAATTATTTTTTAAAAAGTACGATGAACATGATTGGTGCCAAAGAAGAGATATGAGAAGATGCTTTCCCACACACACATTTCTTTGAGGGGCCCTTTGGTGTGGAAAATTAAATATATTGTCAGATTATTTTAGAGAATTAATTGGTTCTGTTGATTTCTTTTTACTCTTCCTCTTTTTCTTTAAAAAAATGTATTTGTTATATAGGATGGCTCTCTAGGAAAGGTGAGGAAGAGGGATTCATGGGGAAATAGAGGTAATGTGAAACAAAAGCTAACAATAATTTGTTTTTAAAAAAGACATGGAAAAACTTAAATGATATTTTGCAAAATAAAGTAAGCAGAACAGGAGACATAGTATAAACAATGCAAATGGAAAGAACCACCAAAGAAACCCCAGAATGCTTGATTATTATAATGACCATGATTGACCTTGGAGAAGAGATGAGGAAAAATGCACCTACCTCCCTTCTTTGCAGAGGTTGAAAACTATGTGTGTGGAACATTGCTTATACTGTCCAGGCTTACTTGGGGTGTATGTATTAATTTTGCTAAATTACTACCTTTTTTTCTCTCTTTTTTTAAAATTTTTTTTGTTGGAATAGCATGCTGGGGAGGAGAGGGAGAGGGATGTATTCAGAAATGAGGTGATTTAGGGGCACCTAGGTAGAGCAGTGGATGGAGCACTGTGCCTGGAGTCAGGAAGACCTAAGTTCAAATCTAGCGTCAGACACTTGACATTTTCTAGCTGTGTGATCATAGGCAAGTCATTTAACCCCAATTGCCTTACCACAAACAAACAAAAAGTAAAAGAAATGAAGGAGATTTAAAAGCAAAAGATATCAATAAAAATTAAAAACAAAAACAAATTCAAGCTAATGAAATGCAACACAACAGAGGACCCAGTTTACTCAAGTTGATTAGTGACAAAGGGAGGGCTAAAATCCAGGGCTCTTGGTTCCCAATCCAATGTCTGTACACCATACTATGTTTCCTTGAAATCAGAGCTTTAACTGGGAATTTTTTTCTCCTGGAGCAAATACCATAACCTGAACCCAGAGCAAGTGACAAAATAGATGTCTTTGGTTGATTAGGGGAAAGCAGCTTCCCCTTAGCCCATTATTTGGTAGTTTCTTATTTTAACTAATTATTCTTGTTAACTTGATGCTAAGCTGTTGCTCTGGTTGCTGTTCATCCTTCATTTTTTTTTTTTTAGGCAATTGGGGTTAAGTGACTTGCCCAGGGTCACACAGCTAGTAAGGGTCAAGTGTTTGGTCTGAGGCCAAATTTGAACTCAGGACCTCCTGATTCCAGCGCCTGTCCTCTATCCACCATGCTACCTATCTGCCCCTTTGTCCTTCATTCTTGAAGAGGACCAATGATCTCAGCAGGGTGATGTCTTGACTTGCAAGTGAATTGAATTTAAGTGAAGCAGAGCTGTGGAAAGTCATTGACCTCATTCTCTCCTCCAAAGTCATCAGAGTCCAATGGCAAGACATAAGTCAAGATGACCTGAAATGTTGCTAAGTTGTTGCCACCATAATACTGAAGAAGTATAGGTTACTATACTTCCAACTCTAATTAGAGTTGGAAGAGACCTTTGAAGACACTTAGTGGAACCCTCTCATTTTACAGAGGAGGTAATGGAGGTGAGCAGCCCAAAGTCAATCAATTATGAAATCTTGCCACTTAGGAGACTGATATAATAGTCCCAGCAGGAGATGAGGGCCTCATCTGAACTAGAATTGTGGTAACACAAGTAAAAAGGAGGGGATAGAGGCAGGAGACATTGAAGAGGCAAGATTGACACGACTTGGCAGGGCAGGATGGGTCTGAAGGAGGGAAGTTTTGTGAGGGAAATAAAGCAATTCAAGGCCTTATATGATAAGGGGCCAATGAGAGATATAGACAGCAGGAACTGTAGGAACAAAGTAGGTAGAGATAAGTGTAGGCATAAGCAAAGCTTCCTGGCAGAGATAGGGCCTCGAAGGGTGGGTAGAACAGGGGCGTTCATGAGAGCTTCATGGGAGCTGGTTGTTAAATTTTCATGGAGAGAACTTTTACCTTGGAGATGGGTAAGTACTATAAGTCAGGGCTTGATATATTATTTGGTTGATTGTCTACACTTAAAAAAGTGTTAGAGAAAAATGCTGATGATGCAAATTAAGCTTGAGAAGCTTGTCCTGCATACCTTTTTTTTTCTTTTAGCCTTTTTTTTTTTTTTTACCAGCACAACTCTGAGTAGGACGCCAATAGGTAGGAAAAAAAAGTCATCTGAGACTGGTGATATTCCAACTTCCAAAGGACCGGGGCACAGGGTTGGGTGTGGAAAGGATGATAAAAGATGACGCTAGTTCTGTGTCCTTAGATAGAGTTCAGGGGGTCAATGAATTTGCTTGTAAAAATATTTTGATAACTACATTTCAGCATAATTGGTTTCCTTTGTAATCTTGTATATTTTATTTTATGCCTTTGAAAATATTCTGAGAAAAGAGTCAGAAATAGACTTCCAAAGGATCTATGACCCCAAAAAAGGCTAACCCCTACTCTAGTGGGTGGGTTATAAGGGGAGAGATGTCATATTAAAGGATTAGAGAAGTAATTCCTAAGGGATGAGGGAAGGTTAGGACATCAACCCAAACCTGGGCCCCAGCCAGTCATAGGTGTATGTATATACATGTCTGTGTTTACAGACATACACCTAGGCTCTGGACTGTTTCCCTTCGCCTAGTAACAGGCAAAGTGGGAGGAACTAAGCCTGGCTTGACCTTGAAGAGGTAACAGGCAAAAGAGACCCTCATGGGAAGGAGAAAAGGGACCAATTCTGATCCCAATATCAAAGACTGTTCCCCTCCCACACACTGAAACCTCAGCTAGACCCACAAAAACTGGTGAGTGCAAGGGGATGTGAGGGTAGGGGTGGGATAGTAGGAACAGGACAAATGTTCTTTTTCTCCCTCAAGGAAAAGAAGGAAGAGATTTCCATACCTCTACCCTATGTAAAAAAAATTCTCTATTTCTGTGAGTGGGCCTGTGGGGTTGAATTACTGGATTGGAGAGTAGGGTGGTCCCGCTAAAGATGATGAGGTATGTGCCTTGGGGGTGGGGTAGAGGTGGGAAGGACTGCCTTATTGGCTCCTTGGAGAAAAGGCAGCAGAAGTCTGAGCTGCCTGGGAATTCTGGTATTGATACTGATCGCCCTAGGGGGACAGGGCATCGTTGTGATTTGGTCCCTAATTTTTTTGTGTGTGTTGTTGTTTTACTTTTGTTTTGTTTTTTATGTTTTTATTAATTTATTTTTAGTTTTCAACAATCACTTCCATGGTTGGTCCCTATTTTTTCTTGAACCTCTCTCCTGCTCCTAGCTCCAGAAGAGACACCGTTTTCAAGCAATGTGGTGGAAGTAGCAGCAGTGTGAGGGCCTTGGACAATGTATTCTTTTGGTTATTTGCCTTCCCAAGGTGCCCAACCCCAATTCTTTGCCTATACCTACATGCCTGGCTCGATGGTGTTGGCCCCCATCCAGATGCACAACTTTAGTAGCCAGCCCCTGGCACCATTGGCAGTGGATCAGGCAAGATACCTGGATTTGGCTGCTCAGTTCTACACTCTGGGCTCCTATTATAACCCCTGCCAGCACCCAGCCTGGTCCTTGGAGCACATGAACCCTACTCTCTACTACCTCTCCTATGGGGGTGGTGGATCTTATACCCAGTCAAGACCGGGATTGGTAAGGCAATCGCAGGAGTTGTGGTCTGAAGGCAGTTTCTTTTCGGGGGAACTTCGATGGGGGAGGCTAAACCGTGCTTGGAGCCCCATCAAGGAGCTTCCAGGCTTTGTTCAGGATGATCTGCTCAGAGTGTATGGTACATACCCTTCTACAGAAGTGTTCATCACCTATCACGATGGGGAGTTCCTAGTACAGGGCAAGCCCCGAGTGGGACAACAAGAATACCGAGTGGAGAGGAGAGTGGTTCGGGGTACACCTATTCCCCTCAACAGTGAGGCTGGGGCAGAGGCCAGCAGAGGTGATGATGAGACTGAAGACAACAGAGGAAACCAGAGCTAAGGGAGAAGGACCATGAGTGTCTGTCCTAGGATTTTGAAAATGGATAAATATCAGAGCCTCAGCAGACGAGAAGTCCAAGGATTGATCAAGAGTCCAAGATTGATCGGGAGGGAGATAATTTGTACTTTCATACACTGACTGAGATCCTAACACCTTTCCTGCTCCACTGATGTTTGCATATACCCTGCTACTATGGGAAGTTCTCTAGTCTCCTGGAACCAAGAGAAGGAAGGGAGGAGAATAATGAAGATGCCTAGACTATTCTTGGCCTTTTAAAGAAATCCAAGTCGCACCTATACCCAAACTATACCTCAGTGCTGTATTTTCCTCTCTAGCCCTCATGTTTCAGATGTTTTTATTGGCTCTGTCAGTCTTGAGTTTAGGTGACTTTGGGCCTCTGCTGAGAAGCAGAGGATCTTTCCTGTGGCCTGATGTTACCGTAGGGCCAGCTGTACCCCACTCGTTTTCTACCACCACCCCTGTAAGGCCTTGGGCTGGACTAACCCCGAGTGCTTCCCATGACATTTTATAAGTGACTTCTGTATGGTTCATGTATCTGAAAGTGAATTAAAGGGATTGAAGCCAAAGATGTTTCTCTGACTGTGTAATGAGGATGAAAGGAAGAGGGCCCAAGAGGACGGTCTAAAGGGCCAAATTCCACTCTCCTTCTCCACAAGCTAGGGGAAACTCTCTTGCAATCCTTACCCCCACTTTTTAAAAAATTTTTATTTTAGATAACTACGAAAACTTAAATACATAATAAGAAAAGAAAAAGAAACATTATAAAAATAAATATAAATTAAGAAAAAAACACAAAAAATGTCATGTGCACAGCAGAACATAGGACAGGATTCAAAATATATAATAATAATAACTTTTCATTTCAAGAAAGCCTATATTAAATACTGTGCATTATATTGAAAGCTGTTCAACTTTTTTTGCTTCCTTGTGAATTTTCTTTTGTTCTCTGCTATACACTTTTCACTTTGTTCTTTTTCCCCCTCCCTTCCCCCTCCCTACTACCCCAAGGCTACAGTTGAGCATTGGATATATTTATATAGAGGTATTGATATATATATATATATATATATACATACATGTATACATATATACATACAAACATACACTTTCCCTAAGAGATTCTAATCCTAATCTTTGTATTTTTGTTTGTGCATATCTCTTTTTTTCTCTCTCCTAACTCCTCTACTTTACTTCTACCTGTTACCTTACCCTCCCATTACTTAGCTTACTCCCACTCCAGGAATCCCTCACTTATCCTCCCATTACCTTAAATCTAAACCTTCTATGTCCCCTTTTTAACCAATGCCCACACCCTCCCCTCCAAAGATCCCTCCTTTATACTCTCCCCCCTCCCTATCCCCTAACAGTTCTATTTCTTTCTAAACTTAGAAGACTTTTATACTCTTTCAAACATGTATATATTTCCCCCTCTTAAACCCATTTTCAATGAGAGGTTTCCAGAACTAACAGCCCTCCTCCCCCATCTAATTCCTCAGTGTTGGTTCTTCCTCTTGCACCTGATTTGTAAAAAGATAATTACTCTTTTAGCTGTACTTGAATGGTTTTACTTTTTGAAGTCATATAATATACTCAAGTCTACCCCAATCTTCCTTATAAGTTACCTAATTACTAGTAACAATCTTAGACACAGGTTTTACATTTTTCATACCTAAAAGGTAAACATTCTATCCTTATTTAGTCCCTTATAATTGGTCATTGGTATGTACCTTATATTTCTCTTGGCCCTTGTATGTCAAATCTTCTACTGAGTTCAGGGTTTGTTTGTTTGTTTTTGTTTTTGTTTTTTAACAAAGACCTGAAAGTCTGACAATTGATCAAATATCCTTTTCTTTTTCTTTTTTATTTAAGATTATGCTTAGCTTTGCTGGGTATGATATTTTTGGCCAGAAGTATAGTTCTTTTGCTCTTCAATATATAGTGTTCCAAGGCCTGCGATCTTTTAGTGTGGCCACTGCTAGGTCTTATGTGATTCTAATTGTGGCACCACCATATGTAAATTGTTTTTTTCTTGTTGCTCATAATATTTTGTCCTTGATTTGGGGATGTTGGAATTTGACTATAACATTCCTGTGAGTTTTCCTCATAGGATCTCTTTCAGGTGGTGATCGGTGGATTTTTTTCTATTTCTACTTTCCCCTCTTATTCTAATGCTTCAGAACAATTTTATTTAATTATTTTTTGTTTTATTGTATCAAGATTCTTTTTTTGATAAGAACTTTCGGGTAGTCCAATTATTCTTATGTTTTCTCTTTTTTATCTGTTCTCTAGATCCATTGTTTTTCTTATGAGATGTTTCACATTCTCTTCTATTTTTTCATTCTTTGTATTTTGTGTTTTCATTTCTTCCTCTTTTATAACTTCACTGGCTTCCCCTTCCCCAATTCTGATTTTTTCTTTTCTTTTCTTTTTTTTTTTTTAACGCAATTGGGGTTAAGTGACTTGTCCAGGGTCACACAGCTAGTAAATGTCAAGCATCTGATCTGAGGCCGGATTTGAACTCAAGTTCTCCTGACTCCGGGGCCAGTGCTCTATCCACTTGGCCTCCTAGCTGCCCCCCCAATTCTGATTTTCAAGGAGTCATTTTCTTCCTTAAGATTCTAGATCTTCTTTTCTAATTGGTTGACTTTCTTTTTATAATCTTCTTGTTTTTCTTACATTATTCTTATTTTTCTTTTTAGTTTTTCCTCAATCTCTCTCATTTGATTTTTAATTTATTTTTATTAATTTATTTTGAATTATCAACAATCACTTCTATAAGCTTTTGAGTTTTAAATTTTTCTTCCCCTCCCTCCCCAAGATAGCATGCAATCTGATATAGGCTATACATATACATTCCTGTTAAACATATTTTCACATTAGTCATGTTGTAAAGAACAATTAGAACCAATAGGAGGAACCACAAGAAAGAAGAAACAAAACAAAACAGAAGAAAAAAAGAGCAAATAGTATGCTTCAATCTGCATTCACTCCATGGTTCTTTATTTGTATGTGGATAGCATTTTCCACCATGAGACTTTTGGAGATGTCTTAGATCCTTGTACTGCTGAGAAGAGCTAAGTCTATCAACATTAGTTATTGCACAATCTTGCTGTTGTTGTATACAAAGTTCTCCTGGTTCTGCTCATTTCACTCAGCATCAGTCCATACAAGTCTTTCCAGGTTTTTCTGAAGTCAGCCTGCTCCAGCACAATAGTATTCCATTACATTCATATGCTACAATTTGTTCAGCCATTCCTCAATTAATGGACATCCCTTCAGTTTCCAATTCTTTGCCACCATAGAAAGGGCTGCTATAAATATTTTTGTACATGTGGGTCCTTTTCCCATTTTTATGGGAAAAGGGTATGCACATTTTTATAACCCTTTGGGCATGGTTCCAAATTGCTCTCCAAAATGATTAGATCATATCACAACTCTACCAACAATGCATTAGTGTTCCAATTTTCCCACATCTTCTCCAACATTTATCATTTTCCTGTTTTATCATGTTGGCCAGTCTGACAGTTGTGATGTGATACTTCAGAGTTGTTTTGATTTGCCTTTCTCTAATCAATAGTGATGTAGAGCATTTTTTCATATGACTATAGATAGCTTTAATTTCTTCATCTGAGAACTACCTGCTCATATCCTTTGACCATTTATCAACTGGGGAATGACTTGTATTCTTATAAATTTGACTTAATTCTCTATATATTTTAGAAATGAGGCCCTTATCAGAGACACTGGTTGTAAAAATTCTTTCCCAGTTTTCTGCTTCCCTCCTAATCTTGGTTGCATTGGCTTTGTTTGTGCAAAAACTTTTCAATTTAATGTAATCAAAATTATCCATTTTGCATTTCACAATGTTCTCTATCTCCTGTTTGGTCATAAATTCTTCTGTAAACTATTCCTTGCTCTCCCAGTTTGCTTATAGTATCAGCCTTTGTATCTAAATCATGAACCCATTTTGACTTTATTTTGGTATATGGTGTGAGATTTTGCTCTATATCTAGTTTCTGCCATACTCTTTTCCAGTTTTCCCAGCAGTTTTTGTCAAATGGTGAGTTTTTATCCCAGAAGCTGGGGTCTTTCGGTTTATCAAATAGTAGATTAATATAGTCATTTACTACTGTGTCTTGCATACTTAATCTATTCCACTGATCTACCACTCTGTTTCTTAACCAGTACCAAGCAGTTTTGATGATTTTTTTTTTGTAATACAATTTAAGATCTAGAATGGGTAGGTCACCTTCCCCTGCATTTCTTTTCATTAGTTCCATTGATATTCTGGGCCTTTTGTTATTCCAAATCTCATTTGATTTTTAAAGTCTTTTTTTAAGTTTTCAATGAATTCTTTTTTGGGCAGGTGACCATTTGACATTACTCTTTGGGGCAGAAGAGGATTTCTTTGCTTCATTATGCTCTGAAGATGCACTTCGACCTTCTTTATTCCCACAGTAGCTCTCTATGGTTGGATTCTTTCTCCTTTGCCTCTGCATTTTTTTTGGTAATAGTTTAGTTTTTATAATCACCTCTAGTCCTGGGGTATGGGGGGTGGTGCCTCTGGCCTCTAATCTTCAGTTCTCCCTTCTGACCTTTAGAACTCAAACCAAGACCTCCGGCCTCCTGTAAGTGCCCACAACAAAGCCTTATCTCATTGCTCCTGCACTCACCGGGTGTGTGCTGGTTCCTTTTTGCCCCCCACCTTGTCCCTGAAGCACAGCTGCGTCTGGCATTCCCCTTCAGCAGAGGTTCCCTCGATCTTCCTCAGGTCAGATGCCCAGCTCCCCTCACTGTCCCTGGGGTTAAAGGTCCTGTGGCTGGGGCCAAGGGAGCCTCCCAAACCAGCTAACCTCTGGGCTTGCCACTTACTGTTAAATTGGACCCTAGCCTGGAGGTGTTTGCTCGTTACAGGGAGGAAATCTCATCCTGGGATTTTTCTTCAGATCTTCTCCAATTTTCCCAAGAGGACCCCTCTTCGGTCCCTATTCTTATTTGTTTTCACGGATCTAAGTTCACCCAGAGACACTATTTTATCTCTTTTGTGGAGAAAAATCTTGAGAGCTTGAAATTTCTGACCTACTCCACTATCTTCCTAGAATCCTCTTCCTACTCCCACTTTTCTGCCCATCCCTGGAGGGAATCTACAGAGGCTTCATCCTCAGGCCTCTCCTCTTGGGGCATGAAGCAAGCAATCCATACGTTTCTAAATAGGGCCTTAGGAACCTGTTGAAGGAAGAGCCTTTCCAGTCTCGTTCAGCTCTTGACAAGAACTTTGCTTAGACACCCCTCTGATTCTAGATGTACTGTACCTTGTTACCTATGTTGCTAGATCCAAAGCACCCTCTTTGTATTCTTCACAGGTAAAGGGGGTGGAGTTCTCCTGGGCCTGTTTCTGACCTTTCTCTTTTATATCCTGACTACAAGTCTCTGCTTCTCTTCCTTTTTTTTTTTTTCCTAGTTTCTTTCTAGCTGTCTTCTCCCTGCTCCAGTAAACACAGGCAAGATGAAGGATTAGACTTCTTGGTAAAGGCATTTGGGGTACAAACTACTCAATCTGTGCTTTACACTTTTCAGAGTCTTTTTCTAAGATCTGATTCTTGCAACATCCCTGAGAGGGAATGTAAGGCAGATAACTGTCCCTCTTTCACAAAGGAAACTGAAGCCTTGAATCACTGAAGTGATGCAAGTCTCTGGCCCAGAGTCTTCTTGTACCATTTCCTTTGAACAAATCTAGATCATTCTATAGAATAACTTTTAGGGCATGATAAGGCCTTATATTATCAGTAAATCCTTTACAATTCACAAAGCCATTATTTCAATGGCTGCTGAAATAGTCTTATAAGATGGAGAGGGAAGGTGTTTGTTATCCCTGCTTTACAGATGAGAAAACAGCCTGTGTAGAGAAATCACTTTTGTCCTGTTATGTCTTCTTCCTTGTCCTATTGTCCTTGTCACAGAATCTTAAGTTGGAATAGCTATCTATTTAACCTAACCCCAAGATGCTGAACATGTCATTATCCAATCTTTGCTTGTGTAGCCTGTGACCCTGAGATCCTGGCTCAAATGGACTGGGTATGAGCTTGGGCCTGACCTAAAGGATGGCCTTCTATGCAGTTTATTGTCCTGGTGAGGAGTTTACTCTAGGGAAATCTCCAGATGAAGCCTAAGTATAACACATCTTGATTTACAGAAATGTGGGTAATGGGTGTCCAAAACTTCCATATAATCACCCAATGTAACAAATGCACATGGACTGGAAAATAACCTTTATTTCAATCCACAGAAAATACAAAAGATGAAAAGGAGTCATAACAGACTGTAAACAAATATAAAATCCTGTTTGGCTTTTAAAACCTTTCAGAGTTGGACACCTTCCTACCTGTCCTGTCTTCTTATACCTTGCTCCACTTTGCAGATACTCTTGTGATCTAGAACTGTGTCTCAGAACTAGATACTCTATCTCCAAACACTGGGCATTTTTACTGGCTGTCTCCTATGCCTGCAAATTGATCCTTCCTCTTCCCCACCTCCTGGCTTCTTTCAAGCACCACTTTCTACAAGGCTTTACTTGTCCTAGTTAACTTAATACCTTCCCTCTGAGATTATCTCCAATTTATCTTGTATGTACTTGTTTACATGTAGTTTACATGTCTATCCATTAGACTGAGTTTCTTGGGATCAGGGGCTGTGTTTTGCTTTCTTCATAAGCCCAATGTCTAGTACATTTTAAGCAATTAATGAATGCTTGTTAACTTGACTTGTAACCTGATACTCAAAGCATAAAGCATTTACAGTAGCAGATAAGCTCCTTTACAAAGGATCCTGGATTACAATCAAGAATAACCTACCCAGCAAAACTGAGTACAATCCTACAAGGGGAAAAAAAATGAACATTTTTTAAAAATTAATTTTTAATTTTTTGTTTTCAACAATTACTTCCACAAGATTTTGAGTTCCAAGTTTTCTCCCCATCTCTCCCCTCCCCCACCCCAAGACAGTGTGCATTCTGAATACCCCTTCTCCTAATCTGCCCTCCCTTCTATCAGAAAAAAAAAACGAACATTTAATGAAATAGAGGACTTTCAAGCATTCTAGATGAAAAAAAACCACAGCCAAATAAAAAATATGACATTGAAACACTGGATTCAAGAAAAGCCCAAGAAGTGAGAAATCATAAGAGACTAAATACAGTCAAACTGTTTATGTTTTTACATGGGAAGAGGATACCTCAGAACTTTATTATCAGCAGGAATATTAGGGGGAGTCTAATTGGACAGAGAGCCTAGGTGTGATTCTCTTCTGTTGGGATGATCTTGAAAAGCATGGGAGGTAGGGAAGATTAATACCTTGGGAGAGGGAGAAAGAGAGAAGATGGGGGAAATTATCTCACATAAATGGGATACTAAAGAAAAAGTTTATACAATGGAAGGGATGATGTAGGAGAGTAAAGACTTTTTTTACTTCACTCTTACCTGAACTAGTTCAAGAAAGGAAGAATACACACATATATATACAGTTGGGTATAGAAATTTATCTTACCTAACAGAGAAGTAAGAGGGAAAGGAATTAAGAGAAAGGGAATGAGGAGGGTAGAGTAAGGGAGGCAGTGATCAGAAGCAAAACAGAATCTTAAGGAGGAAACTGGCTCCTGAGGTGACTGATCCATATATTCCTAAGCAAGGCCTTGGGAACCTGTTGAAGAAAGACCCATTCTAGCCTGATTCAGCTCATCACAAAAACTTTGTTTGGAACCCATATGTAGTATACCTCATCCTATGTTGCTAGAACCAAAGTACCTTCTTTGTTATTCTTCTTGGATGAAGGGGTTTGGGGGGTGGGGTTGGAAATGAAAAAAAGAAAATAAGTATAAGAGAATAAGATGAAGAGAAATATTCAGCAATCATAACTATGAGTGTGAATGGGATGATCTCACCCATAAAATGGGAAAGAATAGCAGAAATTATTAGAAACTATGATCCAACAACAAATTGTTTACAAGAAACACACTTGAAATAGAAAGATACACACAGAGTTAAAAAATAAGGGACTTCAGATGAAATAAAAAAGGCAGAGATTATAAACATGATCTGAGACAAGTCAAAAGCAAAAATAGACCTAATTAAATAAGTAGGAAAACTGCATTTTGCTAAAAGGTATTATAGACAATAAATTAATATCAATACTAAACATATATGCCTCAAGTGGCAAAGCATCCAGATTCTTAAAGGAAAAGTTAAATGATTTATAGAAGGAAATAGATAGTAAAACTACATTAGAGAGGGACCTCAATTTATGCCTCCCAGACCTAGACAAATCTAACTATAAACTAAACAAGAAAGAAGTTAAAGACATAGACTTTTAGAAAAGTTAGATAGGAAAGACCTCTGGAGAATATTGAATGGAAATGGAAAGGTGTATACCTATTTTTCAACTGTGTGTGGCACCTTCACAAAAAAATGACCACTTATTAGGGCATAAAAAGCTCACAAACAAATGCAGTAAAGTAGAAATATATTAAATGCATCTTTTTCTGAACATAATACAATAAAAACTGCATTCAGTAAAGGGTCTTTGAAGCATAAATTAAAAAGTAATTAGAAACTAAATAACCTAATCCTAAGAATTGTGAGTCAAAGAACAAATCATAGAAACAATAATTTCATTAAAAATAATGACAATGAGACAATATACCAAAAGTTGTTGGATGCAGTACTTAGGGGCAAAAATTTATATCTTGAAATGCTTACCTCAACAAAAGAAAAAAAGAGCAGATCAATGAATTGGGCATACAACTAAAAAAAAAAAAACCTTGAAAAACAACAAATCAAAAACCCTCAATTGAACAACAAAATAGAAATCCTGAAAGTCAAAAGAGAAATTACCAAAATTGAAAGTTTAAAAAAAAATCATTAACTAACAAATAAAACTAGGAGCCACTTTAAAAAAAAAAACCACTATAAAATGGATAAACTTTGGACTAAACTGATATAAAAAAGAAAAAAACCAAATTACCAATATCAAAAATGACAAAGATGAATTCAGAACCAATGAAGAGGAAATAAAAGCAACTTTGCCCAACTATACACCAAGAAGATTGACAATTGAAATGAAACAAATGAACATTTAGAAAAATATAAATGTCTAATTAACAGGACAGTGAATGGAATACTTAAATAATCGTATCTTAGAAAATGAAATTGAACAAGTCATAAATGACTTCCCTGAGGTAGGTAAGTGGTAAAGTGGATAGAGTACTGAGCCTGGAGTCAGAAATACCTGAGTTCAAATGTAGACTCAGATACTTACTAGCTATGTGACCCTGGGCAAGTCACTTAACTTTTTCTCAGTTTCCTCAACTGTAGAATGAGGGTAATGATAGCACCTACTTCAAAATGTTGTTGTGAAGATCAAATGAAATAATATTTGTGAAACATTCAGCACAGTGCTTGGTACATAATAGGTACTATAGAAATGCGTATTTCTTTTCTTTCTCCCTTCTTTTCCCATGAATCCCTCATTCTCAAAAAACCCTCACTTGATACATGCTATTATCCCTCTCTTTTCCCTAAGAAAAAAAAGCCCAGGATCAGATGATTTACAAGCTAATTCCATAAAGCAGTTAAAGAACAATTAATTCTAATACTACATAAACTGTTTGAAAAAATAAGTAAAGAAGAAGTCCTACCAAATTCCTTCTATGACACAGTCTTAACACCTAAACCAGGGAGAGTCAAAACAACTTTGCCATGTTCTACCCAGTCTCCACCCCAATGTCTACAGACCTCTCTTTCTGTCTTTCTAAGCTGCCCTAGGTTGGAAAAATAACTCATCATGACTTTTAATTGGCTTTCTTCCTCAGAATTTGGTTTGGTGTTTTCTGTGGTCGTTTTATAGAAGAGGTTTTGGGAGAGATTGGCATGACCTTTTACTCCACCATCTTGACTCCACCCTGAATGCAATTACAAAACATTCTTCACACAAATAAATACAGGTCTAAACATTTGCAGAAATATTCATTGCTCATGGGTAAGCTGAGCCAATATAATAAAAATAACACTACTACCTAAATTAACTTTATTTAGTGCCATAGCAATCAAACTACAAAAGTATTACTTTATATAGCTAAAAGCAATAATAACAAAATTCATCTAGAGAAACAAAAGGTCAAGAATATCAAGGGAATCAATGGGGGGAAATGGGAAAGAAGGGGGCCCAGTAGTACCAGATCTCAAACTATACTACAAAGCTATAATCATCAAAACAATTTGGAGGGACAGCTAGGTGGCATAGTGAATATGGCTCTGGCCTTGGAGTCAGGAGGACCCAAGTTCAAATCCAGCCTCAGACACTTAACACTTAGTAGCTGTATGACCTTGGGCAAGTCATGTAACCCCGATTGCCTCACAAAAAAAAAAAGCAAGCAAAAAAAAAAAACAATTTGGTACTGGGTAAGAAATAGAGAGGTTAATCAGTGGAACAGATTAGGTACATAATATACAGAAACAAATTAGCACAGTAATCTAGGTCTGATAAAGTCAAAGATCCTAGCTACTGGAGCAAGAACTCACTATTTGACAAAAAAACTGTTGGGAAAACTGAAAAGAAGTCTGGCAGAAACAAGGTGTAGACAAATAGCTCATACCATATACCAGGATAAGCTTAAAATGGGTGCATGATTTAGATACAAAGGGTGTTATCATAAACAAATTAGTGAAACAGGGAAGAAATTATCCATTAGGTCTGTGGATAGGGAAAGGGTTCATGATTAAACAAAAAATAGAGAGGTTCAGAGGAGGTAAAATGGATCATTTGGATTGCATAAAATTTAAAAAGTTTTGCACAAACAAAACTGAAACAGCTAAAACTCAAGGAGAAGCAGGAAACTGGGAAAAAATCTTCACATCACATTTCTCTGGTAAAAGTCTTATTTCTAAAATATATAGGGAACTAAGTTAAATTTACAAGAATAAGTGTCATTCCCCAATTGATAAATGGCCAAAGGATATGAATAGGCAGTTTTCAAAGGAAGAAATCAAAGCAATAGCCATATGAAAAAAAAAATGCTCTACATCACTAGCAATTAGAGAAATGCCCATTAAAACAACTCTGAGGTACCACCTCACACAAGTCAGATTGGCTAACTTGACAAAAAATGGAAAATGACAAATGCTGGGAGGATGTGGGAAAACAGGAACACTGTGCACTATGGAACTAGTCTAACCATTCTAGAAAGAAATTTGGAACTATTCCCCAAAAGCTCCAAAACTATGCATACTCTTTGAACTGGTAATGCCATTACTAAGTCTACATCCCAAAGAGATCAAAGAAAGAGGATAAGTACCCATATGTGCAAAAATATTTATAGTATCTCTTTCTATGGTAGTAAAGAATTGGAAACTGAGGGGATGTCCATCAATTGGGGAATGGCTGAACAAGGATGTGAATGTGATGGAAAACTATTGTGCCATAAGAAATGATGGAGGGGATGATTTCAGAAAATTTTGGGAAGACTTACATGAACTGATGCAAAATGAAGTGAGCAGAACCAGGAGAACAATATATATAGTTACAGCAATATTGTAAAGATAATCAAGTTTTGAAAGCCTTACTAACTCTGATCAACACAATGACCCCCACCACATTTCCACTCATGATGAAACATGTTATCCACTGCCAAAAAGACAACCAATAGACTCAGAATGGAAATAGAAGCATATTTCTTCTTTTATTAAAAAAAATGGCTAAGGAAGAAATTTGTTTTGCATACCTATACATATTTATAATGGGTTTTGTTTTTCTTGCCTTCACAATGGGTGAGAGACAGAGGAGGAACTGAAAAAAAAAAGAATAAAAAAGTCTCCATGCTTTAAAAGAAAAAGAAAGAAAGAAAGAAAAGAAGACAGAAAAAAAGGAATTCTACTTGAGGTTGTCATCCAAACAATGCTTTGACAATCTAATGAAATTTCTCTGAGTTCTATGTGGTTCAACCCAAGCTTATGGTACAGTTCCAGAAATTGGACTCCCCATGGAAGGCAAACACCTTGGGGCTACTGAACAAGCAATCGTTTCCCATCAGGCCTGCACTGTTTGAATAACTCACTGTGAGAGCAGGGGTCCTGATCTTTTGGGGTCTCCCCTATAATGATATGGCTTTAACTCTTACTGCTTTTCTAGCTCCAAGGGGGGAATCTTTCTCCAAGAAATGTGGTACTTAGGAAGCCAAGTACCCCAACCCAAACTTGATGTTACTTTCAAAGCAATTTCCATTCTTGGGCTAGAAGGCTAGATTCTAGGAATCTGCAGCCTAAGCAACTCCTCTTTTCAGGTGAGAAGACTGGATTCCAAGACTTTTGGAGTCACTCATGAGCCAAACCTGAAAGCCAGTACTGCCCATAAAATAACCTTTCTTTGGTTAAGCTAGCTGCGGGTGTCATATTTGCCTAGGAAATTGAACACTCCATCCCCCAACATCCCCCTATGCAGGAGACTCACGTTCAGGAATGTGGTCTGTTAACTCCCCTCTTAGACCGTGTGGGCAATCACATGTCTGCTTCTTGCTGCTTTTTTGCAGACACCTGATCATTTTCCCAACTACTGCTACCTCCTAGGCTGGGAAAATACATTATTAGTTTTTCAGTCCCTCAACTATATTCAGAAACCTATAGGTGAGCATATAGAGCCCCCATTTGCTTCTTCACCCAAGGCTGCCCTTCCTCAGAGGAGACCCTTGGCATGCCCAGGATTCTCTCCCTGCCCCCAGAACACAAGTTCTCTCTGCTACTTTCTGGTCTGTCATCTAAACATGGAAAAGGTGGGGGGAAAAAGAGGGTAAGCAACTTAGTTGGCTCACTTTTAATTCCTGCCAACCATCCTAGGGGCAGCCTCTATGAAGCATTGGCCTTTAGCTACCCCAACGGCTCACTTTTTGTTGTTATTTAGTCATTCAGTCATGTCCAACTATTCGTGATCCCATGGACACCAGGCCCTTCTGTCCTCTGCTATCTCTCAAAATCTGTCCAAGTTCTTGTTTGTTGCCTCCATGACACTATCTATCCTTTGCCATCCCCTTTTCCTTTTGCCTTCAATCTTTCCCAACATCAGGGTCTTTTCCAATGAATCCTGTCTCTTATGTGGCCAAAGTATTTAAGCTTCAGTTTCAGTATTTGACCTTTCATTGAATAGCCTGAATTAATTTCTTTAAATATTGATTGATTTGACCTCCTTGCTGTCCCAGGGACCCTCAAAAGTCTTGTCCAGCACCACAACCCTCACGACAAGCTCATCAATCACTTCACTTGAAGACCTCCAATGAAGGCGGACATACTATCTCTGAAGGCACTGGATTCCTCTTTTAGATAGCTCTAATTGTTTCCTTATGATAAATTATGCCTCTGTCACTTCTTCCTGGTGTTCCTAGTTCTGCCTTCGGGGCCAAGCAGAACAAGCCTAGCTCCTCTTCTACCTGAGACCCCATCAAAAACTTTATGCCATCTATCATGCCCCCTAAACCCCCAAATCTTCTCTAGATGAAAAATCCTCATTAGATTGCAAATCCCTTGAGGGCAGAGACTGTCTTTTGCTTCTTTTTGTATCCTTAGCACTTAGCACAGCACTGGCCCACAGTAAATGCTTAATAAATGTTTATTGATATTCATAGTCTTTAACCAATTATATGGCATGAATAATCCCTTTGCTACTCTTGTTTCCCTCCTCTGGATATTCTCAAGCTTATCCATGTCATTAAAATGTGGCATCTAAAGTTAAATATATTACTGTGGATATGGTCTGACTAGGGCAGATTACTGTGGGCCTATCAGCTCCTTCATTCCAGGTCTCTTAATGCAGCCTAAGATTGCATTAGATTTGGGGGCTGCTGTATCTCAGTGTTGTCTCATGTTCAGCTTGCACCCTGGGGGGTTGCCAAATATTTGGTGCTAGAGGTACTAACGAGTAGTTCTTTCTTTTTTAAATAAAATTTTTATTAGTGTCTTTCATTTTTTTTTATATCCCCAAACTTTCCCCCAGTATCCCTCCTCTTTCCTCTCCCAGAGGGCCATCCCATATGACATATATATATATATATATATATATATATATATTTATTTATTTTATTTTTTCTAATTACATGTAAAATTTCTTTAACATTCATCTTTTAAAATTTTGAGTTCCAAATTCATTCCCTTCCTCATTTCCCCCCTCATTAAGAAGGCAAGCAATTTGATATAGATTACACTTGTTCAGTCATGCCTATTCCATATTAGTCATATGGTAATAGAAAAAAACAGACAAAAAAGACAAGAAAAGTAAAAAAATATGCTTCGATTTGCATTCAGACTCCATCAATTCTTTCTCTGGAGATGGATAGCATTTTTCATCATGAGTCGTTCAGAATTGTCTTAGATCATTGCATTGCTGAAAATAACTAAGTCTTTCACAATTGATCATCCTTACAATACTGCTCCTATTGCTATGTTCTCCTGGTTCTGCTTACTTCCCTTTGCATCAATCCATACAAGTCTTCCCAGGTTTTTCTGAAAGCATCCTGCTCATCTTTTCTTACAGCACAATAGCATTCCATCACAATCATATACCACAACTTGTTCAAATGATAGGCATCCCCTCAATTTCCAGTTCTTTGTCACCACAAAAAGTGCTGCTGTAAATATTTTTGTACGTATAGGTCCTTTTCCTTATTTAAAAAAAAAAGCTGCTATTGCTGCTGCTACTATGACTACTACAACAACTACTGCTGCTGCTGCTGCTGCTGCTGCTGCTGCTGCTACTACTACTACAACTACAACTTCTACTGCTGCTGCTGCTACTCTTTATCTCTTTTTGGATACAGACCTAGTAATGATATTGCTGGGTCAAAGGGTATGAACAGTTTAATAGCTTTTTTGGGAATAGTTCCAAATTGCTCTCCAGAATGGTTGGATCAGTTCACAGCTCCACCAATCGAGCATTAGTGTCCCAATTTTCTCACATCCCCTCCAACATTTGTAATTTCCCTTTTCTGTCCTATTGGCAATCTGATAGGTATGAGGTGGTCTGAGGAAAGGTGGCCTTGGGTGGAATTTGATGTTTTTAAGACAAAAAAAAATGCAAAAATAAATCAGTAAAACTAATCAAAACATTAAAAAAGAAGTCTAAAAATACCTGCAATATAATATACTTATGGATCTCCCACTTCTGCAAATGGATGAAATAGTGGCTTTTTCTCATATCTCTTCCTTCAAGCCATGACTAATGAACATTTTTAATAATAAATAATATATTATTATATTGTTTTATATTATATATTATAATATATGATTATATTATTTTATAATAATAAATAATTAATAATAAAAATAATTAAAAAATAATAAAGCATTTAAGTAATGAGCCAATTACTTAGCAGTTCTAAGAATCACCAGTTGATTCCACCAGGTCCAAAGAAGACTTGATCCAACCCCTTTTCTTACCTGCTCCTGCTATAATGGGAGGGGAAACAGAGAACATGACTGAGGAAGGTTAGAAATGGGACGAGAGGCACCTCTGGAGGTGAGACAAGTCCAAGTGTCCTGCATCCCTTTACCAAGACAGAGAATCTAGAGCTCAGAATCACTTAGGCAGGCAGCAACACTATTTTAGCCTTGTTAGTTAGCTTGCTAACCTACAAACATGGAGGACACATCTTTGCCCTTGAGATAGGGATGCTCCTCTTTTAAGTCACAGGCAAACAGTGCTGAGAGCAGTGAATCTGTTCCATCTTCTCCCGCCTTTGGAGATCTTTTGAGATGGAACCTGGGGTAGTTTTCACAGCTGCTTTGGAGGAAGAAGAATGAAAGTCAGAGAAAAGAAGAGCCACTTTGAATTCTAAGATTCAGTGGGAGGTGTGGATGTGAGTGGGAAGATTGCTAGGAACTGGGGGAGGGAAGTAGCTAACAGGAATGACCAAGACAGAGTAGAAAGCAGACTTATCTGTATGGTTCAAAAAAGGACCGTACCAGCAAAGATACTTGGATGATGGGAGAGATGGGGAGGTGGGGAAAACAGGTAGTATATAGAAAAGCTTTAAAAAGTATGTTAGCATTCTGATCTGGAGTTATGAAAGATGGAATATAACCTGTGTACAGTTTCTTTGATTTCTGTTTTGCTATTAAATTGGATAAATGGGTTTCTTTTATAATTGCCATATGTATGTTCATTGTGATGCCAATATTTGGTGCAAAAAATGGTCAAGCCTTAGATGTAAAGCTTGGGGTCTTATTTTCCCCAATTAACAAAACAGTAATCAGAAATTAGATTAAACGGAAAATCCCATCCCCTAAACTAACAAGATTTAAGGGAGCAGATAAATATAGTTCTAACCTAGTACCCCCTCTCTCTGAAAAAAGCAGGGTGACCAACCTTCTGGGCCCAACTTCCTGCTTTCCTTCTTGGCAGGAATTAAATCCTCCCTTGGAGAAGTGGGGGGCAGGGTGGGAGGAAGAGATTAGAAACGTCTATTCTGCTTCCCTTTGAGCCACATGATGACGTTCCCCTGCTGTGCGTGGGGGCTGGCCTCTCGCTACAGGGAAAGATAGCTACTAGATTTTTTTTCTTTTCTAGTTTGTTAGTGAGTCCTTTCTTCATCCTTTGACCTTTGTTTTGATCATTGTAAGTCTTAGTTTTTTAAGGGGTGTTGTTCAGTCATGTCTGACTCTTTGTGACCCCATTTGGGGTTTTCCTGGAAAAGATACTGGAGTGGTTTGCCATTTCCTTCTCTAGTTTATTTTACAGATGAAGAAACTGAGACAAACAGGGTTAAGTGACTTGCCTAGGGTCACATAGCTAATAATTGTGTGAAGCCACATTTGAACTTGGGTCTTCCTGACACCAGGCTCAGCACTCTATCTACTGTGCCAGCCAGTCATGTGCTTTTAAGGGAAGCTAGTGGTTCCCTTTGGGGAAATGCCATATACTGAAACTTCTAGGTTATACCTGGGTGGGTCCAATAAACTAGAAAATGAAATGTCTCCAAAGTGAAGGAATCTTAGCCAGAAAGATTAAATAAACCTTGTATCTTCTTTGTTTGATCATCCTTTCTACTTAATTCTCTAAAAAAGTCTTACTTTATCCTCACCTTTCTTGTTTGGTTTAGGAGAAGGGAAGAGCTGGGGGAAAGCTGGGTACCATGAGGGCCTAGAAGGGATTTGTGGCAGCTATAATACTTAGAGATTATATTTTTTCTCTTATATTAATAACCAATTATTAAATTAAGATTAATGTTCTCCTTTACTATTTCCTCATTCAGAAACCAACCCCTGTGGGTTATTCAGCCAGTCTCTGAAGGTCATTGCTCATGGATGATATTGCCTTAGCCCACCATCATTGTTCATTGTTCATTGACTGGGTAAAGATGGATGCTTTTGTCCACATAGCTGGAGGCAGCTGAGTCTGCAGCAAGAGGAGCTTTCAGCCTACCTCCTTATTGATTGTTAACCAATCAGAGTTGATTTCCACTCACAGATGCAGCCCCTTTTCCAAAGGCTTTTTAAGCATTCACTGTTTTTAAGGTTCGTAATAGATTTCTGAGAGTACCACTGACCTCATTTTGTTAATTATTTGCTAGCCATAATTAATAAATTGATTATTAATTACCTAGAAACTAGGTCCCTCGGACTTTTCATTCATCACAATACAGAAGCTGCCACCCCAGGGAATCTGGGGCTTGAGCTTATTTGAGAGTAAGGAAACCCCCAAAGAGAAGGGTTTGGGGAGTCTGATGGTGATTCCTATACATCCTGGTTGGGTTTATGGTTTGCTTGATTTCCTTTACCTAAGTAAGTATTAATAATGAAGATTAAACTTAAAAGTGTGTGTATACATTTTCCCCCACAGAATCATTTAAAAATATTTATTAGCACACTCCTGAGGATAAGACACACATTTTTGGACATGACTAGTGCAGGAATTTGTTTTGCTTGGTTGCATGTATTTGTTACAAGGGTATGTTTGTTTGGTGGAAAGAGAAAATAAATTTTTTAATGGAAAAAAAGTTTAATTTAAAAAACCCAACAATTCTATGAAGTAGCTGTTATAAATATTCCCATTTTAGGAAACTGAGACTGAGAGAGGTTCAATAATTTGCCTATGGTTGTTGTTTGTCCTTAGCGCTCAGAGAGACCCAAAATGACATCATGATGTAAATGTCAGAGGCAGGATTTGAACTAAGGTCTTCTTTATTCCATGTCAACTGATCTAGCCATTATTTCACGTTGCTGACTCTTGGAGGTTGGAGTCTGTTTTTTTTTCTTTAATTAATTTATTTTTATTTATAAACAATCACTTCCATAAGCTTTTGAGTTTTAAATTTTTCTCCCTCTCTCTCCCAACCTCCCTCCCCAAGATGGTGTGTAATCTGATATAGGCTATACGTATACATTCAGGGTGTGGTTTTAAAAAAAAAAAACTTCAGGCCCAGTAATCTTCACACTATTCAGTGTCTAATGCTAGGTTCTGACATTTTGGAATTAGTCACTACATCTATCTTTTAGCCCCAGGTAATAACAATAACAACAACAATAATAACTATTAAGTAGCTAGCACTTATATAGTACATACTGTGTTCCAGTCACTATGCTAAGTGCTTTACAAATATATCCTCATTTGATCTTCATAACAATCCTGTGAGGTAGACGCTATTATCATCCCCATTTTACATTTAAGGAAACTGAGGCAAGCAGAGGTTAAGCGGCTTTCCCAACATCCCGCAGCTAGTAAGAGTCTGAGGCTGAATTTGAACTCAGATCTTGCTGACCCCACACCCAGAATGCTATCTACTGCACTACCTAGCTGCCCAGGTCTAGTTTATAAGATCAATAGGACTATACATTTAAACCATGGGGCTTTAACCTTTTTGGCTTTATGGACCCCTTTGGCAGTCTTTTGAAGTCTGTGGACCCCTTCTCAGAATGATGTTTTTAAATTCGTAAAGTAAAATGTACAGGATTACAAAGGAACCCAATTATATTGAAATAAAGATGCATTTTTTTTCCCATCTAAGTTCATAGATCCCTCAAAGCTATCCATGGGCTTGTTAGGACAGACCTTTAGAAAGTCATCTAATCCAATCCCTTCATTTTACAGACACTTACTAGCTGTGTGACCCCATTTGCCTCAGTTTCCTCATCTGTAAAATGAGCTGGAGAAGGAAATGGCAAACCGCCCCAGCATCTCTGCCAAGAAAACCTCGAATGGGGTTATGAAGATTTGGACATGATGGTAACTCAACTCAGCCGAGATTGAAGGGTTTCCTAAAGTTTCTAGAGTAGCAAGCTGGGTTAGGGGCATGATGTAGACTGACAGCTTCTCTCATATCATCTTCTTTCCAGAGTCTTTTCCTTCCACAACCTGAAGTGGCTTAGCATTGTGCATCTTCCGTCCCAAAGCCGGAAGCCAGAAGTGCCCAAAGTGATTGTGGAGTTAGAAGAGAGTCGACCTCAAGGTCACAGGTGACCCCTGTGACCTAGGCTGCTTCCATCACCTTCCATTAAGTAGTCAAAATACTTAAGCAAGCCCTTACATTAAAATTGAATGCAGGTACTTCTTGTTATGTGGTGGGAGAAGTGCACATCATTACATTGCTAAGTCCAAATCCAATTCTTTATCTCCTTTGCCTCCCCAGGGATTTTGGATTTTCAGTCAAATTGGTCCTTCATTCCTTCGCTTCCCTGCCTCCCCAGCCCAGTCCAGTTTGATAGTTCTACTCTACTGGAACCTGAGGAAGAACTGGTCTCATCTGGTCTCCTCTTTCTCTCTTCCCACCTCAGCTGAGCTCTCTTGCTTCTCCAAGCCTTTCTGCCTCCTCTGCTTCCCACCCCAGACAAAAAGGATTCCTTTCTCTGACTTCAGAAGCTATCTTCCTCCAGTTCTCTGACTCTTAAGTAACCTGTCGTTCATTCAAAGTCTTTACTGAGCCCCAGCTCTGGGACTAAAAGGAGGAAAATTAGGCAGCTCCCCAGGGTACAACACTCAGAGGAGAAGGGGATTGCAATACAAGGGACAGATTTAAATGTGATCTTTTAAAAATGTACATGTTTTTTAATGTCATAAATTCTGCTCTTTACATGGAACGTAGATATTTGTTTTATATATGAAGTTACATGTATTGCAAGGAAAGCTCAAAGCCTCCCACTTGCCATATGCCAGGCATTAATGCTAAACGCTGGGAATATAAATACAAGCAGAAAGAAACATGGTCCCTGCCCTCAAGGGATTTACATTCTAATAGGAGAATACATAAAAAGAAGCTGAAAATCTGGGGATTGTGGGGAACAAAGGTACCCAAGGGGGTAGGGTAGAGGAAGTCAGGAGTGTACCCTCGACAGGAATGAGGCTGGGCTGGCCCAGGCACTGTCCTTAACTGAGGGCCCTGGGAGGAACTATCTTGTTGGAGGAAGGGGCTGAAGAGGTTAGGATACTCTCAATGTGCGAATTCCAGGGCTGGAGTGGACTGGATGAAGAGCTGGGTCACAGAATACAGAGGAATATGGCACACACTGCAAGAACCAGAGATCCCAGGCCAGATGTGATCTGGTAATAGGACTTCATTCACTCAACAAATGTTCATCCAATCATCTGTGCAGAACACTGTGCCAGGTGCTGGAGGAGAAACAAAGCTTAGACAAGACACAGTCTCTGCCTCCGAGGTGTCTGTAATTTCAGACAAGGGATAATATTTGTGCACAGATGTGGAGAGGTGGAGTACTATTTAATCAAGTGTAGAGATGGCAAACGCTGATTAGATCAGGCAGTAACACTGCAGAGTGTTTGAGGCTAAACCCATTAAAACGTAGTAAGAAAACATTTAACAAAATAAAAATACAACAAAGCATAGATAATATTAATATGTGGTTTTCTAAGTCAATGTGAGGCCCACAGAGTTTGCCACCACTGATGTGGCAGATAGAGATCTGACCTACCCAAGAAGCCAGGAAGACCTGGGCATGACACTAAGCAATTCTCTAAGAGTTTAATTTTCAGAGAAGGTGCTCACAGGGCAGCTAGGTGGCACAGTGGATAGAGCACCGGCCCTGGAGTCAGGAGGACCTGAGTTCAAACCCAAGTTCAAATCTGACCTCAGACGCTAGCTGTGTGGCCCTGGGCAAGTCACTTAACCCCAATGTTTATGTTTCCTTACATGGGAACTCCCAATAGGGATAAAATCACAGCCCCTATTCCCTGTTTACAAATATAGTATTAATTAGAATATAAGTACATGAGAAGAATACAAAGTAGTAAGAGCTCATGAGAGAGTTCATTTCTAATTAGGGGGAATCACAGAAAGCTCCAGAGGATGAGGAGCCCAGAATGAGTTGAGATGATCATGGAAAGCTTCCTGGAGGGAAAGGAGGAATAAGCTTTTATTAAGCACTTACTCTGTACCAAGTATACTTTACAAGTATTAGTTCATTTGATCCTCACAGTGAGGTAGTGTGCTATCATCATCCTTATTTTACAGCTAAAGAAACAGACAGACAAGAGGTTAAGTGACTTGCCCAGGGTCTCACAGCTAGTAATTGTCTAAGGTCAAATTTGAACTCAGGTCTTCCTGACTCCAGGCCTGGAGCTCTATTGACTGTACCACCTACCTGCCTCAGCTGAAAGAGGTAGAAATTGACAGGGCCTTGAAGGATGGAATAGGATATGGAAGGGGAGGATGCTGTGGAGGAGAACAAAGGTACAAAAGGAGGTGTGTTCAGGTTAGTTCAGGCTCCAGGAGCTGTAGAGCTGACCCAGAGCCTCAGAGATGGCTGCTAGGACAGATCCATGGGTGAATATCGTACAAACAGATCACTTGTACAGTGCCTTTGCCTCCCCGGGTGTCCGGGCTCCACTAGATTGAGGCCACTGGGCTCCAGAACTGATTTCCTAGGGCATCTGCATGAGCTCACAGCCTATGGAATTCAGTTCTCAGAGCCAAATGCCAGGTGTGGGCACAAGAAGGGGCATCACGTCTGGGCACTAAACACTGGTTAAAAAAAAAAGTATGAGAGTCAACACAAGCAGGAATGGGTGACACTAATCTTGAGCAGGGTGCCTTGTGGCATGGGTGTGCTTCCAGGTTCTCTGAAAAAATTATTGTGACCAAGTCATGCTTTTAAGTTAAATCTGAACTATGAACATTTTAAGTTTAGACAATCAACAAAATACTAAAATCAAGCCCTGGTGGGTATCATTTGTGGATTTCTCTGATGTGAATGTTCACACTGAAAAATTTTGAGCCCATAGGCATTGGCTCCATCCAGCACGCCCCAGGGTATGAGTCGCAGGCCCAGGACGGGTGTGACAGGTCAGAGTTCAGCTCCAGCCTTCCCAGAGACTTAGCTGCACCCGCCACCCCATTCTAACCTTCAACTCCTAAATAAAATCCCTTCAGAGGGAGTCTTCCATTCCTCTTCCTCTAAGCAAGACTGCTCTGAAAAAGTTCTGATTAATTCTTTATTTTGTAGGGGGATAGTGAGGACAAGGAGAGGATCTTTATTTGTAAAATGGAAGATTTCACAGACTAATAATAGCTTGTTTCCCTGTCTAGTAATCAGCAGGGTTTTTGGAGGTCGAACCACCTTCCTTTTCAGACCCTTTTGGTTGTTTCCCATCTTTACTCTGGAAAAGCAGAGAGTTTTTACCTGTTCATTAGTCTCTGGCCTGGATGAACTAATTTCCCACTCCAGAGAAGGTATAAGGAGTATGACCTATGGTGGAAGTAGGAATATGAAACCCAGAGGGTCCCTGGCTCTGTTCCCATCCCCACTGTCTGTGCTCTCCTTGATCTGCCCCCTAGAATCTTAGGGTTCATTCTCTCTCCTTTTAGAAGAATCTTCCCTTTAAAGTGCTCTAGCTAGGGGTTTGTCTTAGACTAGGAGTTCTTAATATCTATCTATGTATCTATTCATATACATATATGGATAATATATGTATAGGTATTACACATATATATGTATTATATATATATATATATACACACACATACATACATATATATGTATATATATATTTGTATCATGGATCTCTCTGAAGTCTGGAGAAACCTACGGACCCCTTCTTCCATTTCAATTTATTTATTTATTTTTTAGCTTTCAACATTCACTTCCACAAGATTTTGAGTTCCAAATTTTCTCCCTATCTCTCCTCTCCCCACACCCCATGACAGCGTGCATTCTGATTACTTCTTCTTCCAATCTGCCCTCCCTTCTACCAAGCCCCCCCCTTCTCTTATCTCCTTCCCCTTCTATTTTCTTGTAGGGTAAGAGAATACTATACCCCATTGCCTGTTTATCTTTGGACTCCTTCTCAGAATAATGTTTTTAAATGCATAAAATAAAATTTAAAAAATTGCACAGAAAACCAATTCTATTGAAATACGGTTATTAAAATATCCTTAAAAACAACCTAGTTCATGGACCCCAGGTTAAAAACCTTTCTAGATGCTAAGCAGCTGGTGGCACTGAGGAAAGCAGCCTGTAAAGGAAAAGAAATGACCTCCTTCCTGCCCCCAGAAAGATATAGATAATGGAATCTACCTCTGAAGTACCATGGAGAGAGTGGGGGTCTTAGGGTCAGTGGAGACTGGATGATGGTGGTGATGGTGGTGATGGTGGTGATGGTGGTGGGCAGGTCTTGGCCTGGCCGGAGTCCTAGACCCCCAGGGGTTGGACCTCTTCCTCTTTTCGGTCTGCTTGTAGCCCTAGCAAGGAGAGGAAGTGAGGGAGAGAATGGGAGGGGAAAGAAGAGGATGAGAGAGGAGCAGGGGTAGTGTGAGAGGCAACAGTGACTTGGAGTCAGACTTTGGTTCAATTCCCAGTTAGTCGTGTGACTTCCTAGCTTTGTAAATCACTCACTGTCTCTGGGACTCAGTTTCCTTAGCTATAAAAATAATTGATTGAATTGGATGATGTCTAAGGTCCCTTTCAGCTCCAGTATTCTATGATTCTATTAAAAGGGATTTCCCAGAAAGATACTTTCACTTTCCAGGGCTATTTCAGGGGACAGGGCAGGGGAAGGCCCTTCGTCTGGGGAAGGAGCCAGTCCTGCCCAGTAGGAAGTGCTGCAGCTGATTCCCTAAGAAGTTGTGGGGGCAGTGGCCTCCTCTCCCACTCCTCAAGCCCCCCAAAAGCTGAATGCAGCAGGGCATGGGGGGATGGACAAAGCATCCTGCTTCTTCCTGTGGTACTCACCCAGGCCTCCCTTGGCTCTCAGACTCCTCTCGGCCAGGCAGTGAGCTTGGCTCACCCAGGGCTTCTTAAATAGGATCCTTTACCCCACCCCCTGCCCGCCCCAGCCTGCTCTTCTGAGAAAGGAGGAAAAGTGTGGGAGGCAAGGACTTTGTGCTTGTAGAACCCTCTCTGACTCCAGACCAGGGCAAGGATACAAATTCCCACCGGGAATTCCCACCCCATCCCCACCTCCCCTCACTTGTCGGTCACCCCCTTAGCTGGGGCCCCAGTCAGATGTGGTCCTCCTAGGGGTTAGGGGGTGGGTAATGTGCCTGTGTGTGTGTGTGTGTGTGTGTGTGTGTGTGTGTGTGTGATGAATTTTTCTAACTTCCCTCAAAGTTAAAGAAGTCTGACCCACATCTTTCTCCCTATAATTTAAACCTCAGCTTGAGCTAGAGAGCAACCCCCTCCCCTTCTCTAAAGAGGAGTCATCATTCCATTTGGTGAAAAGTATACTAGACTAGGAAACAAGGGACCTGGGTTTGAGTCTCAGCTCTGCCACTAACTATATGACCTTGGGCAAATCATGGCTCCCCTTTCTGGTCCTGTTTCATTAACTGTAAACTGAGATAATCAAAATAACTCACATATAGACAATTTTTAGGTGGGTCCTTGCAGCAGGCCCATGTAAGTAGCCTTGCTCCCTATCTAGGAGTGTGATGCTAAGAATCAAATAAAAAAAAAAAAAAGAAGGGTGGGAAAGTGACTACGAATTGCATGCATAGGTGAAGAATGACCTTTTTTAGGGAGGGGGTTAGGCAATGGGGTTAAGTGACTTGCCCAGGGTCACATAGCTATTAAGTGTTATGTGTCTGAGGTTGGATTTGAACTCAGGTCCTCCTGAATCCAGGGCAGGTGTTCTATCCATTGTGTCACCTACCTGCCCAAAGAATGACCATTCTTATTGTGAATGGAAGGCTTAGGTTGGTCCTTGGCGTGGATGGAGACAAGGACAGGATGATCACCCCTGCTGCTCAGCTGGAGGGTGGGAAGGATTGATATCCTTGAGTCCGTGCAGGAGAGGATACGGACGCTCTTATTCCTGTTCTTTGGAGGGAAAAACTGAGGTTGAGTGTATTTTTGGTGATGGTCTAAGGAAGGAGTGGGTTTCTAGCCAAATAGGACTAGGACTTAGGAGTCTGGGCTGGGACGTCTGGAAGCCTGTCTTCTTGAAGCCCTCAATACTTGGGAGCAGATGGGGCTCCAGGCTCAGAGGTGCCTTCTTATACCTGTGAAATCTATTCTCCAGCTCCCCCATCTGAAAGGAATAGGACAGTACCCTGTCCCATCTCCTAGCCCAACCAACCAGAAACCTTACCCCCTAGGGCTTGGTCAAAGAGGGTCCTTAATAAGAAGTTGACTCAGGGTAGGGAGTGGATCAGAAGGCAGGAGAGGTTATCTCTGCATTGGGATTCAAGGTAGAGGGGACAGCATCATTCCCCCCAATTTTCCTAGTAATCTAGAAGCTGGGGAGTAAAAAAATTTTTATTATTCCTAACTTCTATTCTTCTAGTTCAGCAGAATGGGGTGGGGGGTAAAGAGGTGGAGGAGGGGAAGATAAAGGGGGTTGGTGGGGGTGGGAACCCACGGGACCATCTGGAGAGGAAATGGGAAAGTTCTCGGAATGTGAGAGGCCTCGTCATTAGGGATTATGCAATGAGGAGGCCACTTCAGGGACTGTGGGGGTGTGACAGCAGGATTGGAGTAGACCTTTGGAGGCCAGGCTTCGGGGAGGAGAGGAGTAAAAGCGGTTGGGGCAGATGAAGGCTAGGGGCCCTATCCCCTCCTCAGGGCCCCCGTCTTGGCTGAGGTTCAAAGCTGGCAGCCCTCTGTTAACCCTTGCATTGTTCTTCGAGGGGAGCTTCCCTGGAGCTCCCAGAAGCCAGGGACATGGTCTTGAAGTCTAGGTAGAGGGAAGGGGAGAGGCACTAAATGGGATATGCACTAGGGGAAGAGGGGCTTAGTTTGAGGATTACCATTCTTGGGTTCAGTGGCTCCTTTTCCCACCCACGATCCTTTGTGGGATTCAGTTTACTCCTATGCAGGAGATTGGTGCTCTGGCTATCCTACCTGCCTCCTGTTGGCAAGGGATGGGGACTGCCTCTTTTGCTTGTGGGGATTTCCAAAAACATACTTGGCCAAGGTCACTTTTCCCCCTCCCTATGCATTACCTTTTGACTCCAATGCTCTCTCACCTGTCATTCAATAAATATTTAAGTACCTACGATGCACCAGGCACTGTGCTAAACATTGGGTTTAAAAAGAAAGGCAAAGACAGTCCCTGCTCTCAAGCTCATATTCTAATGGACTCCAGGTCACTCTTCTGCTATTCAGCCTTGCTTCTTAAAGGGTAATAAAGTCAGGGGACTGGAGTGAGGGGCCACAGGGACTTTGGAGTTCCCAGCTCACAGCCCATGAGCTGGAAAGCTGAGCCAACTGGAGGTAAAAGAGGAAACTCCTGCCATCCCCTCCGTGAGTCACTTTATTAGGGCTTCCTGACCCTCTTTCTCATTGACATCCACTAGAATCCCAGACTCCAAACCTTCTCTAGAAAAGCTTGTATCTGTTCTTAGTTTTTGGTCTTTTCTTGGAGAATTTACCTCTTCAGAGCCTTAGGGGTCCTTCAGGTAGATTTATGCCCAGGGGTGGCTCTAAATCCTTACCCTGCCCTAGCCCTGCACAAAAATGCCAATGCTGGGGAAGCCCATAATTGCAGCCCAGCCCGTAATGCCCCAAGGACTAAGAAACCCAGGCATCCCAGAGCCTAGCCATTAGAGGTGGGGAAAGGACTGATGCTTTTCCAGTAGGGGAGAGAGAAAGAGGAAACATGCATTTTTTCTTCCCCTCCTCTATTTGGCTTTGAAGAGATTAACCCAAGGGAAGAAAGCCTGGAAGGACTGAAGGAGAGAATGGGAATCTGATTCTGGGCCCCTTGGTAGTGGAGAACAAACCCAAAACCTAAAAAAGTTTTTAGAAGGAATTTTATTAAATAGGTTTGGCAGAGAGTTTTTTGTTTATTTGTTCAACTTGTTTCGGTCATAGCAACTCTTTACGACCCCATTTGGGGTTTTCTTTGGCAGAGATACTGGAGTGGTTTGCCTTTTCCTTCTCCAGTTCATTTTACAGATGAGGAAACTGAGGCAAACAGGGTTAAGTGATTTGCCCAGGGTCACACAGAGCCAGAAAAACGTGTGGCTCTATAAGGCTCACATTATATATAGTTCCAACAAGGGTATAATTGAGTAACCTGCACATAGGCAGTCTCCCAAAAAGTCAGTTTCCTTAGGTTGCTTGAGATGTACATCAGTAGGTAAATATAAACATTCAATAAAATTTGAGTAGATGCCAAAACATAAGCTTTTGGGCAAACCCAAAACACAAGCTTTGAGTGGAGTCCCAACTATTCCTTGCAGTAATCTCTGGCTCCCCTGGAGGATCTCTGGAGTCAGCATGACCTATACACATCCTGAGCTAAACTATATCTAGTCCACAAGGCAAGATTCAAACAATTTTAATAAATAATAAAGTATTTTCCCTATACCTTCTGGCCTCAGACCCCAGATGCCCCAAGCGACTGCCAAACTATATTGGATAGATTTAGGATTGCAGAATTTGGAAACTGAAATTTGGAAGCTTACTCTAAGAAATAATCTACTGCAAAATGAGGTTGAGAGGTCATAGCGGATTACAGATATGGAAGAGAGCTCAAGAGACCATAGAGTCCAACCCTCTTACTTCACAGAAAAAGAAACTGAGTTCCAAGGAGTGACTTGATCTAGACCACACAGAGGTGACATATTAGAAATAAGATTTAGGTTTTAGAAGGTAGGATTTGAACCCAGGTTCTGTGGCTCCAAAGCCAGTGCTTTTCCCACTGTACTAAGCAAAACTTACCCAACTTCACAGAGTTAATAAGCAACTGAGCCAGGATATGAACCTCAGGTTTAGGCTCAGTTTCCTTATTTGTAAAATGAGAGATTGAAAGCACAGTGTTTTGTACAAAACAGAGCACAGCTAATCAATATTTGTTGAATTGGATTTGATTAGGTGGTCTGTGAGGTGCCTTCAAGGGCAGGTAGGTAGGTGGGGCAGTGCAGAGTGCTGGGCCTGGAGTCGTGGAGACTCATCTTCCTGAGTTCAGATCTGGCCTCAGACACTTACTAGCTGGGTGACCCTGGGCAAGTCCCTCAACCCTGTTTACCTCAGTTTCCTCATCTGTAAAATAAGCCAGAGAAGGAAATGGCAAAGCACTCTAGTATCTTTGCCCAAAAAATCCCAAATTGGATCATAAAGAGTCAACACGCTGAAAAACGAGATGCCTTCAAGCTCTAATGACTCCTTGAGGTAGAAAGATGGGGAGAGATGGAGGAGAGGAGCACAGGGCCAGGGATGGGCCAGGCTGGACCAACAAAGCAGGCACATCCCTGGACTTGGAGCCCTAAAACCTGGGTTCTGATCTCGGACCTTCTGGAGTCACGTAACTGCTCCTTGGGCCTCGGTTTCCCTATCTGTAAAATGGGAAGATAGACCCTTGGGGACCCTTCTTGCTCCGGCTGAACCTCAGTTTCCCCAAGTTAAAGGGACGGGGTTGCATTAGGTGACCAACTCTGACACCATGACGTCAAACACAGGAACGCCCCCACACCCCCCCTTTCCCTTAACAAAGATGGCCGACGCGGGGTCGCTCTAGGCCACGGCGCGCTTCTCTCGGTGGTGCGGGCGGGAACTGCGCTAGGACAAGCGGCCGCCTGCGCCAGTGCCAGCGCCAGCGCCGAGTGAGCAGGTGACCCCCCTCCCCTCCTCTTCTCCCCTCCCGTTCCCTTTTCCCCCTCCTCTTCCCTTCACCCCCCTCCTCTTCCCTTTCTTCCCCTCCCTGACCCGTTCCCGCCCCCGCACCCCGCAGGGCCAAGCCCGGTTCCGCGGGAAGAGGCGGGAGCCCAGCCCTGGGCACGGGGAGGCCTGAGGCTCGGTGGGCGCCGAGCCCAGGACCCCCGCCCCGCCCTGAACTAGCACGGCCTCGGGGTCTGCAGCCCTGCATCGCCCCGCTCTTTCCTCGTCTGCCCCCGCAGAGCACTGGACATCCTCCCTGACCCCCACCCTCCAGCTGTGCCCATCCCCACCTCTCCTGGCCCCCATCCTCCAGCCTCCCAGTCTCCATTCTCGTCCCTTAATCTCCTTTAGCCTCAGTTACTTCATGTGTAAAATGGGGGTGGATAAAAACAACATGTGAGTCAAATGAGATAACACATATAAAGCAGTTTGCAAACCTTAAATTGCTATTCTCATTATTATTATCCTGGTCTCCATCACTTACTCTATCAGCCTCAGTTTCCTTATCTGCAAAATAGGGATGATAATAGCACCCACTTCATAAAGTTGTTGTATCAAATGAGATCACTTGTATAAAACAATCTGCAAACCTTAAAAATGCTATATGAATTCTAGCAATTACATATTATATAAATAGTATCATTCTTGTCTTCATCATCATCCTCACCCCCATCCCCATTTATCTCCATCTTTCTCCCCTTCTCCACTCCCATCAGCTTGTTGTATCAAATGAGACTTGTATAAAGCGATTTGCAAACCTTAGTGTTATGTGAATTCTAGCTTATTATATTATATATTCTGTAAATATCATTATCTTTATCATTATCTTCATCCCTATTCCCACTTAACTCCATCCTCATCCCTTTCTCCATTATCCATCCATCCTTATTCCCATCTCGGTTCCCTTCCCAATCTGCATCTCTATCCCCATCTCCATCTCTTCCCATTAGTCTCCATCCTTATTCCCACCTCTGTCCTATCTATCCCTGTCCCATCCATTCTCATCCAGCCAGCAGACTTGGTGTGCTGGTTTGCTGTGTGGGAAGGCCAGGGGCTTGGCTCTGGGGAACTGTCTGGCTGAGGAGATGAGCATCATCAGCTCCCTGGGTGAATCAGCAAGATCACACAGAGCTGGAGTGTGGGGCCCAAAGTCTGCCCTGGGGCATGATGCTTATGGACGGGGAGTCAATAGTGTGGGTTGTCATGATCAGGACAGGCTTTCCGGGAGGGTCTCGCTGAGCTGGAACCTGGATGAGAAAAGGAGAAAGGGGAGAAATTTTGACAGATTTTTGAAGATGCTACCTGGTTTGTAATAAATTTACATTAAGCAAACTTTTTTCTCTTCTTTTCCCAGGACCTACTCTTTTTGAGGCCCTCTGCTGGGTAATTTGGGGAAAATCTCCAAGCTGACAATTTATAAGACAATATTTGACTTCATAGGACTATGAGTATAGCACAGTGTTTTATATACATTTGATCCTCACAAGTAAGTATTACAGGTATTATTAGTTCCTTTTTACAGATGATGAAACTGAGGCTTAGATTTGCTTGACTTATTTATAGGCTTACAGCTAATAAATATGGAAATCAAAATTTGAGCCTAAGTCTTTCCCTATTTTGAGTCATTCTCTCTTTCCACTACACTGTGCTAACATCATAGTTTATATAGAGGGGTCTATGGTATACTGGAGTGGTTTCTAACCTTTTGAGGCTACAAGGAGCCACTTTTAATGTGAAAACATGTTGAGGACCCTCACACACATATAAAAATAGTTGTGTCTACTTCTTGGGAAAGTACACGAAGACAGATGAGAAAATACTACAAATTCAGTAAGAATTTTTTTAGATTAACACTATATTTTACTATTCCTAACTGCATTGATGTACACTTGAAAAACATGTATGTTATATGTTCAGTATGTAGAATTTTTATGCTTATTCATGTATTCACAGACCACTTGTAATAAATCCCACAATCTCCAGAGCTCCTTAGCCTACAGGTTGAGAACCAGTGGGTTCTCAATAGGTCTTCCTTCCTTCCTTTCTTTTTCTTTCTTTTTCTTCCTCCTGTCCTCTCTCTGTCTCTGTCTCCTGCCTTCTATCTTCAGCAAGGAAGGCCCCATCTTCCTATCCTAAACCCATCTGAGGGTTGAAGAAAACAATCAGAAAAATGAATAAAAAGAGAGGAAAAGAAAGCCACTTTCTATTCCAATCTCATTTTATAAATGAGGAAACTGATGCCCAGGGGAAATCAATTTTTTTAAAGAAGCAACTTTTCAAAGATCACAATAAATTGGGGCAGAAGCAGTTCTAGAACCCAGGCCTCCTGATCCCTACCTGCTGCTCTTTCTGTTGATAACATGCTATTTTTCAGGGCCTCAGAGAAAAACCATTTCCCTCCCCAGAAATGACATCATTTATGCCTATTTATGGTTTTATAGCATAGTCAAGGGTTTTTTCCCTAGCAGAGATTCCTAGGCACATGACAACAATCAGAATTTGGGAATGATCCTGCCTTGGGGTCATGTGTCAGTCATTCCTAGAAGCTTCCAGAGTAAGCAGGCTAAGGGTAGGAGCTTTGAATGCTAGGAAAGAAGCTCCTTTAGCTTTGATGGAGCTGGGTTAAGAGAATCTTCAGGCTCTTCCTCTAGCCAGAAGCTTGGAATCCAGAAGCAGGGGAACCCCTTGTTGTTCAGGGGCCTGAGCTCGGTTCCAGGGTGGCACCGTAGCCAACCTTTCCTGCACCGAGCCATTTCCCTGAACTGTAAAACAAGGAGGTGGGATTGAGTGACCTCTGGTGTTCTAGTTCTAACATTTATGAGAATCTGTCGTTCTCAGAGCTCCTCTCCTCAGCTTCAGGCTCACCCTGATGCCTCATCATTGTGTGGTAAGTGACCCCGGGTTCTTCAGAGAACACAGAGCCCAAGTTTTGGCAAGTCCTGCCAAGACAGAAACGCTTTGAGTCTACTTGGGTTGTCTGACTGATAACCAGCCAGAGTTCAGAGTCGTCATCAGTTGACCTGGTGATGGGGTCAGTGAATTTTCTGACTAGAGCAACTCTTAAAGAAAACCCGTTGTCATTCGACCTGCAGTAGTGGAGGTGGGGTATATGCTCTGACAAGACTGCTGATTCTCGGATATGACCTTATGATCACAAGGGGCCTAAGTACTCATCTGGCCCAACCTTCTCATTTTACAGTCGAGGAAACTGAGGCCCAAGAAAGTGATGTGTCCAAGGTCAGAGAAGGACTGTCACAGGCAGGATTTGAACCCAGATGCTCTGACTCCGTAGCTAGTATTCTTTCTGCTGTATCACATTGCCTCATGTTTTCATTGCTCGGCAATGTATGTGCAGATTGACTGTGTCTCCCCAACCAGACTGTGGGATCTAGAACTGTGATTTCTTTTTTTCTGTCTCAGAAAACTGTAGCTGATCACTAAGGAGGTACCTTAGTGAAGGCTTTGTCATTCATAAAACTGCTATTAATTACCTGCCTCAGAGACCATGGTAGTAGTGAACGAGGGACCCCAACACGTGGCTGTTGGTCAGTCAACACAGATTTGTTGAGAAGGGATCCCCTGATAATCTTCTCTTAGCTTCTCCCTAGACTAGGACTAGGTCTAGGCAAAGGGTGTTAGGCTCAATCCCAGGCCTCAGCTGAGGGATCCCTCTGGAATAAAGAGAAGTTCCAAAGTCAGAGGCCTGGACTGGTGGGATGGGAGAGGGGTACTATGATGGTAAAGGAGAGAATTTATGAAATAACTTTTCCAACACATCCCATCCTCTCCCTTCCAGAAAAGCCCCTTTGTCTGGATGGACAGGTGGGTGGCTCTGGGATTCTGTTGTGGGTGGGTCTGTGACTTTGAGCCTTTTCCCCCAATGAGGGCCAGACAATGGGGACACTTGTGACCAGGCTCTCAGCCAGAGGGGTTTTGAAGGGCTGGGATTCCACCAGCTCAGAAGCATCTGACCCTGGGGGCCTCTGGGATTCTAGCGGGGGGGGGGGGGCGCCCTCTTGAAGGCTGGTCTAGGGGAAGGGCCCACTGCCCCTCAGACCTCTTTTCCCTCAGAGACTGGGCCTCCTCCATTACTCATCCCTGAGGAAAAGGAGAAAGGTGGGAGAACTTTAGGGATGCTGTACAGAGCTGGGGACCCAGTCTCCAGGGGAGCAGGGACTAGAGGTCTGAGATCCTGGGTAGAGTAAGACTTGGCAATCCATCTAGCTGATGGATAGTTTAAAGATAAAAGCTGGCAGTGTCCCCTAACCCCAGTGAGGTTAGTGAGCAGGAGCAAGAATGGAGACCAATGAGGGCTTCGTATCTTCTCTGCCCCTTTAGGAAACGAGAGAGCAATGGAACTTGAGAGCATCATTCGAGATACCTTAATCAGCTTTGCCCAAACCCATGTCCCAGGTGCTGATCTCAGGTATGTGCTGGCTCCTTGACCACCTCTGGCGGGGCTCTTAGAGGGTGGCTTCTCCTGTGGTTAGTGCTGCTTCTGCGAGCTCTGCAGTGGCTTCTCTCTCTCTGAAGCGGCATTTGGGGATTGGAGAAAGGGCTGTGTAGCTTGACTTGCCCTCTGTAGGGTACCTCTCCAGGTCTCCTAAGGAGATCTCCTCTGAGGGGAAGGATCACTTTGCTGTGGAATTTTCTGCCTGAATGCTTGCCTTTCAGTTCACTGTAAAGATGAATAGACTGAGGCTCAATGTGGATAATCTGCCCAAAATGTCATGAGGCGTGTAGGGCAGAACGGGGACTAGAAACTTGGGGTCGGAGAGGACTGCATATCCCTGCGGCACTCTGCTCTCCACACTTACCATCTCAGGGTGAATGAGGTTCAGCCCCGATCTAACTGCTCCTTCCCTTTTTTTAAAAGAGAGTAAGTCTCAGGAGTGAGGGACCAGAGCTGGGGGCAAGTGTGTGGAGCTGTTATTCCACAAGATGCTCCACCCCTCCCTATCTGTCCCTTCCAGTGGCTTGGATGAAGTTGTCTTCTCCTACATAACTGGGGTCCTGGAAGACCTGGGTTCTCCAGGGGCATCGGATGAGAACTTTGACATGGAAGCATTTGCAGAGATGATGGATGCTTATGTGCCTGGCTTTGCCAAGATCCCCAGGTGTGACTGGGGGTTCTTGTATCTTCCCTTCCCAATCCTTGACCCAGCCCTTTCCTTTCCAATTCCAGATCTCCCCTGGGCAAGCTGGGGCTATTGTGCCCACTTATTTTGGGATGGGAGTGGGTAGGATCGGGGGAACAAGGCTGGTAAGGCAAAGGAGGGAAGTCAGATGATAACTCCAGGGTTCACTGGGGTGGGGTCTGAGTGGAGGACAGAGTGGCTTCCTCACCCATGGTCCTGATTCCCTCTCAGTGGGACAGTTTGCGACATGATGTTCGACCTCTCAGGCCAGCTGAGTGATGCACGGAACAAGGGTGAGTTCTGGATTGGGACAGAATCAAGGGAATGGGTTTCAGAGCTCTTTTCTGGGACTTGGGCCCCCCTCCAATCCCTGTGACTGATTGAAAATCATATACTCTGTGCCTTTAAGAGAATGTATGTCCCAAGAGCCAGGAAGACAATGCTCCTACTTCTCCAGGATGTCTGCAGAGCCTGGAGGAAGGTACCCAAGAGATAAGGAAGTCTCGAGCACACACCTCTACCCCACTCCTAGGCGAAGGCACCAAGGCTGAGGTATGAGATGGGTGGGAGTGGGGAAAGGGCAGTGAGAATTAGACCTGAATGGTGGGGAAAGGAGGGGGCTTTTGAGAGGGCAGTCAAGGGCAACCTAAAGAGGGATGTGGATGCAGGAAAGACCTAAATTCAAATCCCACCTGTGACACGTACTGATTGTGAGACCTCGGCCAAGGGACTTCATCTTCCTGAACCTTAGATTCCTCTTCTGTACAACAGATAGAATACTTGTAACTCCTTCCACATATTTGAGTTATTGCTCTTATGTGTAGACAGCAACCTACCATAGTGGTACTGAGGACCTACTATGTGCAAAGTGTTCTCTGAATATTAATGGGGGTGTGTGGGTGGAACAAGTGCCCCCAGTCTTATGCCTTTTAGAGTCATGTGCTTGTATGTGTATGTGGTATTGAGGAGATCTTAAGTGATCAGCTTCTGGGCCTCTATCACCTGGTTCTGACTTGCAGGAGGTCTCTGAAACTGATGAGCTCCAAGCTGGGATACAATTGCTTCTGGAAATGTTCCCTTCTTGCACAGTGGGGAGGGCACAGCGGGTACTGTCCATGGCTCGGGGGAACCTGGAAGAGGCTGTTCACATCATGGTAGAGGAGAAAGTGGAGCCCCAAGCCTTAGGCCGCAGCTCAAAGGTATATGCCACAGACACTCCCCACTCCTGATTCTCTGGACCACTAATCAGGGCTTCCTTCCTCATCATGGCCAGAGATGGAAGGGGTACAAGGACCTAGGGTGGATGGGGAGAGATGGGTATAGACCCAAACCAGGGCTGAGTGTGGGGAACTCCAAAGGGAACCTTTAGGTAAATGGAGAAATGGGCCCAGATCGGCTATCTCATTCTGCCTTTCCTTCTAGGACACATCAAGGTTACAGGGAGCTCCTAGGAAGGAAGAACTGAAATCCTTCATTCTACAAAAGTGAGTTTGGAGGAGAAGGGAGATGTTAGATTGAGTAAGGTAGCCCTACAGTTATCTAAGCAATCAGTGAGAACCTCATCACCCAAAAGGTCTGTACTGGGGTTCCTGGTTTACCCCAAGTGCCTCTGACCTTTCCCCTAGTCCATGGGGAGGATGTCTGAACAGACATAGTAACCAGGGCTCCATCATGGCAGGTACATGATGGTGGACAGTGAAGAAGATCAGAAAACTCATAGGCCTGTGGCCCCAAAGGAGGTGAGTAGGTTGGGGGTAAGGGATAATGAGGACTACCTTTTCTGGGTCAAGGCCTCCTGTTCACCCCTAACCTGTATTCTTAACAGGCCCCTAAGAAGCTGATCCGATACATTGACAACCAGGTGGTGAGTACCAAGGGTGAGCGTTACAAGGACATTCGGAAACCAGAACCTGAAGGGATGAAGTCCACTTACATCAGTCTCAAACCAGCCCGGAAGTACAAGTTCCATTGAGTGTCCCCACCCTGGGGGAAGTTGAGGACTGTGGGCCAGAGGAGTCTGAAGGAGTTGGGGATAATGGCCCCCAAAGCCAAAATAAGACAGCTGGGCTAGTCCTGCCACCAGGGTCTTCTTGGCTAGGTGTTTATGAAGCCTGTTCTTCCCAAGCCAAGCTTAGTTTCAAAGTCTCTCCTGAAGTTTCTTTATTTGAGTAAAGTGTCCAGAGTGAGGCATGAGAACTGGTTATTCGTCTCTAAAGAGGTGGGCATGGAATATAGTAGCTTATGAAAGAAGTGGATTTATCTTTCCTTAGCTCAGATTAGGTGTGATTGCTGCTACTCTCATGGACCTCTTATTCCTTATCAATTGGGAAGACCCTTATCTGATTTCCCTCACCCTTCCCAACCCCTTCAGGTCTGGGGAACACATAATAGGACTGTCCTGTTCCTCCATGTCCTCTCTACCCAACAGCAGCAGAGTTGTGCCAGGTTCAAGGAGAGTCTTTTATTTCTTTCCCCAGAGACATCTGCCTACCCTCCCCCCAGTCTCAGTCCAGCACTCTTTCTCTCTCTCTCTTCCCCCTCCTTCCCAAGCTGGTGACACTATCCAGGCTCCATCCCAGTTGGGGGTAAGGAGACAAAGGTGGATCTCCCCAGCACAGCAGTGTTCCCAGATCCACAGTCCAGCTGTGTTCACCAAACCCCCAATCCTCCACCCTTCACTGATTGGTCAGATTTGCAGGTTGACAAAGGGAGCAAAGCCCACAACGTCCTGTAACAGGACAAGGGCCCGCTGCAGGGGTGGTTCCACGTCAATGTCCACACCACGTTTCCTCAGGGCACTCAGGCTGGACTCAGCTACATCATGACAGTGACGTACCCGAAGTGAGCGCAGCCGTGGGCAATACTCTGCCAGGGTCCTGGGGGGGGGGCAGGTAAAAGAGCGTCTGTGAGGGACAGGAGACGTGCTCTCTCCCACAGAGAAGGAGGGGGCTTTAGTGGTCCTCAAGCCCAGCCACCTTGTTTAACAGAGTCCCAGAGAGGGACAGTGATTCCCCTAAGGTTACAGAGGTCACTGGCCAAAGTAAGACTAGGGAGCCCCCAAAAGATAGTAGAACTGTTGCTGAACTGGAAGACGAGGACTTTGGTTCTACTTCTGGCCCTTAACAACTCACTGTGTGACCATGGTCAAGCCATATAGCTCAGCATTAATTTTCTCCTCTGTATGTGTAGAGGAGCTCAGAGATTGTACAACACAATCTCCTTGCCAGGAAAAATCCCCTCTAGAATGCCAGCTAGGGGGTCACCCACCCTCCACTACAACATCCACTGACAAGATCACTCCCAGGAGGTGGCCTGTATCATATGTGGACAAGTCTAATTGTTAGGAAGGCCTTCCTTTCATTAAGCTCCCTCTGGTGCCCACCTGAAGCCCCAGCCCCTGGGCCCAGCACCTGATGGCGTCACTCCGCACTCGGAGACAGCCGGTGAGGTCCAGGTGTTCGAGCTGCGGGCAGCATCGGGCTAGCTCCTGCACAGTGGCATCCCCCACGTTCGCATTGACAGCCAGGGAGAGGGATCGGAGCTGTGCCCCTCGGCGCTGGGCCAGGTAGGCCACGGCCGTGTCCCGGAGCTGTCGGCACGCCGTGAGGTCCAGGGCCTCTAGGCACGGGCAGCGGTCGGCCAGGCCCCGCAGGGCCAGCCCATCCACCCAGTCGCAGTGGGCGAGCGAGAGGCAGCGCAGCTGCGCGCAGCTCAAGGACAGCGTCACCAGGGCCCGACGGCTGAGCCGCCCGCAGCCCGCCAGCCCCACGCGCCGCAGCCCGGGGTTCCGGCTCAGCACCGGCTCCAGGTCCTCATCGGACAGCCAGTCACGGCACGACTCCAGGCACAACTCCTGAAGCCCCTCCGAGTCACTCAGCAGCCGGCCCAGGGCTGCCCTGGGGACCTGGGGGCCCACCTGGGGAGGTGCCCACGGGGCTCACACCTGGATCCCGGCTGGACACCCGGTCCCCACCGCCAGCCCGCCCACCTACCTCCTCTCCCCATACCCCCAACACCCCAGCCCAGTGTCTGACTAGGGAAGGTCCTCCTCGCCCGACCTGGGGCAGGTTCCCGCCTCTGCCCGCACGCCCGGCCCCCCCAGACCCTTCCCCGAGGCCTGGGGAGGGGCGGAGTCACCTGTGCCGAGTCGAAGCTGCGCAGGCGCGCCAGGTGCAGTAGCACAAGCGCTTGGAAAGCTTTGCTGACGCGCTGCAGGTGGAGCAGCTGCCGCAGGGGGACGCGGCTGAGGACGTGCGGGAGCAGGACGTCCTCCCACGGCAGGTCCAGGAGCCTGGGGCGGGGACATGAGGAGTCTGTGCACTGGCCACTCCCGTCCCACGCAGTCCCCCAGGTTTGGGCGGGGTCCCCCAAACCCTCACCCCACGCATGATCCCTCCCCCGTTCATGTCCCCATGAGTGTCCCTCGGTGGTCCCCTCCAGGTTCCTATGGTGCGAGTCTATAGGACTCTGTCCCTGGGAAACACTTGATTTCATCATCCCTCCATCCCTTACCCAGCCTGACCCGGTGGTGGCGGGGCGGGGGGGGGGGCGGTGTTTCTCTTTTCCTGGGCCCCTCCCGTCCTAGGTACCTGACGGCCCCCGGCTCTTGCTCCCCGCCGGACGGCTCCATCTGTAGCCCCGATGTCGCTGCCAGTCTTCTTTGCGCCTGCGCAGTCTTCTCCTCCAGCGGCTACGACGGCTAAGGAGCCGCCTAGCAGGGCCGCCAGACCTGCTCAAACGATCGCCGCCTCCCTGAGCGTCCTGTACTTAAAGTCTTCCGGCCTAACCCTGAGCCCGAGGCAGAGAGGGCCGGGTTCCATGGCTTTAGGAAGGGATCGAGAGTTGCTGAGGTTTTTGAGCTTGGTGGTTGCGAGTACGAGAATGAATGTCCCGCGGCTTGTGGGCCAAAGAGATTCGAAGCTGGAACTATTCCTGGATCCGGGAGCCTGCCTAGCTCCTCAGCTTTCTGTGGGACTAGGGCCCCAGTATCCCCACCCCACGCCCTAGCAAGGGTAATTGGTCGTGTGCACTCTCCATCTCCTTGTCATTTGCCTAGTTCTGCTCTATCTATCTAGCTGACCTTGGACAAGTTATTTCCCCTCTTAGAGCTTCAGTTTTCCAGACTATAAAGTAGGTGTGGATCGATAAAGGACCCTTATAGCTCCAAAATTCCATTGTATGAATTAGTAGTGGCTAAATAGGCAAGTCCAGCTGTAAGCGCAGTGAATGGTAGTGTACTGCCCCCCCCAACCCCCAATCTCTGTCACTGTCTGTGAGGTAGCAAGTAAGGGAGGAAGTGGCTGATATTGAAATGGTGAGATTATGACTTCCCTTTTATACATTCCCCAAGGCAAAGGGCTAAGACTTCCTTATCCACTACCTTTCTACCACACAATTTCTGAGTTGAAAGGAAATTTACTGGTCAAATAGCTTCTAAGCAGATAAATGAGTTCCAGAGTCTACTACAAATGTTGTGTCCTACAGTTAGAATATAAGCTCCTTTAGGTTAGGAACTGTCTTGCTTTTGTATTTGTATTCCTAGCCTTTAACACAGTGCCTGAAACTAGTAAGGACTTAATAAATGCTTTTGAAGTGACTTTCAGAATCGTGCAGCAAGTTTGCATCACAGCTAAAATGAGAACTAGGATGTAATGACTCAAATTTAGGATCTTTCTGCTACTCCACATTACCTCTCTTCTCCGTCTCCATTAATGTAGCCACTGAACGTATTACTGGGCACACAAGAGGGCACTATTAGGATAGATTAAATGCTCTAGCATCTATCTGCCTTCTGTAAAATATGGAAATCACGTTTTAGCAACTCTTTTTGTCCTTATGACACCCCCCCCCATGAGATGAGGCCATTTCCAAAAGTGTCCACTTTGAATGAATCAGTGGAAAAAAACCAAGACAGCTCTCCTAATGCACATCCCTGGGTCTCTCTCTGCACTAGGTCACACTGCTTTCTCAAGGGGATGTTCCAGTTCTATACCACACTGTTTTTTACTATACCACTTTACTTTTAGATAACAATGTTGGGAGGCAGGAGGCATCCATCCACAGCTTTTTTCACTATCACCTGGTGGCCATGCTGAGAAACTTGTGGAATGAGCAGAACCAAAACCTTCTTTTTCATCTTCTGCCTATTCTGATTTCTCCCAGGACTGAAGGGCACCCTAGTACTATTCTGTCACAGATTGGGAGGGTGATAAGGATGGAAAAACTGCAGCAAATCCAGCTGGAAGCTGAAGTCTGCAAGTCAGTGTTCCTTATAACCCTACCCTTTTATATTCTGTGATATATATTGCAGGAATTGATAATGGGGAAGGAACAGCATATTTTGGACTTCATTAGAGTATAGGGCCTTAAGTCACCAAATTCTTCTGCCATTAAAATGCAGTGGTGTAAAGAAAAAAAAGTACATGTCATCAGATGGCCGTGGTTTGAGACCCAGCTGGGACACATGTCTATGTGTTTCATTGGTTTAGGATTATACTTGTGCCACACAATTCACAGGGCTGTTGTAAAGATAATACATTGAAAAGTGCTAAATAATGATGATTGTGTTAATAGTTTATGGAAATTACTAAGCATTTCCTGGGTTTTTGTAGGACTTTATTCCACTCTTCCCCCATGAGTTTCCTGAGGGTTAGGACCCCATCTCCTCCTGTGTCTTATTTCACATTACTTCCCTTTAGGCATTCATGTTCCAGCCTAACTAACCTACTTCTTTGAATTCAGCATTCCATGCTTTTTGCATAGGTTGCCCTGCTTGCCTGGAATATACTCCCTTTATACCTCTGCTTCTTAGAATCCTTAGCTTCCTTCAAGGATCAACGCAAGATGCAGCTCCTATATATTGTATTTATCACTTTAAATATTATATTCCCACCCTTCCAATTAAAAGTAAGTTTCTTGAGAGGAGTGACTTTTTCATTTTGGCTTTCTATTCTGAGTGCCTAGCATAGTGTCTTCCACATAGTATGTACTTAATAAACATTGGTTGAAGAATAAAGTAAATGTGTCTCCTCTTCAAGGTCTAGCTTGGAATGAGGCTTTGCACACATTGATCCCAAAAATCCATGTGGATTGCAAATACACTTTCACGTGTGATCTCATTAGATACAAGAGTCCTAAGAAGTTCTTGATGCTGGACTGGTGTTGCTGCCCCCATTGTCCAGATGAGGAAACTTTGAGCCAGATCAGGTTGATGACTTGGCCAGTTTCGAATGTTCCTCAGTAGAACCTGGCCTTGAACCATAGAATATCAAGACTGGAAGGGATCTGGGAGTAAAACACAGCAGTTTAATTTCATTTTCCAGGCAAAGAAACATCCATAAAAGGGAAATGACTTCCAGGATCACACAGCATGCCACGTGTAACTAGAACCCAGGTGTCTCTTTTCCTCCCTGGGTCTGCACCGTGCCTGGCACCTAGTAGGTGCTTAATAAATGCTTGTTGAGTTGGGGGTTTTTTGGGTTGGACTCCTGCAGAAGGGCAGAGGGAAGTTAGAGGGGCGAGAGGTTACACCTGACTGGAAGGAGTCTGGAAACCTGGGACTGCAGGGAGGCAAGGGGTTGGCACAAGGATTCCGTCCTTCATGTGGCCCCGCCTCCCGCGCAATCCCCCTCCTCCCCGCCCCCCTTTTGTTCAGGGCAGTCGAGGCGCCTGCGCAGTGAGGCCCCCGCCGGGCGCTGTCCTTTCAGCACCACGCGGAACCCGCGCAGCCCCCTCCCCTTCCCGCGGTGAGCCCCGAGCGCCCCCGTAGCACCCTTCCCCTAAGCTCACCCCCTTGGTCTCCTCTACTACGCATTGCCCCGTGCTCTGCAGCCCCTGCCCTGGCGCGTTACTATGGCAACCCTGGGCCGCCCGCCCCTAAAATAGACCCCGCCCCTGCCCAGCCAAGGTCACCCCCTGGGGTCACCCCATCCTGTCCCCTGCCTCCGAGCTTAAGGCCCCGTTTCCTCATTCCACCCTGACACTCCGGATCCCTTCTGGGGCCTCTGGGAAGTTCCTCCCGCAGTCTAGTCTCTGCCCCTCTTTCTGTGCCTTCAGGGGCTTAGGTGTGGGGGCCGTCCTGTATTCACTTGCGATCCTGGACTCCTGGGTTCCAGTCTCAGTTCTACAGTTTGGGGAGGGGGTTATCCCAGCCTCAATTGCCCCTTCATTCCCGGAGGGAATTCACCTCCTGCTCATTGGAAAAGTGGCCTCAGAGAGCAAATCCAGGGTGCACACATGTGTTGTGTAAGTAGGACATATATGTGTTGTGTAGATAGGCCCAGTGCACAGTATGTAAACATATACGTGTACAGCATGTAGTCCTATGCGTGGTTTATAGCAAGGACACTGAGATGTGTGATGGTGCATGTATCGAGTGTGTAACTGGACATGCATGGGACACGTAACGTGTGTGACAAGGCACATGTGTGATGTATGACAGGGCTTGTATAGCATATAGCAAAACTCCTGCGTTGTATGTAATAGGACATATGTTAACATCTGGCATATGTGGCATGCAATGGAAAATGTGTAAAATATAGCAATGCATGAATGACTGCAATATGCATAATATATACACATACCACTTCGGGGTGCAGCCTACATGAGTAACATATGAGAACATGTGTGACATGTGGTAGTTCGTATATGTGGTGTTAGGACCTGTGTAGCATGTAAAAGAATCGTGTGGTGTGTGGTCAGGTCCACATGTGTTGGAGAAGCTTGATCCTTCTCTTTCCCTAAGAATATGGTTGCAGGCACAGCAAAAGCCACCCCAAACCCTCAGAACCCCCTGTGTGTGGAGGGGGTGGGGTTCAATCTCCTCCTCCTGGGGCTTTGGAGGATGTGTGTGTGTGTGTGTGTGTGTGTGTGTGTGTGTGTGTGTGTGTGTGTGTGTGTGGAGGGGGGATTAGCTGAGCCCGTGGCTGAGCTGGAGGAAGGAGGGGAGGGAGGCGGGACCAGCTAAGGGTGGAGGGAGATGCTGGAGCAGCACGGTGGCAGGAAGCCTCATCCCGCTCTGGTTTACTCTGGTTGCTTGGCCTGCAGCAGCGGTGAGTGTATGGTGTGGGGTATGTTTGGGGTATGTGACTGGGTGGGTGGCAGCCTTACCTCAGGGGAATAAAAGATGAGAAGGGGAAGGAGGAGGGGGAGGGGATATGGCAAAGTGGAAGCAAGAGCACACTAGCCCCCACCCCAACACACACACTCACCAGTCAGGAACTCAAGGTCCACCCTGATCTTTGCCCCATTCTCTGGGCCATCTAGATGCCTGGACCAGAATCAGGTGCTCAGCCTAGTCTTGTCTGTGTTAAGGTACATTCAACCCAAAGCTATTCAAGGGGTTGGGGAGGTGGGAAGCAGTGGTGGCAGAGGTGTGTGTGCCTGTGTGCTAATCTATGTGTATGCTTCTTTATTCAGACCCCTCTTCCCCTCACCACCCAAGTTCTTTTCCTTCTGCCTGTCCTTGGATAACCTCCTCCCTTCCCACCCCCACTGCCATTACTATGTATCCTCCTCAGCAGGACCTGGACGGGACTCAGTTCAGGGGACTCAGGCCCTGAATTACAGCCATCTCCCCTTCCTAGACCTTTCCAGTCCCCCCTACCCCATTGAGTTGCTCTTAGTTGCCATGGGGACACCTAGAGCTCAGGCCCACATGCCTCCTGAAATAGCTTCTATTCCCCCCCCATCTTACCTCCTCATTCAGACCAATTGTTTATGGGGGGACTTTGCATGGGGCAGAAGACTAGACTGGAGTCCAGGACTCCTTGGGTTTCTCCCAGGTTTGTAGGGCTATTTGGGATGGGTGGGTCTCCCTCTTGTGGGGGAGGGTAGAAGGGAGAGATTCAAATAGGTATTTAGTGAACCTCAACCAGAAAGGATTATTGACTATCTTCTCTTAGGTTCCTCCTTTCAACTCACCCCTGTCTTCTCCATCTTCCTCTAGGCCTGTTTGAGGAGCATGCCTTCCCCCAACCCCACTGCTGGCCTCACCCTCCTGGCCTCCCCTGCCTGACCAGCTCAATCCCTGGCCTCCCCCCAGCATGGCCCAGGGAACCATGCGCTTCTGCTCTGAGGGAGACTGTGCCATCTCACCCCCTCGATGCCCTCGAAGATGGCTTCCAGGGGGCCCTATGCCCGAGAGCCCCCCAGGGGGTGGGAGGGCCCAACTGGGCATGTATGGCAGTATGGGCTCCCTAGTTCGACGAGTGGTGGGGCCTCGTGGTGGGAGCAGGGACACCGTGGGGCGGGTGACAGCACCCTGCACCCCACTGCGGTGTACCCCTGCTCCCCAGAGCCCTCCCTCACCCGCGGGGCCGCCACAAAGCTCAGTGGTCATCTTCCGCTTCGTGGAAAAGGCCAATGTGAGGACAGTGAATGGGGGCCTCAGTAGAAGCCTGGACCTTGGCTCTCCCTCTCCTGGTACCTCATCCCCACCCCAGCGACTTGCCCCCACCCTGGCCACTAGTTCTGGTTCCAGTTCTGGCTTGGGCCGGAAGCTCCGGCTGGAGGCTTCCACCTCAGACCCACTACCTGCTGGGGGCAATTCAGTTCTCACTGCCCGATGCTGCCCCCTGCCCGGGTCCCCAGCCCAGCCATCCACAGGTGGAGACAGCCTCTATTCCTCCCTCCCAAATGGTCTGGGTGGGCCTCCAGAGGACCTGACCACTCTACTCCGAGGGCCCTCAGGCATTAACTGTCAGAAGCAGGTATGTGACCCCTGCTCCTTCCCTACCCCTACCCCAACCCCTTACATGAGAGTAAGTTTGGGCTTACTCTCATGAGCAATCTCATTGTACTTGTGTCCCTGCTGAATCTCTCTCTTTTCTTTCTGAATCTCTACATGGGTCTATCTCTGTATATTTGATTATCTTGGTTACCACCTTTTGCTCTGTGTGTATACATCTGCCTCTCATTTCCTTGTCTCAGGGGGAATGCTGCTCCTCTCCCCGGGAAGTGTCTGCTCATGCCCAGCGGATTGCCCGGGCCAAGTGGGAATTCTTCTTTGGCTCTCTGGACCCCCCCAGCTCAGGTAAGGAAGGAGACTGGGCTGCAACAGAAGGTACGCAGTGGAAAGAGCTGCTCTGAATAGGGTGTTCAGGGCTGATCATAGATTTAGAAGAAGAAAGCATCTTACAGGTCATCTAGTTAGTGCAACTTCTTTTTACAGCTGAGGAAACTGAGACCCAGAGAAGTTTAAATAACTTCCCCAAAGTCCCAGTTTTAGAAGATGGCAGAGCCAGCATCTCTGAATCCAAGTCATAGTCAGTTAATAAGCATTTATTATGCACCTACTTTATTGCCAGGATCGTAGTTTTAGAGCTAGAATGAAAACTCTGAGACCATATAGCCTAGACCCTTATTTTACAGTTGAGGAAACTGAGGAAGTTAAGTGACTTGCTCAAAGCCACACAGGTAGTCAGTGACATAGGTAGGAGGTGACACTGGAACCCAGGCTCTCTGCCTTCTGAACCACTGTTGTTTCTGCTCTATCATACTGCTTCCAGGACATAGAGGCCTCAGAAGGAGAGACTGTTCTTATCCATCCATAATGGGGGTCCTTGAGCAGTCTGACACTTCTTCAGCCCTCATTCTTCCCATGTGTTATGTCTGAGGGCTGAACTCAGCACCTGGAGAAGGACAGGCAGTGGTATAAAGGAGGTCCCATGGTCCTGCCTGGAGGCAGAGGGCTGGCAGGAAGAAATACACCCTTCCTCTTTTTGCCCCAGCCTGCTCAGTCTAAGGCTGAACAAGTTAAGAGTGTGGACATCATAAGGCCCAGAGAAGGGAAGGCTGGTTCTGCTTGGGTCTCAGGACTGTCTGACTGAGAAGGCTGAGTTGAACTTTGAGCAGAGAAGAAATTCAGACATTGGAAAAAAAAACCCCAAAAACCCAAACTTCTAGCCCATGATGGTAATGGGAAGCTGACTCTGATTCCAGTAATCTAAGGTGTTGGCAAGAGGATGGAGGAGTGAAGGAACGAGTTGCCCTTCTTGGAGGCAGGGAGATAGCCCGAATGACTTTCCCCGACACCCTTCTCTTCCTTTGATCTGTGCTGCAGGTTCCCATCCTCAGGACCGGGAGTGGGAGCAAGCATCAGCTAGAATCCCCAGGGAGGGGCCAGGGCATAGCTCAGAGGCGACCACAGCACGAGTGACTAAATATTCAGAAACCGACCTGGACACAGTGCCCCTTCGGTGCTACCGGGAGACAGACATCGATGAGGTTCTGGCCGAGCGAGAGGAGGCTGACTCAGCTATTGAGAGCCAACCCAGCTCAGAACCCTTGGGTATGGCCAGGGTCCCCCAGCCAGCCCCTCGGCCAGTCCCCAGCCTGGACAGTGCCAGTGAAGAGGAAGAAGCTGAGGAGGAGGTGGACGACGAGGTGTTCGAGGCCTCAGAAGGGGCCCAGTGAGCAGGCCAGGGCTGGGGGCCAAGGGCAGAGGACTGGGTCTGGGGGCGTGGGGTGGGATGGGGCTGAGGGAGAATGCAGTGGTGATTGTCCTGTTGTAGAAGAAAGTCAGAGGAGGCAGGACTTGGGGCTGAGGGAGCCAGGAAAAGACCATGGGAAGGGTAGGATAGCATATGCAGATGGGTGGGGACCCCTTTTCCCTGGCCCCAGGGTCCTTTCTGAAGCCTCATCTCCTTTCCTAAGATGATGACAAAAATAGAATGGAGAGGGGAGGGGAGAGGATCATGGAGAGTGAGATTAAGCAGGGAAGGGAGAAGAGGAGGGGGAGGGGAATGACTATGAGCAGGGCAGGGTGAGACTCGGTTGGAAAACCTGGTTTGGGAGAAAAGGAGATTTTTTTTTAAAGGGATAACCGTGGCCTGTGCCTGTGTGACCTGGGCTAATTTAAGAGGAACAATGAGAGAGAAACTAGTCTTTATTCTTTGGACTGGGGCGGGGGGGGGGGGGGGGGGGCAGGGCCCTGGGGTCACTGGGCCAGCTCTGATTCTCATTCTCCCCGGATTCATTCACCACCTAGGCCAATGGCCATGATGAGTCCCTGTGGGCCCCTCAAGTCCCCACTGCCCTTCCTGCCAGGCTCCAGTCCATCTGCAGATGGTCCAGACTCCTTCAGCTGCATCTTTGAAGCCATCCTAGAGTCACACAGGGCCAAAGGCACATCCTACACCAGCCTGGCCTCCCTGGAGGCCCTAGCCTCGCCAGGCCCCACCCAGAGTCCTTTTTTCACCTTTGAACTGTCCCCCAATCATCTGGTTCCCCAGCTTGATCCCCAGCTGCCAGCCCCATTAGCTCCACTGGAACCTGACTCAGGGACCAGCTCAGCTGCTGATGGGCGCTGGACAGAACGTGAGGAAGAGGAGGAGGAGGCTGGAAGGGGAAGCAATTCAACTCAGGACAGGGCTCCACCTAGCCCTTGTCACTCTGAAGACAGCTTTGGTTTAGCACCTCTGCCTGTGGGCAGGTGAGTGACTACATTGATCCTCAATCCCTGCCTTAGCCTCAAATGACCCTGAGAAACCACTCTGGGCAGGGAAGGATCTTTGAGTGGGGTAGTGGAGAAAAGATGGGTGGGGATGGCAGAAAAGGGGCATGGAGAAGTTTGGAAAGACTTAGGTTGCTCCATTTTTCCCTCCTCACTTTGGGGTGTAGTATATGTTTTGGTTTCTTAGGACAAGAGGTTCTGCTTTTGGGAGTGGGTGTTAACAAAAGCATCTTCATCCTACTCTATCCCTTAACTTTCCCCTCCCCTCTTTAGTTCTCATGGAATCAGCAAAACCCATTACTATACTTGGGTCCCCTGGGAGGATGGAGACTGACTGGAGGAACGGATATAGCCATAGATGTGTGTGTATGTGTGTGTGTGTGTGTGTGTGTGTGTGTGTGTGTGTGTTTTCTTCAGGAAGCCCTATTCCCTAGAAAATCATTCCCTGACCAGGAGGAAACTGGCACCCAAACCATTCTATTTTCATAGTCAGATCTTAACCCCTCATAACCCACCAGAAGTCTTTCTTTCTGGCTAGTCTAATCCCTACTCTGATTGCCTAGGAGGGACATTTCTGCTAGGAATTGGGTATGTGTATGTGCAAATCTCTGGTGGGATGGGGGCTTCACATATCTTTGTCCCCTTCTCCAAGTGCTTAGTGAGACCGCCTCCCTTTTGGTAGGGGGTAAAGAAGGGGGGAAGTTGCTCTCTGCTGAAAAAGACTTCTGCCCCGCCCCCAGCTACCCTTGAAGTGTGGTTTCCATGGCAACAGGAGGGGGTGGCCTGGGAGACAAAGTTGCTTAGCAACCAGGAGTTTCCAGCTTCTGTCTCTGGGGCCAGGTGGCCCAGGGAGGTGGAATGGATGGGAGGGGGGAGGAAGAAGAGGAAGGGAAGGATAGGAGAGCACCATTTTTCCAAACCCTCTAACCCTAGAACAAGAGAAGGGATAGATAAAATCAAAGGCCTAGAAAAGCACATTTTCTCTTCCCTGCTGGCCTGCCTCCTACAGCCTACCCCAGCCCCAAGACCCATGAGAGGTTAGAAGATGGAGCCATCACTTACACTACAGCAAGAAAGATGTGGGGTAGATTTAAGAAAGAACTCCCAGAGAAGAGTTGAGACATTGGATGCCAATGAAGAAAATAGACAGCCCCTTCCCTCCCCCCATTTAGAGGCAGGGGGATGGCCAGGAGGGTTTTTGGAGGACTCCAGAAGACTCAGGACTCCTCCCTCCTCAGCCCACTCTGAGCCTTATTGCCACTCCCCTGCAGTGACCCCCCTCTGAACCAGCTGGTGTCGGATTCTGACTCGGAGTTGGACAGCACAGAACAGCTGGCCCTGGGTAGCACTGATACCCTGTCCAACGGGCAGAAGGCTGACCTGGAAGCTGCCCAGAGGCTAGCCAAGCGTCTCTACAACCTGGATGGCTTTAAGAAGGCTGATGTGGCCCGGCATTTGGGGAAGAAGTATGGAGATGAGGAGGGAGGGCTGAGCTGTGAGGATGTCCTGGCCCTGGGGGTGCCCTGGCCCTGGGGGTGTCATGGTTCCTGAGGGTATCCTTTTACCTTCCCTAGCCCTGAAAAGGTCCCTGCCTTGCAGACTGTCTTGGTTCCAGGGTTGTCCCCAGACCTAATCTCTTCCTCTCTTCTTGGTTGACCAAGCACCAATTCTGCTGACTGAACTTGAGCACTTAGGGAATCTGTTTGGGTGTGGGGCAGCATGAGTGGCTCCAAAATCCCCCAGGGCCATCTCCTTCTCATCGACCCCCAGCTTAACCTCCACTCCCGCCTTGTCCCCCCAGCAATGACTTCAGTAAGCTGGTGGCTGGAGAGTACCTCAAATTCTTTGTCTTCACTGGAATGAGTCTGGATCAGGCACTCAGGTGGGTTCTTTCCCTCTTCAAAGCATCTGCTGGATCCAGGAGAGGATAGCGCATCCTAATACATACATCATGTGCCAGCTGGACCCAGCCCCAAGAAGCCAGACAAAACCAGACTGTGAACAGTGTTTAAGTGCCCAGGTCTCAGCTCTACCTCCACCCAGGACAGTGTGTAACACTCTGTCTCCCCCTCCCCAGGGTCTTCCTGTGCCATTCAAGGTAGCATGGGGGCTCAGGTATGGGCTGGAAACCAGAGGGCTGCAATGAGGTTCCATGCTGGTGATGATGTCCATCTCTTCCTGGGTCTCCTTCTCCCCAGGGTGTTTCTGAAGGAGCTGGCTCTGATGGGGGAAACCCAGGAGCGGGAGAGGGTCCTGGCTCATTTCTCCCAGCGCTACCATCAATGTAACCCTGGGGCCCTGTCTTCTGAGGGTGAGGGGATTGGAGCTTGGGAGTAAGGGGGGAGGGGAATGGGCCGTCTTCTCACAGGCACAGACCCAGAGACTGTTCAGAACGGTACAGTCACTTAGGCATCTGGGTATGCTTAGGTGTGAATGGACACATAAGTAGAAACATGAACTTGGGTGCCTGAATACAAGTTTTAACGTATCTTTGGGGGTGATGTGGAACTTCAGTGGGAACATTCATGCTTTTGTAATGTTGAAAGCTCCTCTGCACATTTAGCCATCTTGCTGTTCTAGTCATTTAGCTAAGTGTTCTTTGAGTCAGGCTTCTACTCTTCTATATACACTTTGTGGACAGGGCCCTGGGGTACAGGAGAACCACCACAGGGCGAGTAGAAAGCCATAAGTGGGGCTGGGGAGTAGAGGAGACAGAGAGGGGCCTCTACTGACTAGCTCCCCCCTCCCCAGATGGAGCCCACACTCTAACCTGTGCTCTGATGCTGCTGAACACGGATCTTCACGGCCACGTGAGTGGAGAGGTTTGGGGGTGTGGTAGCTGCTAGGCCCAGGGTGCTGCAGGCATAGGGAGGGGCCGAGGGAAGAGGACTGAGCTGATTTACCCACAAGCTCATGGGCTTCTCTATGTCCCCCATCTATTTTTTAGAACATTGGGAAGCGAATGACATGTGGGGACTTCATTGGGAACCTAGAGGGCCTCAACCAGGGGGGTGACTTTCCGAGGGAGTTGCTCAAGGTAGGGGCAGAGTTGGGCTACCATCTGGAGAGGAAACTGGGGCCACATTTTGTGGGAGGAGGCTGGATCACATCTGGGGAGGGAGCTGGTTCACATCTGAAACTAGCCTGAAGATTCTAACCACAATCTCTACACCCCCCCCCCCCCACAGGGAGTGGGGTGGGACGGATGACTTTGTTTCTGACTCTACATGGAGTCTGTGCTCTTGTGACTCAGACTCTGAGCTCCTCCCCCACCTACTAGTCACGCAAATGCTAAGCCCTATGCCTGAGAGTCTGTTTGAGGCTTGTGCTAATGTGTCCTGACCATGCAGTCTGTCTGTGCAAAGCTCTCAAGTCACTAGTGAAGAGGAGGGGGAGGGAAGTGGCATCTTGCAGAGATGCACCCCCCCACAAAGGCTCTCATATATACTGTCCCCCCCCCACTTTATTGTTTTCCCTTTCCTGGATCCAGTCATTGTCTCTGGGGAAGTGGGGGAGGGAGTACACACACCTATAATTGGGCCCCTAGAGTGATGCTGTCTGTAGAACCATAGGACCTAAGAACTGGAAAAGGGACCTAAGAAATCACCTAGTGAAATCCCCTTATTTTCCAGGTGAGGAAACTGAGATCCAGAGAAAGGAAGTGATCTGTCCAAAGGCCGTAAAGTGAGACAGTGATAGAGCCAGGACTTAAACCCACATCTCCTGACTCCTCAGCACTGAGTTTTGTCATCTATATCATATTCCACTTTGAGCAGAACAAGACGAAATAGCAGCAGAAGGGTGGGGGCTTAATATGAGAAAGAGCCAAGAGACCCTATACTAGGTCTCCTATCTTTCAGACTAGTGTTTTTTTCACTATGGCACTGTTTTACAGGCATACAAACCTAGGCCAGTGCAGGGCCCTCGGCAGGGCAGAACAGTGGAGGAGGAGAGAGAGACTGCCTTGAGTAGAGGCTTTTAAGCGAGAGTGGAGCATCCCTCCCCTGTCTCCCTCCCTCCCCACCCCCCATCCCCATCTCCATCCCCAGGACTCTCCTTTGTACCCTTGGCTTTCGTTGGAGGGGCTAAGTAGGAACTCAAGGCTGATAACCTTCAAGCTGTGGGGGTAGGGTGGGAAGGCAGCTTTGTACCTTAAGCTCAGACCCCACATCGTAGATCCAGACACTTGTAGCCTGACCTACATCCTCCTCTCCCACACTGACACACAGCGCACACCTGCAACAGGGGCATGATTGCGAGACTGTGTGAGCAGGGGGTGTGTCTGTGAGTTGAGCAGATCTGTCTCCCAGCTCCGGTGAGGTGTGAGTTGGGCGTGTCTTGTGTTGTTTATGGTCTGGGTTGGTGTTGGGTATACCTGGGTTCTTTCTAGTCAGCCTCTTGGGTGGGATTATTTTGGTCATTAGATCCATTCCCTTCCTTCCCACCATCCTATTTCCAGCTATGGAGCTTAGAATATGGAAGGGTGGGAAAGCCTGATATCAAAATCAGAATAAGGGTTGTGGTTAATATTTGCTGCCGTTCTCATCTCCTAGTAGGATCCCTAGAAACTCCCCCCTCTCCAGGCTTTCTCCATTTTCCTCCCCCAGCCCCATCCGGTCCAGGAACCCCCGCCCAGTTCCCCTTTCCCCTCCCCTCGCCTCCTCTCATCCTCTTAGCTTTGCCCCTCCCTCACACCCTACCCAAGCCCCTCTCCTCTCCCCCCATATTTCCTCGTCCTCCTCTCGTAGCCCCCCCCGCCCCCGCCCTTAGCGCTCCCCCACTCCCTGCCTGGGACTCTCCTCCTCTCTCCTTCTTCTCCCCCTCCTCCTTCCATTCCCCCTCCCTCTACTCTCCCCCTCCCCGCCGCCTCCCTCTCCGTTTGCTGCAGAGCTGAGAGCACCAGCGCCGCCGCCACCACCGCCGTGGTCCATTCCTTTCTGAGTCTCTCCCCCAACCCTCCGCAGGTCTCCCGCTGTCTCTTCAGCTCCCTTGGGTCCGTTTCAGGGCCAGAAGGGGCTGGGGGCGTGCCGGAGGGGGGGGGGTGCTGAACATCTGCGGCCCCGGCCCCAGCCTGGGTCCCTGAGCAGTTCGTACGGTGGGGGTGGAAGGAGGGCTGGGGGCGCAGGGCCAGGGATGGCGGCAGCGACAGGAGGGACCCAGGGTCGCTGAGGGCCGGGGCCGGGGCCGGGCTGGCCGGGGCGCAGCATGATCGGCGTCAACAGTATTCACAGCAGCGCCGGGCGGCTGCGCTCCCGCTCGCTCTGCTCCGTGCGCTACGGGCGCAATTACCGCGGAGGCGAGACCTTCTGCTATGGCTGGCCCCAGCGCTCGCGCAGCCTCAAGCCCGTGCTCTACACCGACCTGGTGGTCAGCCGCCTGCAGAGCCGCAAGAAGAAGAAGACGGTAAGGGCGGGTGGGAGCGGGGGGTGGGGGGCGGCGGCATAGACCCGTCATCTTGCACTGCTGGGCATCTCGGCGCCGGCCGCTGCCACCGCTGGACTGAACTGACGCGCCCCCAGAGGGAGAGAGGGACGGAGCGAGCAGCAGCCAGGCAGGCAGACTTTGAGAATGAAGAGGAGGAGGCTGGGGACGGCTCAGAGACAACCACCCCTTCCCAACCTCTGGGATGAGGGAGGGGACCAGGATGATGAATGGGGGTGGGGAGAGGGGTATCCAAGAGGGACTCTGCTCGTGCCTGCGTTGGAGGCTGGGGCCCGATTGTGTCTGGAGCTGGGGCTTTTTGGGTGGTGGGAGGCTGGAATAGTGTCTGTGGAGGGAGGTAGCCCTTGATGGAGCTGTGGTTGTGTGGCGGTTTGTTGTGATGAGGGTGTTAGGATTGCCTGTGAGGGTGGGTGTCAAGTTGTGCCTGGGGGTGTCAAGATGTGAGTATGTATCTAAGATTTGTGTTGTGTGTGCTGGGGATGAGAACTGGGTGTTGCATATATGAGAACTGGGTCCTGTGCCTGAGTGCATGTTGTGTATATGAAGGTCGTGTGCCTGAGTGCATGTGTAGGAGACATCAGTGTTTCATCACACAATATGCTCAGACATCAGGGCACACGGAGACACCCCTCCCTACCCCCCAACAAGCACATTACCTGTGCACTTGCATCTGTACTTCACATCTGTACACAACTCACATGTACACAGCATCACACACATAATTCACATGCTCACATTACAAACCACCATTCCTCCACAAGACAAATTGACAGAAGAAACACCCCCACAGTCACACTAACACAAGCAAGGAAGGCACACACTCATGCAGAGACACCCCCACAGACAGACACATACTCACACCCTCCATTAATGAGTACAGGGGTCCCAGCTCCAGAGTCTCTTCTTTCCTTCCTTAAGCCTGCAATTCTGGCTGGTGCCATTTCCACTGGAGGAGGGATGATGGAAATTGGAAGGAGAGGAGACACTTCCCCTCCTCACCTTCCCAGCCACCAAATATCCTGATCATTTCTCCCCTCAAAAGGTCTGCCCAATTTAGCCAATGTTAATTAAACATCTACTGTGTGCAAAATGCTGTTCTAGGCACTGGAGGAGATGCAAAAGTCAGTCCCAGGCTTTTGTGTTTTGAGATTCTCTCTTTCTTGACTTTGGTAGCAAAGGGGAGGGACTGGGAAGCAACGTTCTGTAGTTCTTCCAGGATGTCGTCCCCCAACTGAGCCTCTATTCAGTTTCTGTATCAGTTAATAGAAGTATCAGGATCAGTAAAAGACATAGCTATTCTATCTAGCTTCCCTCATTCCCCCCAGTAGCTCTGAGGCCTGGGGCACTGAAGGTGGTGGTGGTGGGAGGGTCTGGTTGTAGTCCTGGGGGAGTAGGCGCTGCAGTTAGTAGCCTTGGTCTGTGCCTGTCTCTGAACCATGTCTCTTCCCCTCCTCGCCCTAGGCTCTGTACAGTTCCATCAAGAATGAGAAGCTTCAGTGGGCCATGTGAGTTACTGGGGAGATGGGGTTGGGGAGGGACTAGATTGGGTAGCTGGGTGATGGGCCCCTTCACCCTCTTCAGCTCCTTCTTCCTTCTTTGGTGCTAACCAGGCTAGGCTCTGCCTCTCATCTCCAGTCTGTTATGACAGCCTCAGTGGAGGTTTCCTGGAGGAAGGGGAGGGGTACATGCCCAGTACAGGAATGGGAAATCTTGAGGGAGACAGAATAGGGGAAAGTTGGGGTCATGTGAAGGGATTACAGAGGACAGAGACCCACAAGGGGTGCTGAGATAAGTCTAAGGAGCAGGGTTGGGGCAATTGGGCAGTGAATTTAGTGTGCCCTCACACATATGTAGAGGCTCCCTTCCTCTATCTTGGGAGGAAGAAGATGTGATCTCCAACATTAGGGAAGGAACTGGATTTGCTCAGTCCTCTCAGTTGGTTAACCTTCTGGTCTTTACTGATACCCAGCTCTATGTTACAATGTGGAGAAGGAAGTGTATTCCCCTACAGCTTAGCTGGGAGGGCAAGGTTCACGCATGAGCTCTCTCAGCTTCCTTCATCCCCACCTCAAAACTCCAGCCTTAGAGGAATAGGATTCCTTCTTTCTCCCCAAGTTAACCATTCCACCTGTGCCCTTGATCCCATTCCCCTCATTCCTCTTGGGATTTTGCAACATTATCTATCTTCTTTTAGAATCATTGAATCTTAGTTGAAAGGTATCTCAGAGGCCAAGGCCATCTAATCCAAGCTTCGCTTGCACAGGAATTCCCTGCAAACATCCCCAACAAAACAGCTTTCTTCCAGCTTTCTTCACTTGAAATCCTCTAAAGGCTTCGGGGGGAGAAGCTACTTCCTCTGGAGGCAACCGATTCCACTTTTGAACAGCTTTAGTCATTAGGAAATGAACCTGTCTGCCTCTCTGCCGCTTTCAATACCTATTGCTCTTTTATCTTCAGTCCTATCAAGTAATAAGCTTCTCAAGCGGCACAGACTGTTTTTGTTTTTGTCTTTGTAATATCCATTGACTAGCACAGTACTTGGAACACAGGAAGTGCTTAATAAATGCTTATTGAATGAATGAATCTCTTCTGCTTTACTTCCTTGCCTTCTGCCTACAATACGTTCAGGTCTCCTCTATTCTAAAACAAAACACTACTACATCCTCAATTTATCATCTCCTCTTTCTCTTCTCCTTTTGCTGTCAAATTTCTTAAAGGAGTGGTCTGTATTTGCTGATCTCACTTCCCATCCACTCCACAATTTAACACTGCAATTTGTCCTCCATTTCCACTAGTCAACCGAAAGTGCCTTTTCCTACCCCCTCATTGCTTAATCCAATGATCTCTTCTCCCTTGACCTCTATGTGTGTGTCTGTTTGTGTGTGTTTGTGCCATTGACTCTGTTGACCTTCCTATTTTTTATATTTTCTTTTCCTTTGGCTTCTGTGATCCCATGTGACTTGCTTCTCTCCCTGCCTTTCTGATCATTCCTTTGCCACTTTCACTGGCTCCTCCTCCTCCTCTTCCTCTTCCAGGATCTCAAAACTCTGTCCTTGGTCCTCCTCTCTTCTCTCTCTATACTCTAACCCCTGGTGATCTCATATATTCCTATGGCTTCAGTTTGTTAATTCCCAAATATGTATCTCCAGCCTCAACCTCCCTGCTCAGCTTGAGCTTTGCATTTCCAACTGTTGGTAGCTGGGGATTCCAATGATGAAATAAAATATAATTCCTGCCTTCAGGGAGTTTACAGTCAAACAGAGGGCATGATGTAGAGGTCCCACGAATAGCTAAAGTTCAGTAGATCCTAAACCAAACTCAACATCTTCCACCCAAAAAAAGCAGCTCCTGCTTCTGACCAAACTTCCTTACTTCTGTTAATGGCATCACTATTCTCTCAGTTACTCAGGCTCAAAACCTCAGTCATCTTTGACTCCTCCCTCTTCTTTGATACTTTATCCAAACTGGCATCAACATCTCTTAGGTCTCTTTGTTCCTTCTTTTAATTTCTACTGCCATCACCCTAGTAATTCACAGATCTCTCACCGAGATTTTTGTAATGCTTTCTGACTCTCCTTCCTGAAATTCAACTCACAGATCCCTGCCAAAGTAATTAATTGTTCTAAAGCATAGCTCATCTGGTCATGTGCTCACATTCCTATATTCAAAAACCTTCAATGTTTCCCCACTGGCCATAGGATGAAGCCTAGACTATTTAGCATGGCATTCAAAGCTCTCCCTAATCTGACCCTAATCTATCTTCCCAATTTTATCTCCCACCTTTATTGTAGGCAAATTATCTCCCAACACAATCTATGCTTTCTCAGTTCTGTACTCATGCTCATGGTCTGGAGTGCTATCCCTCCCATCTCTGCTTGCTTAAAAAAAAAATTTTACCATCCTTCAAGTTCCACCTAAAATGACACTTCTTCCATGAAGCCTTCCCTGATTTGGCCCAGATGGAAGCAATCTCTTTCTTTTTATTGTTTTAAGTACTATATTCTGATTTGCTTGATATTAATCTTGCTAGGACTGTCCTTTCTACTTCTCTGAACTCCCTTCTCCTCTACATAATTACTACATAGTAAACATTTGTTGAGGGAAAGAATGAACATGGATCCAGTAAAGAATAAACTAGTTGAGTTTGCTCAATTATGTGGTGAAGTCAGTAACTGTGAGTTCAGGGGAATAAAAGCTCACTATAAGCCAGGGTGACCATGAGTTTTCCTAGTGTTCCCAGAGAGGAGTTTCGAGCTTTGTCTTGAAAGATGTTACTTTTGGATACCTGGAGGAGGAGGGCTGGCCTTCAGAGAGACAAGAAAAAAGTGTAAAAAGAGACAAGGAAAGGGATCAAAATGGAAGAATTTTGTACTAATGGGGCCAAAAAGCAGTTACGGATCCCATAAATGAGACGTGTCTAAAGTCCATATTCTCATCTAAAGGGGCCAGAGACCACTACTCTCTTTCCTTCTTCCTGTCCCCAACATCTCTTGCTGGTTGTTCTAGACCCCAGATGGAAATTGCCGAACGTCAGATTGTTTCTTCCTTCTTCCTTAGCTGCCTCCTTCTCTGATAGGAAGAAAGAGAACAAGAGGAGGAGGCCCTGACTGGAATCCTTTAGTCTTCCTGTGTTGTCATTGGTTGGCAGAGCTGTAGATTTAATCGTTTTAATTGGTGTTGCTGACTGAACTAATGTCCAGTGACAGCTTGGTCAGTCAGTCATAGGGGATACAAGGATGCTGCGCCTGTCCCTTCTGCTCCTTCATCATCAAAAAAGGTCTCCAGCAGTAGTGAGGATGCACAGTATTTGAAAACACCGAACGGGCCCTCAGTGGACGTAACTGAATCCTTAGACTGTTGCTAAGTGTTTCCCTTTCCATCTTGGTAAAGGATGAGTAGGCGACTTGATGGTTGTACCCAAATTCTTCAGTATGGTTCCCAGGGAGATGGTAATTGGCATGGTGGGTATGAACTGGGTCGGTCGTCAGCTTGTAGAGGGCTTCAAATGTCAGAGAAGTTTGGACTTGATGTAACAAGCATCAGAGAGCCATTGAACAGTCTTGAGTAGGAGAGTGACAAACTGTTTTAAGATGACTCAATCCATTTGTGCAGGGTGATTTGGAGAGAGAAAGACTAAAGCTGGGGAATCCACAACTAAGCTCTTGCCATAGTCCAGCCATTGATTTATTCAACAGAGATTTCTTGAGCACAGTCTCTATGTGTGAGGCCTTGTTCTATAAGCAGTAAGGTTTTATGGTTTCAGGTTTAATGAGGGAGGCTCAGCCCTGCCCTCAGATAGTCTCTGGTTTAAGGGAGAAGCCTTGGCTAAGAGTGGTCCTAGGGGAGAAAGCTCATAGCTGGAGCTGGCAAGAACTCAGGGAGGCTGGAAGGTGGTGGGGTGTTCCAAAGAAATACTTCCCAGACTGAGCCAACTGTCCTGCAGTGATGAAGAGGAACTCCGCCGCTCCCTGTCTGAACTGGCTGACCCAAACCCCAAGGTCATCAAGAGGGTCAGTGGTGGCAGTGGTGGTGGCTCCAGCCCTTTCCTGGACCTGTCGCCAGAGCCTGGTGCTGCCATTTACAAACATGGCCCCCTGGTGCGCAAGGTGCACGCGGACCCTGACTGCAGGAAGAGTACGTGGGGAGGGGGGGAGAGCGGGAGAGGAGTGGGCAGTGATCTCCATTGTGAGGAGGGGGGAGAACACTGGGACGAGGGTGGGGATACCCACATCCCCCGCGGGGTCCTTTTTCTGGATTTCAGCCAGTTGAGCTGAATGAGGTGGGAACAGGATGGGGGGGGGGTGTCACTCTCCTCTTCCATGGCCATATCTGTGAATCTGTCCCTCCTAACCCTCCCCCCAGCACCCCGGGGGAAGCGTGGCTGGAAGGCTTTCCATGGCATTCTGAAGGGGATGATCCTCTACCTACAGAAGGTGCCAGGGAATGGGGAGGAACCAGGGGAGGGGAGGGCAGGGGAAGGGCTGGGCCTGGTTGGGGTTTCTCAGTGCATCCATCATCCCTGACCCTTGCCCTGGAGGATACAGAGTGAGAAAGCCAGATCACTGGGTGATGATGGGGCAGGGCCTGGGGCAGGCCTGAGCTGCGTCCGTGCCTGGGTATGGCTGTCTGCATTGGCAGGAGGAGTACCAGCCAGGCACAGCTCTGGTGGAGGAAGAACTGAAAAACGCCATCAGCATCCACCACGCCCTGGCCACTCGCGCCAGTGACTACAGCAAGAGGCCTCACGTGTTCTACCTGCGCACGGCAGACTGGCGGGTTTTCCTTTTCCAGGCACAGTGAGTCACAGCCCTAGACCTAGTCACATCCAGTCTAGAGCCCCCAGACCCAAGAGACCTGACCCTGGCCAGGCTCGGAGTCCTTTCCGCTGCTGTGTCAGCGCAGCCCCCAGATTGGAAAGAAGTGGCGAGGGTGGCCTCCTACATGGGCCTTAGACACCTGTCCCCACCTAGGAGCTTGGAGCAGATGCATTCCTGGATCACCCGCATCAATGTTGTGGCGGCCATGTTCTCTGCCCCACCTTTTCCAGCTGCCATCAGTTCTCAAAAGAAATTCAGTCGTCCTCTGCTGCCCAGTTCTGCTACCCGCCTCTCCCAGGTAATGCCCTCTCCTCCCCTGACTTCCTCCCCTCGGAGGAGAGAACTGGATTTGGAGTCCAAGGACCCCAAGGTTTGAACCCTGCCTGTGTCATGACCCTCCCCTTGGGTGGAGGCCTCTTCCTCTCCCCAGGTCTCATTTCCTAAAACAAGGGGGTTTTGGACTTGACCTCAACACCCCGTCCAGCTCTAAATTCTATAGTCTTCTAGGAAATACCCCGATCTAGACATTTTCCATCTAAGAATGCCCCCATCTGCTCTCTCTGCCCTGAGGGATGTGGGACGGTGGGAGGATGTGGGGGCCCCACCGATACCAGTGGTCCTTCCCCTCCCCCGGGCAGGAGGAGCAGGTGAGGACGCACGAAGCCAAACTGAGGGCCATGGTGTCCGAGCTTCGAGAGCACAGGGCTCACCAGCAGCAGCCAGACAGGAAAGGGAAGAGCAAGGAGGCCGAGGAACAGCGGCAGAAGGAAGCCTACCTGGAATTTGAGGTGTGGGGAGACTGAACACCTCAGTGATCCTCTTCCCCCCACCCCGAAGGAGCCCCACAGACCCAGAGTTGCACAGGGCCTAACCCTAGCCCACCTCCTCCAACCCCAACCCCTCTCAGTTCAGTTTGGTGGGGAGTTATTGAGCATTTGCTGTGTGCAGAGACAGCCCTGTGTGCAGGGAGCTATGTGAACGCAGGCAGATTTGAACTCTGTGCCTCAGTTTCCTCATGGGCAAGATGAGAGGATTGGGCTTTATGGCTTCTAAGGGACATTCTGTGGGACTTTAGCCCAGCCCCCAGCTCCCTACAAACGATGCATGGCTCTCACCCTTTAGACGCAGCCCTCAACATGTCCAGTCACTTGGGCTTAAGCCCCTGAGATGACTGTGAGGTCTCTTGAATGGCCTCAGTCCTGGGCCCTTAGATACAACCCAGAGCTAGCTTTGGTGAGGCTCCGGAGAGCCGGTCATGAGCAGCAATGGGCCCCAGGCTCTGACATCCTCCTGGGGCCGGGGAACTGAGGGGTGGTTCTCACACGCCCATCTCCCCGTTCTCTATTCCTCTCTCAGAAATCTCGCTACGGCACCTATGCAGCACTGCTACGAGCGAAGCTGAAGGCGGGCAGTGAGGAGCTGGAGGCCGTGGAGGCTGTGCTGTGCCAGGCTGTGCCAGGGGTCATTGAAGATGGGCTCCCTGCATCCTGCTCCAGCCCCACTCTGCAGCCCGAGCCACCTCCACACACCAGGCCACACCGCTCTGGTCCTGAACCCCGGGTAGGGGGCAGTGGGCGGCAGAAACCCTGACCCGTGGGTAGGGGCCAGGAGGGAGGGGACAGCGACCGCCAGCCGGCCACCTGCATGACCTCTGACCCTGCCCCAGCCAGGGCCTGACTGCGCCGGACGCGGGGCCCCGAAGGCACCGTGGACACTGCCCAAGCTAAGCCCCAGAGGCTGAGGCCATCCACCAGGCTCCCCATTTTGTGATACCATTTTGCACTTTTTCTTATTCAGTGGTGGGAGGGTTGAGGGAGGGACCTTTCAATGACATTTTTTGGGGGGGAGGGCACATGCTGGGGGGCCCCACTTTCCTGCTTTCTATTTGGGCCTCCTGGATCCCTCTCCCAGACACCAGCAATCCCCCCTGTCTCGGGCCTTGTCCTGGGGGGATGGTGGGCATCCCCAGGGGTATGGGAGGCCTGAGTCTCTCAGGCTTTCCTGTCTCTCTGGGCCCTCAGCTGTAGGCCGAGCTGGTTTTCTCTCCTCTTCTCTTCCTCTCTTCCTCTCTTCTCTTCTCTCCTTTCCTCTTTTCTCCTCTCTTTCTCTCTCTCTCTCCCTGCCTCCGCTCCTCTTCTCTCTCCTCTCCTCTCCCCCCCCTCTTTCTCCCTCTCTCTCTCTCTCTCTCTCTCTCTCTCTCTCTCTCTCTCTCTCTCTCTTTCTCTCTCTCTTACCCACAAGGGCTTTCTCTCATCCTGGAGCTGGAATGGGGTGGGGTGGACACAGGGCCCCCAGATGATAATGCAGTTTCTGGCAGGGCCTCAATGCCCCCTGTACATAAGACCTATGGCAGGGGTGCTGGGGGAAGGGCAGTGACCCCAAAGCCCCTCTTCTGGTACCTTCACCACTCCCAAGCCCACCTTCTGTATAGTCCCTGACACAATTAAAACCTGCTCTGGAGCCCCCGGCTACGTCCTGACTCTTTCCTGTGTCCATATGGCAGTGCCTCCATGGAGCTGCTATGGACATGTCACGTGATGCATGAGGTGGGGGATGAGAACAGAGAATTTAAGCCTGTGTCCTAGGGTGGGGTGGTTGGGTCCCCAGCCCCCACATACCTTTATTCATCAGAACCAAAGGACCAATCAGGGCATTAAATAAGGGCGCGGGCACAGGTGGGGGTATCTGTACAGCGGGCGCCTCCAGGGGCAGGCACAGGGCCGGACAAAGCGTCGCCCATGCTGTGGGCGTGGTTGGCATCAGTGCACCTGCTCCTCGGGGTGCCTGTGGGTGAGCTCCCCAGGAGTCATAGGTACCATGCTCATCTTCTCCTGTTCCTCCTCCACTGACTGGCTGCCATAGGCACTGTCCTCCTTCACCTCTGGGGAGGGAAAGAGGAAAAAGGGTGAGGGTCTAGTGTCTCCCCCAAAGCCAGCCCAGACCACAGAACCTAGAACCCCCCAGACAGAGTTAGCCCCCTAAGACCATCACAGTGCTTACTGCCCTGGGATCCCATCTGTAAGCAGACCTCACACAAGTTTAGAGTCAGTGGCCCCCAAGTAACTCCTAGAATCTCCCCCAAATCTCCCCAGCTTTGACTCCTTTGCCCATTTCCCCTTTTGCTTCTTACCTGTGCTCGGAAGCTTGTCTCTGGGCTCTGTTCCCTGCAGTAGCCGCACACCCTCATCCAGTCCCATGGCGGCCAGAGCATCTAACAAGCCTGCCAAGTCTCCTCCAGCCAGCTATGGAGAGAGGGAAAGGGAAAGAGAATTTGGGGGCGGGATCACGGAGGGGATGGGAGGGCAGGGGTCAGGGTGCCAGAGCCCCCACACTGACCTGGTAGCTCCGAATCAGGCTGCCGCTAGGGGAGGCCGTACTGCGATACGTGTCCACCAGGCTGCGCAGCCCCAGCCTCTCTGCTAGTTCAGCCCAATCTCCCCCGCCACCTGGTCCGTCCAACAGCCGCTCCAGGCCCTGCAAGGTTGCGGTCCCCAGGGACAGTCCAGGGCCTGCGGTAGACAGACACACTGCCAGTGACCCGGTCACATGGCTGTCAGGGCAGAGGAGGTGGGGAGGGAAGGCCTGGCACAAGGTTGGGCCCTTACACCCCTTCCCATCCTTGGGGTGAGAAGAAAGGTTTGGAGGATGGGGAGCATGGGTCTTACCTGTAGGGCTTGGGGGAGTCAGAGGTGGCTCTGTGGTCTCCTGAGCAGCCTTCAGCAGCAGGGTCCTAACCTAAAGTAGGTGGTATCTCAAATGCCACTGTACATCCCAAACCCACCTGCCTGCCCCTCAAACATCTGTGCCCTTGCAGGTTGTACCTTAGCACTGCGGGTCAGGTCTAGGGGTGTGTGACCACGATATTTCCTTCCATTTCCTTCCTCAGCCCCATCTGACTCTGAGTCGCTGCCTGAGTTTGGGGGTGAAGGCAGTGGGCAGAGGGGCTCTTCATTCTCAGCCTGTACATCGGCTCCTGGCAGAGAGGGCATAGTCAGGAGGGGCACAGGAGGAGCCCTGTGGCCCCCAAGGCCAGGAAATGCATCTGTCCCCACAAGGGGAGGTCAGGATTAAAAAGGGAGTCCAGGGAGAAACTGGCCAGGAGCAGTTTTTGGGGCGGTGGGGTCAAGGGTACTCACCAGCTTTGAGTAGCAGGCGGGTGAGGGTGGGGGAGCCCAGGCCAGCTGCCAGGTGCAAGGGTGTGTTTCCAGCAAAAGTCTGGGCATTCACATTGGCACCAAGCTGGCGAGAGGAAGAACAGTTGAGGTTTACACTATCTGCCCCCTCCCGTACACCCCTAGAGGCCAAGATCCAAGAGTCATACGTGAGCTCATAAGATGAGGTGCTCTAAGGGACCACGGAGGGTGTTTATTTCAAGGTCCTCATTTTATACATATGAGGAAACTGAGACTGAGACAGATTAAGGGACTTGTCCAAGGTCACACAGCTAGCAAGTATCGATTCGAACTCGGGTCTTCCTGACTCCAAGCCCAACTATTTATTCACTGTGCTACTAATTGCCTCAAGTGACTTGCCCAAGATCACATAGGTAGTAAGTAGCAGTGTGGAATTTGAACATAGGTTCTTTGACTCCAAACTAACACTTTCATAACATGGCCCCTTCCTACCTGTCCAGTCTTCTTACGATGTACTGGCCTCCACACACTACTATCCAATGACTCTGGTCTGCTTGCCATTCCTCCCTCAGGACACTCTACGTCCCAACTCCAGGAGTTTTCTCTGGCTGTCCCCCATGCCTAGAAAGCTCTCCCTCCTCATCTCTACCTTCTGCTTCCCTTCCCTGGCTTCCTGCAAATCCCACTTTCTACAGGAAGTCTTCCCCTGGCCCACTTAATGCTGGTGCCTCCCCTCTGAGGTCACCTCCAGTTTGCACCTTGCAGCTCCCTCCCCATTAGAATGGAAGCTCCTTGAAGGCAGGGACCTTTCTGTGTGTCTACAGTGCTTAGTGAAATGCTGGGCACAAAGTCCTTCATCAATGCTTGGTAACAGACTGACTGACTGACCTTGGTGATGAGGTGGCTAACCAGCCCCAGCTCCTCTGACTCTGTTGCCAGGTGTAAGGCAGTGCGCCCACCTTGCCGTTCCGCTAGCTCCACGTCGGCCCCGCTGCCTACTAGCAGGTCCAAGCACTCTGGGCTATGGGCACGCACTGCCAGGTGCACTGGGTATAGACCTGTGGGATGGGCATGACTCAGGATCTGAATCCTGGGATGGACCCCAGCCACTCACAGAAAGCGCCTGCTTCTTGCCCCAGGAGGTACAGAGGTCTGTTCCCTTCCAGCCTGGCATGGTGAGCCCTGGCCCTTTTCCCCAAATGACATACAGAATCCTTCTCCCCTGCCTCCAATAGACCAGTTATCATGCTGCTCTTTTCCCCACCAGCTGGGGTGAAGGATCCCCTTCACCCCATCCCAACGTTCCAGGGATCCCTCGACAGGGTTAGGGGTGGGGTATTACCCTCATAATCAGGCATGAGTAGCAACTGGGGAAGGGCGGGCCCTACATGGCAAAGGAGGGCCTGCAGGAGACCAGGATTGGCTGCCCGTAGCGCCAGGTGGAGGGCAGAATCTCCATGCCGGTCCAGCAGGGTCGGGTCAGCACCCATGTCCAATAAGAAGCTGACCACTTGGCTCTGCCCTGTGATCACAGCCAGGTGAAGAGGTGTCTGGGAACATAAGAGTAAGTTAGGGCACACCTCCAAGTGTAGGGAGGATCACCCTTGCCACACACCACTCTTCCCTGCCCAGTGCTGGGCATACCTGGTTCAAGTGGTTGGTGAGGTTGACGATGCCAAGGTGGGGGACTTGGAAGATGACATGAGCCATCTGCTCGATGACACTTGTCTGTCCGTGAATAATGGCCAAGTGTAGAGGCCTGATGGATAGAGCAAGGGAGCTGGAGAATCTGGTTCTGCAGCCCAGGCCAACCACAATCTTGTCTTGAATTAGCCACCGATCCTCCCCCACCCCCACCTGCCACCCTGACTCCTGCTCAGTCCCAATTCCAGTCGCAGTCTGCTAAACTCCTGCCTAAAACCCAATCTCCAGCTTCCCAACCTTGTCCTAATCTGTCCCTGCTCCAACCCCACCTCTAACGTTTCCCTGGCCCATTCCCATTCCCCTGTCTGCCCTGGCTTCATACGTGTCTCCATTCTCATCCTGGGCCCTCAGCAGGTGACACTGCCCAGCCAGAAGGGTTCGGGCATCAGCTGTAACCCCGTAGTCCAGCAAGGCCCGGGCACTGCGCTGGGCAAGCCCAAACATGCGTAGGTTGTATTGCCGGGCTGGTTGGGAAGGGGAGGAAAGCAGGGTAAGGTCATGGAAATGGAGGGTGGGCATTGTGCCCATCCATCCCTGTGCAATGTGATATCCAAGTCCCTGGTCCTCCACACCCCCTCCTCCTGTAGTGTGTGTGTGGGGACGGGGAGTCATACCTTCCCGTAGCATCTTTAAGGCCTGGGGTCCGTGGGGTGGGGGACGACCAGGGGAATCCGGGTGTGTCTGCTTTTCCCCCTCACCATTGGTTGTGCCCTCACTCTCTCCAGACATCTGGACTCCTGCCCCACCAGAATAACTGCCCACTGGGGCAGCCCCAGGAGAGTACAGGCTGTAGTTCAGGGAGGAGGTGGAAAAGAAGCTGAGACCCCCACCTGGAGGGGAGAAGGCAGATTGTCAGTGTGTGTCAGTCAGGGGGTGATGGGCAATCTGAGGGGACGGGCAGTGGAGGGAGAGTCTGGGCAGGGACTTTGAGAGGAATGGTCACTAGGGGGATGGGGCAGTTATGAACCCTGGGAAAATGGCCACAGGACGGCCCCCTCCCCAAACTTCCTTTTCCCACACCTGATGCCAGGAGCCTACCCCTTCTCGGCCCATATGTGGACTCATGTGCCCCCTCCCTTATAGGACATCCTCCTCCCCAGAATCCTCTGGCCCTTCTCACCTCCTCCTCCATTTCCATAGCCTCCAGCTGAACCCCCTCCAGCCCCACCCATGTGGGAGCCATCTCCAAAATGCTGGGAAAAGGCAGGTAGGGCCTTCCTCCGCTTTCGCTGAACCTCCTCCTTGTCTGGGGGTGAAGGGGGAAGTCAAGGTCACTGTGACTCTCTTCAGCCCTAACCCCAAGCAGCCTCTGCTCCTTGAGCCCCTCCTGGGTCCTACCTTCCACCATGGGGTAGTAGGTAAATTGTTTGGAGTCAGAAACATCCCCTCCTCGTTTCCTCTTTAGCTGCAAAAAGACGGTCACTGGACGCTCAATCTTCATCTTATGATAAGGCGGTGTCCGGAACACAATAGCATACTGAGGGAGGGAGACACAGGCTCTCAGCATGGCCTGCAAACCCCCGCCTAGCCCACGCCATCCCCTTTCTAGGCGAAGATACCTGTTTGTGAACATCTGTGGGAGAGAAATCTCCAAAGGCCTGCCAGCCATTCTCATCATCCTCATAGAACCGGACTTCGATGTCATCTGGGGGGAGGGGAGGGGGGGTGGTGAGAAGGAAGAATCCTGCTCTGTACAAAGCTTCCAACCCAGGCCTTGCTCCCTTTGTCCCTCTTTCCTTACAGCCCTGTCCAAAGCCTCAGTTGGCTGCGAGCACAGCCCCCTGGCATCCCTGGGGCCCAGCTGAGGCCCATGGCGTCCTCCTTTTTGCTGGGTGTCCTAGTCCCTGGCTCTGGTCTCACCTTTCTGCACCTTGTCACAGAGAAGATAAACTTCATCCCCACCCCGAACAGATCCTGCTGTCTTGTCCATTCGTGAGATCTTCAGGTTTGAGGCCCCAGGGGATTCTATGGGGAAACAAATGATCATCTCAACAGAATGCCCAGCTCAGGCATCATGCCCTCCAAACTCCCCCCTCGGCCCCTGGTCTCTGCTCCACGTCCCCTGTTCCCCCTTTAACTCTGCTCTGGTCACTCACTGCTATCATGGATGGGCTGGGAGATGACAGGTGAGAGGGGGAGGGAGAAGGAGCCATCGCTGTCCCTGAGGAAGGCAGAGAAACGAAGCCGGACAATGCTCAGGTCCATCACTTTTTTCAGTTCTTTGGCTTCTTGCTCGAGCTCCCGACGTTCGGCCTCTGCGGTGGGCAGAGTCGCACATGTATTCAGTTGATCCCAATCCTGAGTCTGACCCCTCCATCCTCAGGTCACTGTATGTGCCCTGCCAGTGCCCTTGATCCTTTCTCTTTTCTCTCTTTCTATCTCTTCTTCCCTCTGTATCTATCTCCCCCCTCTCCCCCCCTTTTTCTCTCTATCTCCCCCTCCCCTCCTCTCTCTCTCTCCTCCCCTCTTTCTTTCTCTTTCTATCTCTCCCTCCCTATCTCCCCCCTCCTTTCTCTCTTTCTCTTTCTATCTCTCCCTCCC